>NC_042622.1:209575809-209876421 GCF_901001135.1 Rhinatrema bivittatum | reverse complement strand
CAAATCGGAGTCTTAATTGTTTCTCCTGCTAGGACAGTTGCCCAACAAGTGAATTATTCTCAGATGTATAGTTCTGCTACATGTGGGAACTCTTACATTTTTGCACAATATTTCCCAGGCATAGATTAGTATCATATTGTTATGCTCAGGCTTGTGAACCCTTGGACCGACGGGAGGATGGTATACATGAGGAGGTGGATCCGTAGGTTCTCCCGTCAGGTGGCGAGGCAGAGCAGAAGATGCGACCAACTGACCCTCGGTACTGGAGACTGAGGCAACTGTGGAAGCAGATGAAGAGTCGTGACGTTAAGGAGAGGAACTGTGTCTTCGCCACTGGAAGCCTTCGGTCCCCCCAGGAGGAGCCCGTAGGGACCCGGACTGCTGGGACTTAGGTGGACCTTTGAGAGGTCAAGGAGTCGAGAGATCGATGCAAGGGCTAACTGGAGCTTCACCCCTGGAAGCCCACGGTCCCCCTGGGAGGAGACCGTAGGGACCCAGGCCGCTGGGACTGGGACTTAGGTGGGCCCTTGGAGACGATGGTCCAGAAGAAGTCCAAGGTCAAGTGCCAGAGGGTCGTCGCTTACCAGTCCGAGGTCACACACCAAGGGTTCGCCGCTTGCCAGTCCAAAGTCACACACCAGGAATCACTAAGACGAGACAGGAACCAAGAAACAAGGGTCCGAAACACAAGAAGACTCACCGAAGCGAGCAGACTCAAACAACGCTGGAAGGACGTTGCCAAGTCAAAGAAGAGGCAGAGGAAGTCTCCTTAAATACTTCCTCTGCTCTGGCTCATAGGATTCAGCTGTGATTAGTTAAAGGGGTGAGGTCCCTTTAAATCTCAGAAGGCGGCGCGGCCTCGCGCCTAAGATGGCGGTGGCCATCTTGGATAGGGCCGCAGAGGAGAGCTGCCTGATACTGCGAGGGAGGAACAGGGATGGCTCCCAACCCAGCGGCCAACCTGGAGGCCCGCGCGGGAACAACGGGCATGGAGAACAGACGTCTCCCCTGATGTTGCCGTGGCGGGTTGCCATCGCGGTGAGTTAGGGGGGGCGCGGCTGCTGTTGTCCGCGGCTGCGGAACACAACACATATAAGGTTTAGCTCAATGAAAACATGGGGTTTCGTTTTTGTGTGTTTTCTGATCTCCCGATATTGTGCCCTGGGGCCATTTTGTAATTTCTGCTTTATATTTCATTAGATTGGGTGGGGAGGAGTATGATTGTTGGAGGTCTTGGGGCTATTCGTGTTCTCTATGAATATTTGGGTGATTTATTTGAGATGGGATGGCAAGCAAGGGGTTACAGGGATGGGGGTTTAGGTTTTTCATTAATATGGGTACTGGAGAATTGTTTTGGGTTATAATGACCAACAATATCGATGTTTTTGCTAGATGGTGGATGGGGGCCTTAGCTGGGGAGGCTCTTGTCTTGGGGCATGGTTCCTTTTTTTGCTTTCAGTTTAAACATTGTTTGGGTTAATGGCTGGCTCCAACTTGAAGATAAGTCTCCTGGAATGTGTGTGGTATCCATACCCTAATTAAAAGAACTAAAATACTTACTCTTTTAAAAAACATGTCAGCAGATATAGTATTTTTGCAGGAAACACATTTAAGTAATCAAGAACATCTGAAGCTCAGACGCTGGTGGGTAGGTCAGATCAGCTTTGCCTCAGCCTCTACTAGATCGGCTGGGGTTGCCACATTGATTCATAGGAATTCTTCCTTCACGATTCTTAAAGAAATTAAGGATCCATATGGTCATTATATTATTACCCTGTGCGAGAGGGTGGTTCTCTGCAACATATATGCCCCCAATAAATATGATCATGGTTTTTTTTTATGAATTTGATATGTACCCTGCTCCCTAATTTAGAAGATTTTATTATTTTGGGGGGAGATCTTAATATGGTTGCGGATCCCTCATTGGATAAATCTCAATCTCCCAAGGGGTAGCCAGTTGGTGGTGGTAAAGGCATTCCTTTGTTACAATCAGAATTACATCTTTTAGATATTTGATGGGTTCTTCACCCTACAGAACACAGTTGCTCTCATTTATCTGGGGCGCACTCTACCTTCTCTGGAATTCATTATTTTTTAACCTTTTCAGATCGTTTTTCTAAGGTTGAAGAGGCAGGTATTGGGGAGATTAAGGTCTCGGATCATGCTCCAATTTGGATAAGATTGAATACCTTTGGTAACCAGGGTGCAGGTTTGCACTGGAAATGTCCATATTATTTGGCTACTGACACTTCTGTCTAAGACTATCTCAGATAAAAATGGAAAGACTATTCTATCCATAATGCTGTCCATCAGGAAACTGACCCAGTTTTGTTCTGGTATATGGCTAAAAGCTGTATTGTTGGGGGGACATAATAGCTTTTCTTATTAAAAAATGTAGAGATTTAAATAAGCAAATCTTGACTTTAGAGTCTAACTTGCAGTGACAAAAAATTAAATTAGCTGTGGCTCCTTCTACCGCTAATAAGGAAGCATAACAGTCTGCCCAAGTTGCGTTGAACACCTTACTATACCAAAGAGCAAAAAAGAGTATACTTTATTATAAGTTCCAATTATATCAACACAAGCCGTTAAGCCCGTTAAAACGGGCTACATCCCTCTGTCTCTCACCTCCCCCTCATTCTCTCTCCCCTACCTCCCTCATTCTCTCTCCCCTACCTCCCTCCCACCCACTCACCCACTCCTCCCCAGCCTCCCTCTCCTCTCACTCAGTCCCTCCCTCCCCCTCTCTCCCTCTCACTCAGTCCCACTCACTCTCCCTCAGTCCCACTCCCTCCCTCCCTCTCCCTCTCACTCAGTCCCACTCACTCTCCCTCAGTCCCACTCCCCTCCCTCCCTCTCCCTCAGTCCCACTCACTCCCCCTCAGTCCCACCCACTCCCTCCCTCCCTCTCCCTCAGTCCCGCTCACTCCCCCTCACTCAGTCCCTCCCCCTCACTCAATCCCTCCCTCTCACTCAGTCACTCCCTCCCACTCTCTCTCTTCGTCCCTCCCACTTAGTCCGTCCCTCCCTCCCTCTCTCTCTCTCCTCCCTCCCTCGCTACCGCCGCCGCCCGCCACCGCCGCCCGCTACCGCCCGCCGCTACCGCCTCCGCTGCCGCCCGCTACCGCCGCCGCCGCCCGCCCCCGCTGCCGCTACCGCCGCCGCCCGCTACCGCCACCGCCCACCACCGCTGCCGCTACCGCCGCCGCTGCCGCCCGCTACCGCCATGTTTTTTGGGTTTTTTTTGACGCTGCCTAAGACTGACGTGCTCGCCCGCACATGCGCAGTAGAGCTGCTCTCTACTGCGCATTTGTGGGCACGTCGGTCAAGCTTCATTTATCTAGTTAGATAGTAATAAAGCGGGGAAGCTCATGCCTACCCTGATTAAATCCACTTCCAGGCCTAGGTTTATCTAGTATTTAAAAGGCCTTGGGGGAAGGATAGTTAACAACAACAAGGGCATATAGAATTTGTTTGAGGAATATTATTATATTATAAAATCGCGTATCCATGTGTGTATGCGCTTGCTAGTTTTGAAAATCTACCCCTCAATGTGCATCCCCTATTTAATTTTACTAAATCTAAACTACAAGTGTGGCATTCTTTACCTCTATCCCTGGTGGGCCAAATTAATCTATTTAAGATGGTTTTATTCTCATGCTGGTTACATGTATTACAGATTTTGCCCATTCGTCTTAGTAAGAAAGATGTAAACACCTTGGATAGGCTTCTTTCAGACTTTATTTGGGTCGGTAAAAAAACAAAAAGTTGCGTTAAAAGAAATTAAAGCTTGACTGGATGAAAGGGAGACTGGGACTCCCTGATAAGGAGCTTTATAATTTTGTGAGTGTATTATGCATTCATTGTACGTAATTGGTTGTATGATGATTCTACCTTTACTGATATCGAGAGCAACAAAGCTTTGATCCTTACTGTAGATCTACGTTATGTACTGCATGCTCCTGCTAGTAAATTACCAGCAGGGCCGGCCAGTAATGTGTTGGTTGCCCCCTGCACTGGGCATGGTGAAGTTTGACAGTTCTTTTGAAGATGAATGGTCAGTATTCCCCTTATTTACCCATACAGAGCAACCCTGACTTCTCCCCAGACTCTCATTCCCGGACATTTTTCAAATGGAGCGGGCAGGCCATCTCTACTTTTCAACATATTTTGGTGGAGGATGGGAGCGTATTGTCTTTCCCCCAGTTGAAAGAACAGTATGCCCTGCAAGATTCTGATTTGTTCTCTTTTCTATAATTAAGACATTATGTTTCTTTTCCACCTAAGGAAGTGCTAGATGTGGCTAAGGTAACTTTGCTTGATGACTTTTTTTAAGGTAGAGCATAGTAAGCTTTCGCTTGCATGGATTTATAAAGGGCTCCAAAAACTGAGGCAGGTAACTTGGACGCGATCCCTGTGGGAGGCTTGGAGAATGGAGAGTAACTTTTCTCTTTCCCAGGGAGGTGTGCTCTCTTGTTTTCAGCTGCTGAAATCTGTCTCTTCCAATGTATGTCTATGGGAGCTACAATTTAAGTTTCTGCAGAGAGCATATGTTACACCTGTCCTGGTTCATGAAGCACGACTTACACTCTCGGATGCTTGCCCAAAGTGTTTGCGAGAAACAGGAACCTTTACCCATATGTTTTGGTCTTGTCCTATTATTAAACAGTTTTGGGAAAAGATTCTCAAGTATTTGGAGGTCAGCTTGGCCCTCAGAATTCCTATGGAATTAGAGAGGGTGCTATTTGGGATAGGCCTTTCTTTTAGTATACGGAAAGAAGGCGATAAGACTTTCGATACGAAAAGTACTGGTTCAGGGTAAGCGCTCTATTTTATTGCACTGGAGGGAGGTGACTCCGCCATTGTTTTGGCAATGGAGGAATGCATTACACAACACGATGTTTATGGAATCTATGGCTGCCCATGTCTCCCCAAACTCTTGCTCATTTGGGATAAATATATTCAGAGTCTTTCCGGTAGGGCTAGGAGTTTACTATTAAATAACTTAGAGCTAGTCTTTTGGCTCTTCGAATTGGCTGGTTATGCTTAATCTTAACCCGTATGTTTTGGTAGGTTTCTTGGGATCGCTATCAAACGGATTGGGTGGGTGGGAGGGATCGGGGGTGCTTAGAGGCCCATATTGGGTTTTCTCTGAGTGTATAGTAGCTTGGCTGGACCAGAGTCAGCCAGTCAGGAGGAGTTTCTTAGAATTTTGTTCTTTCTGTTCATACCAGTATTGTGGGGATAGTTTTATATGCAGGGGGAGAGGGGGAGTTACATGTGAAAACTAGCAATGCTACGGTTCTCTATTATGACAAGGTCACTTTGTTAATGGTTTAATATCTTGTGACTTTTTTTTAATCTGGTGTAGTTTGTGTGCAAGATTTCAATAAAAATTTCTAAAATAAACAATGTAACACTACTACAGCACTCCCTCACACGCTCTCCACACTGATTTTCAGACAACCCTGGTCAGACAATGCTGTGTGACCTGTTCAATAGATCCCTGGAAACAGGAGTGGTGCCGAGTGATTGGAGAAGAGCGGTGGTGGTCCCGCTTCACAAGAGTGGGAACAGAGAGGAGGCTGGTAACTACAGACCGATTAGCCTCACCTTGGTGGTGGGAAAAGTAATGGAGTCGCTGTTGAAAGAAAGAATAGTGAACTATCTACAGTCGGGAGAATTGCTGGACCAGAGGCAGCATGGCTTCACCAGGGGAAGATCCTGTCAGACAAATCTAATAGACTTTTTTGACTGGGTAACCAAGGAATTGGATCGAGGAAGAGCGCTTGATGTCATCTACTTGGACTTTTGATACGGTCCCGCACAGGAGACTAGTGAATAAAATGAGAAGCTTAGGAGTGAGTGCCGAGGTGGTGGCCTGGATTGCAAACTGGTTGATGGACAGAAAATGTATGATGGTAAATGGAACTTACTCTGAAGAGAGAGCAGTGTTGAGCGGAGTGCCACAAGGATCGGTGTTGGGACCGGTCCTGTTCAGTATTTTTGTGAGCGACATTGCAGACGGGATAGAAGGTAAGGTTTGTCTATTTGCAGATGATACTAAGATCTGCAATAGAGTGGACATGCCGGAAGGAGTGGAGAGAATTAGATGGGATTTAAGGAAGCTGGAAGAGTGGTTGAAGATATGGCAGCTGAGATTCAACGCCAAGAAGTGCAGAGTCATGCATATGGGGTGTGGAAATCCGAAAGAACTATATTTGATGGGGGGTGAAGGGCTGATGTGCACGTAACAGGAGAGAGACCTTGGGGTGATAGTGTCTAATGATCTGAAGTCAGCAAAATAATGTGACAAGGCGATAGCTAAAGCCAGAAGAATGCTGGGCTGCATAGAGAGAGGAATATCGAGAAAGAAAAGGGAAGTGATTATCCCCTTGTACAGGTCCTTGGTGAGGCCTCACCTGGAGTACTGTATTCAGTTCTGGAGACCGTATCTCTGACGGGACAGACAGGATGGAGGCGGTACAGAAAAGGGCGACCAAAAAGGTGGATGGTCTTCATCAAATGACTTTTCCGTTGCACGAACATCAGCAGAACCAGGGGTCACAATTTAAAACTCCAGGGAGGAAGATTCAGAACCAATGTCAGGAAGTATTTCTTCATGGAGAGGGTGGTGGATGCCTGGAATGCCCTTCCGGTGGTAGTGGTAAAGACCAAAACTGTGAAGGATTTCAAAGGGGTGTGGGATAAACACTGTGGATCCATAAAGTCTAGAGGATGTGAATGAAGAGACGAGGCATGGGGTGACTTGCGGGAATGACAGCTACTACTTGGAGATTAATATCCTTATTCAATAAACATATACATGGTTAATGCGACTCCAACATTGCTCTATGCTTCAATGGCAAGAGGAAATGTGGAAAAAAGGATTTGCATCCACAAAAAAGCAGGGGAATAGCTTGCTTGTTACGGCGGTTACTACCCCGAATCAAGCCTGATACTTCACTTGGAATACATATCCAGCATATATTTCTGCTTCAACGGCAGGGGGAATGAAGAAAAGATGATTTATATTCAGACAACTACCAACAAGGATTGAATTGCACAGGCTGGGTAAACAAGCGTGGGAGTAGCTTGCTTATTACGGCGGTTACTACCCCTAACCAATTAGCTAGATACTTCACTTAGATGCAGCTCCAGCACTGCTATCTACATCAATGGCCGGGGTGGAAGGGAAATGGAATCAAAAAGTTACTTATAAGGGACAAGAGTAACAGATAAGTATGAAAAAATAAGTGTGAAAGCTTGCTGGGCAGACTGGATGGACCGTTTGGTCTTCTTCTATCGTCATTTCTATGTTTCTATAAGTACGGTATAAAGTGATTCAGGCACAGGCAAGACTGACTGCACTATCGGCTTCCCACACACATGCAGGTCCATATCCAAAGGAAGAGAACAAGAGATGCCCTGCTGCCGTAGAAGGGCCGGAGGCTGGAGCTACACAAGAGGAAAGGGCATGCCATGTAGGGAATGGCTCTGCTCAGTGACTGCTACTGGTCACAGCTCTGGGCACTTCGCAAGGACCTGGATGGATTCCTAGAGGTCAGTGCTCTAATATTTACAAAGCTGACGCTGCAGTCTCGTTCCATAGGAAGGAAACTCCCTGTTGTTTGTCAAAAATGCACCTAGAATTTTACCACGTTCTCCTAATAAAAGATGTCTTTGGACATCTCACGCCCACCCTTAAGCATCCCCCTCCCAGCAGCTTCCTGCCTTATTTATAAAAGTTTGTAACTTGCCTAGCGAGATTTCCTAGGCAACATACAGATAAACCCTCCTAGGCAGAGGAGGCCAGTGGTCCTGTTGAAGGAGGGATGTCAGGAACAGCTTGCTGCATAATCCTCTGGTGCTGTAACAAAGGCAGTCCACCCGTCTTGGGGAATAATTGACTCCGTCTCACGGAGATTTACTCCTGCGGGTAACGTTTCTGCACAGCTTCAAATATTGCAGAATAAGGGATATTTTTATATGGAAAGGAGCAGTAATAAACAGGGGTTACAGGCAAATGGGCTCTGATGTTCCCTAGCTGCATAAGGCAAATATATCAGGTATTTTTCCCTGAAACTTGGCAGATGGAATGGGCATCCTAGCCCTTGTCAGGCTAATACATCTGACAAACTTATGTTGATTATTCTCTTATCTAGATAAAAGTTCTAGAACACATACAATTATAATCACAGAATGCTCTGAAAGTGATTCAGTAGTAGGAAGGGTATTTTTACAAAATTATTTAGAAAGTTTTGCCACTCATGGGTCACATGATGCCACAGAATATGATATGTTTGACCCTGATAATTGCCCACGCTTGCTGGATGCTTAAATACCCTCTCACCATATTCCTGACCTTTTGCCTGTTACTAGATCCCTAACTCTCAGCACTTCACATCTGGGGTTTATGGAGAGTGCTGTGGACGTGCCTAGTGTGAATGTTCCCCTGTCTGAGAACAGGAAACGAGAGCAAGGTAATGAAAGGTCCGCCCTGGTTCACACTGTCTCCTGCCAAGGGAAGGGGTGGGGAGGGTCTGTGCTGAACACAGGGCATGCAGGGTGCAATCCTCAGGGGCAGCCAGCAGGAACAGCTTCCTCTTGGATAAGGCAGCAGGGGCTGGCTGGCACCGAAACTGCTTCCAGCTCCAGAACCACCTTTATCCCAGCATCAGGGAAAAAAAAACAGATTGTTGAAAAGCATGCAACAGCGTCAGGAAGTGCCCTGTAGAACTCCACCCTAGGGACCTAGCGGGTGTGAATGAATAATTAAAGCATGTCCGAGAGTGGCAAGTGAGCATGTATGAAGCAGACCCTCCAACTCTGAAAGTCTGCGCCCTTGGTTACTGCAGGGAGACAATGGTTTATGAAGCTCAGCCCTTTCCCTCTTGAACTGACATTAGTACCCAATGGCTGTGCCTTCCAGAGCCCACTTCAGTAAGGATAGATAATCTAACCACTGTTCTGGATTCTAATCCTGCCACAGATTTATCTGAGCTAAAAGCACTTCCCAGCTCTCATCAGGGAAAGGTACTAGCTTCTTTCTCTCTCTCTTTCCCACTTTTGTTGAAACATCCCTGTGGTGGAGCTGGGGCCAAAAATACCTTGCACCTGGCCATCTGACCCAAACGAAGATAGCTGCTGGCACACACGTTTCTACCATGTAAATCGGTCACAGCATGCCCTTTTCCCCTGTACAGTGTGTCATACTCTGCCGATGACAGCATACCCTAATTCCAAAATGGCTTCTGCTTCCCCCATAACCTTGCGTCACGCAAACCTCCTGCCCTGAACCAGCCCAGGTTCCTGCTGCTCCCCCAGCACTGCCCTGACCCTGGATACTGTCACCCCCCCTAGTTATAGTTATGCACCGATCCTGACTTGTGCTGCCTCTGGCTACTGCTCTTCACTTGAGTCTTACTGACCTTCACCCCTGCTGCTCAAACTGCCCTAAACTGCCCCTGACTCCTGCAATCCCTATGACCCTGTTCTGAACCCAGCTCCTACTGTGCCCTAGGATCTGTACTTGACCTGATTTCTGCTGCTCCCATGACTCTGTTCTGGCTCCATTCCCTGCTGTCCTCGTGTCCATTTGTTGATCCTGATTGCTGCTGCTCCCATGACCATATACCAGTCTCAATTCCTGCTACTCCCAATGACCCTGTACTGAGTGAATTTTGCTGCCACTGTGACCCACGTGACACCGCCCCCCCCCCCCAACTCCAACTGCCCCGTGACCCTCTATTTGCCCTCAGTCCTGCTATCCCGTGACCCTGATTTGGTCCTGACACCTGCTGCTCCCATGACCTCTACTGAGTAGTACTGACCCAGACTCCTGCTGGTCTATGAAGAAGCACAGCACGCCCCACAAGACAGCCTTCATCCTGCCTCTGCACCCAGGCTCTCTCGGCAAGAGACACTGAGGCATTCTGACACCTCTCCCCCATCGGATGGCCCCCATGTCACCCAGCTCTGGTTTTATCCTGTTCCATGCATGAAGATATAAATCCTGCCCCAGGTGACATTCAGTCATCCCACACTTCCTGAACCAGGAACCAAACTAGTTTAAGGCAATTTCTCTGTCCCTTAGGCCAAGAGCTTCAAAAAAAAACAGGTAATCGCCAGGGCTTCCAGCTACAAGGAACCAATGGGACAGGTCTGGCTTTCTATTCTCTTCTGCCAACCATCCTGGGAGCTTCCCAGAATGCTCCCAGGATGGTTGACTTTGAAATGGGAGGAGCTGAAAAAACCCAAAAACCAACAACCCAGGACTAACTCAGGTGTACCTAAGGAGATGGATCTTGATGTGACTCCACTCAGAAATGGGTGGTGGAGAGCAGGATTTCATAATATGCCACCTCTTTCTTGGGTTTCTGAGGCTACGTATCATGTCCTTTAGATTTTTCTTTTTGGAGTATTATTTTTAATTTCACTCCAGCCGACCGCTGAAATAACAGTTGTTATTCCCCTTGGCAGGACAGACCGTCTCGCGGTGTTGAACTTGGCTCGGCGCACCAGGAGCTGTCGTTGTGCAGAGAACAGGGAACATTACAGCATGAATTCCTGTCTTCTAGGAATCCAGCATGGGAAACAAAAGGGGGCCTGAGTATGTTTGTTACAACCTAAAAGGAAAAATGTTTGGCGGGGGGCCAGAGTGCAAACGGATCAGTGGAGAGCAGGCATACGTGTGCGAGGGAAGCTAAGAGAGAACCAGTCCCCTTTCCCACCCACAGCACGGAGGGCCCTCTGACCCCTCTTTACACAGCCACAGCATCTCTGCTGGCACCCCTAGGAGGATACACCGGTCCTTCCCCTTCACACACGCAGCACGAGGGGGTACTAATCCCTCTCGGGCTGTTCGCTCTCTGGGCAGGGCAGCGAAGCCTGTCCAAAGCTCCTGACATGTTTCGTGGCGTGCATTCATATTGCAGTCAGTAGCCACGGCAAATTCATACTGCTGTTGTCATCCACACCGATGCGCAGGAGCTCTGGGAAAAGCAGGAGGTCAGATGACGTCCTCTGTACATCTCTCTAACTTCCAGGCATTTCCTCTGCGGGGGTCTCTAACTCCCAGGAAACCCGACTTTCCTTTTGCTGGCGGAGTTTAATTCCAGCTTGAATGGAAAGTCAGGTGTTTGCTGAAACCCTGCTCCGACAGGTGTAGCCTCATTCTGTAGTTTATTCCAAAGCATTCTGCTATTTGTTCTGTCATGAAACAAGACCATCATTTCCCTACAGCAGCAAAGCGGTGTATGAGGAAAGCATGGCGCCTGCTTGGACTTTGAAAATCTTTTTCATTGTAGCAGTGACACAGAAGTATTATCGATGTATTATCTAACAATATCTGCTGAATCACATTAGGACTGAACATCAGTCTGCAATGACCCAAATCAGCCCCTGTACCCAGGGAGGGGCCAAGGATCCAGTTTTCAAATCCACTTGATAAAGTCCTGCCAGGTTCAATTTCTAGAAGCCAATGTACTTTGGCTCCATAAAGTTAATTTGGAGTTTGGCCATTTCTCATTTGAATATTCATAAATAGTTCCAGTCCTCCTCAAGTTTCTACTTGGACAAAGATCCATTTATTGGCCCAGTATCTGTTCATGGGGACATTGGTATGAGGTTTACCATTTATTTCTCATCAGTGAACAAGGCAGAGCCTCAATATTTGGATGTAAGTTTCATAAATTCTTTTTTTTTTTATAAATTTGCTTATCCCTACCTGTACCTGCCAGGCTAGGCTGGGTCACAGCAGTGCTTCCCCCCTAGCCAGACGAGTTTTCAGAATAATCATCATGAACGTGCCCGAGGTAAAACTTTACAATGCGTGCAGCTTTATTTCACGCATGTTCATGGTGGATATCCTGAAAAACTGACTGGTTGTGGGGAGTCAATAGGACAGGTTTGGGAACCGCTAGGCAAGAATTTAGCAAAACTCTCTCTCCATATTTTCAGGACAGACAGATGCACTCCTTGTTTTACCACGTTGCAAACTTGATGCATTTAAGGAACTACAAATCCCTACCTACCAAATCCCTACCTACAAATCCCTACCTACGAAATCCCTACCTACAAATCCCTACCTGCCCAAAATGGTGCCAGGAGTTAACCCTTAGCTGGGAAAGCCAATCACTATAAAATTCCCAGTATAACACCCTGTTTCCTGCAAAGTTGAATACATCTTTCAGTCACTTCAGCTACATCCAGAGCCTACGGATCGTTCAGTGGAAATACCAGAGCCGATGCATATGCTTGTGGATCACCTGTTCATGCAAAGCATTTTCTAACCCTCCCGCTGTGGGGTTTGCATCCTATGACCAGGCAGGTCTCAGAAATATATAAATACATACATAAAATTTTAAAAAAAAGAGGCCAGTTTTGAAAAGTATTTCCCTCGACAAAATGGTATGATTGGAAGCAGGCCTTCTTCAAGTCCAGCTACAAGGCGAGTTTGGGCTTCCATAGCACGTGTGCTTTTAGCAGCGACAGAAAGAGGAATTCTCAAAGGCGTGCCTAGGCCGGAGAAGAAAAACAGTGTGCTCACCTTCAATTTTCAAATGAATGAGTGGTTATTTGACCCCCCCCTCCCAAAGCTCTGCCTCTCACACAAGGAGCAGGTATCATGTATGCAAATACTTCTAATGCACAGAACTTTGCATGTACTAATTTCTAAAGAGAAACAATGCAGGCAGTTTTTCTTTGAAAATCTGCATAAAGCACGCACATTAAAAAACAAACAAACAAACAAAAACGCCCACACAGCTGGCCCCTAGGCGGGCCATTTCAAAATTGCCCCCATTAGGAAACTGGTTTCAGCAGAGTTCAGAAGCATAAATCCACTCTCTTCAGGAAGAGTGGGGTGTGTTGAGGGGGGAGAACAGCCCAATCCATGTAATTATTCATGTCAGAAACCCCCCCCCCCCACCGTGCCAGTGTCCCGGGCCAAGGAAGGTTGGGTGGGCAATATTGCTGACTAGAAAGAAATGCTAGATTGTGAGAGGAGATTGCGATGTCCAAGCCAAGGAGAATGAAATGAAAGCTCAGAACAAATTAAGAAAAGTATTCCTTGAAATGTTACAGAAGTGCTATTAATTAATTCCAAAGCTGTGACTCTTGCTTCAGTGGCCCTGGGTGGTACAGGATAGGCTGAACTGTTGAAACGAATTCAAACCTCACAGAAAAAGTTTCAGGAAAGGCAAGCAGAGCAGAGTCTGGCATGGGTCTCCCCACAATTCAAGTCTCTGCCGCATTCAGGGAATCAGTTTTTTGCAGGAATTGCCTGTAAATGTCCAGGACAGATCATCGGGCAGAACAACGGGCGTGAAAATCTCCAGCAAAGCTCCGAGAGCACAGCTTTCTCTGCTGACAGATCCTCCATTTGGGTTCAATGGTTAATCTCAGGGATGGAATTCGGGGCTCTCTTTCCCTTGCCCCTTATTCTCTTTCACCTCTTGTTTTCTGCTCACGTTCTTCACCTCTCTTTAGTCTTTTCACTTTTGCCACGGCTTCTCACCCCACTTCATCATCCTCCATGAGATCAGTAAGCAGATTACAATTTGGAAGAAGAGTACAGGGAGACAATACACCACCACAGCTGAAGGTACCACAAGAATGTGGATTCTTAGGGTACTTCCAGCAGAAGACTAACTGAAACCTTCAAGATCGGTTGTCGACGGAACTCCTCAGATGGGGGAGGGTGCCTTGCACTCTGAGCCACAGCACTGATGAATTAAGGGTCCTGTAAGTGAAGAGATCTGGTGGCAGAGCCAGGAGCCACATCCTAGAAAGACAAGGCCAGCTCCCTGGACCTTTGAGCCAGACACCACATCGGCTCCCTAGACCATTGAAAAGGTACAATTAGATCTTATCTGCTAATTGGCTTTCCTCGAGTCCCAACAGATCAGTAACCTGTGGGATTCTCCCTCCCACCAGCAGATGGGGGCAGAGAGCAAAAGCTTCCTCCTCTGACCTCATTACCATAAAGGCGGACTCAGCAGAGGGGAAGACAGTAGTCTTTTGCCAAAGCGTGACTTGTTGTTTGTACCTTTATATCCTTTTTCTGAACCCCCTCTTTCTCTCTCTTTTTTTTTTTTTTCATTTTAAGGAGACTTATCAGCTCGTCATCCAGCTTGCTCCCTTGTTTGTTCATCCTCCGCAAGGTGATGATTCCACTGGTATTATAGAAAGCTGGTTCCCTACTTCTTGCAACAAGGGAATCCAGAAAAAAAAACTAAACTTAATGAAAGTGGTAATGAAAAAGAGTAGAACAGCCTGTCTTCACATTCCACTGTGCTTCCTTGCTTCTTCTATTCTCATTTTCTTATCTGGGTATGAATTACCCTCTTTATTTATTTATCTATTTACTTATATATATATATCTTTTTTTTCTTTTATGGATCTAGACTGGTCTGTCAGGACTCGAGGAAAGCCAGTTAGTATGTAAGATCTAATTGTATCTTCCTCATCGTCCTGTGGGACGTACCTAAGCTGTGTTTGCCCTGGGTAAGACCCCAGGTGCTGCTTCTAGGACCACTGACTAAAACGTATTTCCTCTCTTTCTTGGAGGGGTAATCTATAATGCTGTGTAAAAGTGTGGATGGATGCCCCCGTGGCCGCCCTGCAGATATCCCCAGGCATAGCTGCTCTGAGTTCTGCCCAAGACGTTGCCTATGCTCTCATAGAATATGCCTGCAGCCCCTCCGGTACTGTTTTGTTTTCCATTATGTAAGCTGCTGCTATTGTCTCCCTGATCCATCTTGCCGTTGAGGCCTTGGACGCTGGCTTTCCTTTTCTGGGCCCTGCGAACAGGATAAATAGCCCGTCTGACTTCCTGAAGTTATTGGTCACTTCCAGGTATTCCAACAGGCACCTGCGAACATCTAGGAACCTCCAATCTCCGTGTTTTCCTATGCACTCTGCCTTCCTAAATCCAGGAAGAGAGATGGGCCGATTGAGGTGAAAGTCCGATACCCACCTCGGGTAGGAAGGTGGTGGGTACCAGGCTGACTGTCACTTTTTCTTTTGGGAAGGATAAGTACGGATCCCTGCAAGACAACGCCTGCAACTCCGATATCCTTCTGGCTGAACACAGAGCTACCAACATCACCGTCTTCAGTGTTCGATCTCTTGGTGAAACTTCCTTAATGAGTTCAAATGGTGCTTCGGCTAGCGCCTCCGGCACCAAGTTCAGGTCCCATGGCAGCATTACGACCATGCGGGGCGGTCTCACCTGCTTTGCTGCCCTGAGAAAATACACCCTGTCTGTGTTAGCAGCCAACGAGATTCCTCTACATGGCCCCCTGAATCATGCGATTGCCGCTACTTGTATCCTCAGTGTGTTGACTGCTAGCTCTTTGTCTAGCCCTTCCTGTAAAAACTGCAGGATTGAGGCGTTCTCTGTTTTCATCGGAGCCAACTTTCTACCTTAGCACCAGGCTTCGAAAAACTCACCAAATGCGACAAACATGTGAAGGAGGTGGTCCTCTTTCTGGCCTTTAACAGAGTAGCGATTACTTGGGTTGAACACCCTCTTTTGTTAAAGCTTCTCCTCTCAATAACCAAGCTGTAAGAGAGGGTCTTTCAGAATTTGCCATCGCTATTGGCTCCTGCTTCAGGAGTGCAGACACCCTCAGGAATGAGACTGGTTCTGCCGTCTTCCGTCTTAGAGCAGATCTGCATGCCAGGTATGCCTCGGCACCTTTGATGGAAGCAGCTCCCTAACCTAAGTGCCTATTACTGATATTTGGCAATAAGCACATAAACACAGAACTATGACAGCAGGAATAGACCATATAATCCATCCAGTCTGCCCATCCCTCCAATTAATTTAGAATTATAATTCTCATCACTTCCTTAGAGATCCCCTGTATTTATCCCATGCTTTCTTGAATTCAGATACTGTTTTTGTCTCCACCACCTCCACTGGGAGGTTGTTTCATGCATCCACCACCCTCTCTGTAAAGAAATATTTCCTAAGATTACTCCTGAATCTATTCTCATTCACCCTGATCCTTTCCATTGAAAAAGGCTCGCCTCCTCTGCATGGAAACCTTTCAATGTCTCTGTCATATCTCCCCTATCTCGCCTTTCCTCTAGGGTGTACAGGTTTAGATTTTTAAGTCTATCCCCATAGGCTGACCACTGACCATTTTCGTAGCCACCCTCTGGACCGACTCCATCCTGTTTATATCCTTTTGAAGGTGCGGTGTCCAGAACTGTACTCAGTATTTATTCCAAGTGAGGTCTCACCAGGGACCTGTACAGGGGCAATATCTCCTCCCTTTTTCTGCTGACAGTTCCTCTGCCTATGCAGCCAAGCATCTTTCTGCCTTTCACTGTCGCTTTAGCCACCTGTTTGGCCACCTTAAGATAGGGTCCCACTCAATATTAATCCAATTGTAAGCTTCACAGAGCAGAGTCGCTCTCTTATGTAGATCTATTTATCACTGTGTATGCTTAGCAGTGCTACAGAAATGTTATAGTAGAAGTAATAATAAACCATCAGACCTAGCACACATACATAAGCATGGATGCAAACATGCACACGCACACACAATATGGACAGGGAAAAAATGCTTGCCACCTACCACCTCCAGTCGGGCATTTTATATAAAGTCTCGGTTCCCCAGTTTTTTGTATAATGACATTGCTATTTTAGGAAGGCTGAAGAAGTTTCTGGTACGGAACACCCAATCCAAAACCTTGCAATATGCTAGTCACCATCACTGTATGGTTAAGCAACTGTAATTGAAAATAAAATGTAAATAACACATTCTGCTTACACACATGTATAATTTGTGTGTACACATAGCCTATACACACACACACAGTCGACACTCGTACATATACTCACACAGTCTAGAATCATATGCTGGCAACATCCTCACAGCATGCATGGCTTACACTCACATGGCCTGCATACCCATCTTGTACATACAGTATGCACCAAAATACAAGATACACCCGCAAATCACAAATATACCCAACACGTCCATACACAGTACATAGAAACGGACATTCAGAAAATGCGAGCACTGCAGAGTATAACACCCCATAGAAATATAAAGCATATACTCAGTTTGTACAAGACACAAATATGCTTGCTGACACACATGCACACTAGTCTCTCAAATCATGAAGTCAGATTTAATGGTCTTGCTTCAAAGGAGATTGCGTCCTTTCCCTCTCACTTATCCGACCCTGCTGAATCCCTTCGGTATCTTCATCTTGCCGCACCCGAATTCTGGAGGGTCCCAGGCCCAGCTAGTCGAACAGCACCAGCCTTTAAAACTTTGGTGCGGGACCTATAAGTCAGCACACACGCATGCACACGCAGAAACCTACAACAGCCCCTCCCCTCCTCCTCCGCGGGCTTCTTATTACCTGGGAAACTCCATGCCAGGCAGGTGGGCTCACCAAAGAGCCTGTGTGCTCGTGCTTGCTCTCAAGCTGGTGCTGTTGGAAACGGGTTGGGCGTAGCTGGGCTCGGGACCTTGTGGCTGGAGCGGCGAGGACCCGTGAAAGGACCCTGCTGGGTTTGATGGATTTTCACAGCTAGAACTTATCGCTGCCGCTGTGGTGCCTCCTTAGGCTACTACTTACCTTCATGGGTCGCCGCCGAACCGTAAAAATAATAAAACCAAGTAAAATAAAAGTAAGTACATTCAATTAGACCAGTAAATCCTCCCAGAATAAGAACGCTCTGGTGCATTCTCACAAGATGCAGCAGGCTTGGCATCTAGAGCATTAATGGTTACTGTGCACATTCTCAAGGTCCCATATTTTCTTTTGCTCTCCAGTGTGCGTCCTGTGCTCAAAATCTACAGCCGAGAGTTGAAAACGTCCAATCAATGCCACATAGCATGCAGGCCAGTGTAGGCTGTGGGTAACCCCCATCCCTGTACACTAAAGGCAGTTTCCTTGTCTTTCCTCCGGCACAGTGATGAAGATGGAAGAATTCCCTACTGCACTGAGGAGGGTGCTGGACTGGTAGAGTTTCCTCCACCCCCTGGCAGAGCCTCAGCCGGAAGAATTCATGGAGAGATGAGCTAAACTCCTCATCCATGATAAGAACTGGATAACAGATGGGAAGGTAAAACAGAAGGATGCCACATCAGGGCCTGCTCCAGAGCAAGTGGCACCCTGAGGGAAAAATAATTAAATGTGTTCCCCTCCCCTCCCCATTCTCCCTCCTTCCAGGCATCCTTCCCCCGTCTCTCTTTCTCCATCAACTCTGCTCCCTTCCTTCCTTCCTTCCAGGCAATCTCTCTCCTTCAGACATTGCCCCCTTCCTCTTCCGTGCATTCTTTCCTTCACCCCTTCCTCCGTGGTGGTTGGCTTTTATATTTTATATATATTTGATGTATTTTATGTTGTATGTGGTTGTAAATTCACCGTGGGCCTCAGGAAGCGGCAAATAGGTAGAAGAAGCAAAATAAATCCCCCTCCCCCTTTCTCTTTCCATCTATTCTCTCCTCTTTTTCCCTCCCTCTTTCAGATAGTCTCACCCCTTAACCCATCTCCTTTCCATCCATGCATTCACTCTCCCTCTCTCCAGGCACTATTGCCCCCTCCCCTTTCCCCATCTCCCCAGCTTCACTCCGGGTATTCTCCTCCCTGGATGAAGAGGTAGATATCGTTGGTATCTCAGAGACCTGGTGGATGGAGGATAATCAATGGGACACTGTGATACCAGGATACAAATTATATCGAAATGATAGGATGGATCAAATTGGTGGAAGGGTGGCACTATATATTAAAGAGGGCATTGAATCAAACAGGATACAAGTTCTGCAGGAAACAAAATGCAATGTTGAATCGTTATGGATAAAAATTCTGGGTGAAAAGGGGAATAAAATAGCAGTGGGGGTGATTTACTGTCCACCTGGTCAGAATAAACTAACAGACACATGCTAAAAGAAATTAGGGAAGCTAACAAAATCAGCAGCATATTTATTTATTTTAAATCTTTTCTATACCGTCGTTCGGTGGGGACCGTCACAACGGTTTAGAATAAGGCACATAAAAGTAATGATGCTAAACTTTGTCAGTTTGCACGGGTGCCATAAGGTTCAGTAACATAGTTTCTTATCAATGTTAATTGTTAAGTGTGAAGAATCATATCTGGGTCTCACTCAGTTTTAAGTACAAAACTATCTTTGAAATTGTAACTTATCCTTTAGTGATGCGCTATCTATTAAAAAAAAAAAAAAACTACACACTTAGGGGTGGATTTTAAAAGCCCTGTGCGCGTAAATCCTTCTGGATTTACGCTCGCAGGGCCCTCGCGCGCCTATTTTGCATAGGCCGCCGGCGCGCATAAGTCCCGGGGCTTTTGAAAAGGGGCGGGAGGGGGCGTGTCTGAGGCGTTCCCGAAACGACGGGGCATGCCGCGGCATTTCGGGGGTGGGCCCGGGGGCGTGGCACCGGCCCGGGGGCGTGGTCGAGGCCTCCGGACCAGCCCCCGGGACCGGAACATGAGCAGGGCTGCCGGCTGGCGTGCGCAAAGTTACGCCTGCTTTCAGCAGGCGTAACTTTGCCGACAAAGGTAGGGGGGGGGGGGTTAGATAGGGCCGGGGGGGTGGGTTAGGTAGGGGAAGGGAGGGGAAGGTGGGGGGAGGGTGAAGGAAAGTTCCTCCGAGGCCGCTCCGAAATCGGAGCGGCCTCGGAGGGAACAGGCAGCGCCACTGGGCTTGGCGCGTGCAGGTTGCACAAATGTGCACCCCCTTGTGCGCGCCGACCCCGGATTTTATAAGATACGCGCGGCTACGCGCGTATCTTATAAAATCCAGCGTACTTTTGTTCGTGCCTGGTGCGCGAACAAAAGTACGCGATCACGTATTTTTTTAAGATCTACCCCTTAGTGATTACTGCAGTGTGTGTGTGGGTGTTTAATTGTTCGTACTTTGCCCCAGTACTGACTGGCTGGATGTCACATCAGGACAAGCCAGACAAGCCAGCTGGTACAAGAGCCAACAAGAGGGGAAACAATTTTAGACCTAGTCCTTAGTAGAACATAGGATTTGGTGCATGAGATAACAGTGTTAGTGTCACTTGGCAATAGTGATCACAATATTTATTTTATTTGTTTATTTGTTTATTTGTTTATTTAAAGGCTTTTATATACCGGTGTTCATGTACTAGTACATATCACGTCGGTTTACATAGAACCAAAGTTGGAAATTACATCAAACAAGTGGGTACAGATAACAAGTGGGTACAGATAACAGATAATATGATCAAATTTGACTTAACTGGAGAGAGGACACTAAAAAAAATCTACTGTGACAGCAATTAACTTTCAGAAAAGTGACTATGATAAAATGTGGAAAATGTTTAGGAATAAACTGAAAGGAGTAGCTGCAAAGGTTACAAGTTTACATCAGGCATGGACAATGTATAGAAATACCATCTTGGAAGCTCAGACCAGATGTATTCCACACATTAGGCACCCATTCTACCACACAAACACACACAAAGCTGCCATTCAGGCACCCAGGCACCCATTCTACTACACACACAAAGTTGCCACTCACTCACCCAGGCACACATTCTACCACACAAACACACACAAAGCTTCCATTCAGGCACCCATTCTACCACACACACATAAAATTGCTACTCACACAGATACAGACACACAAAGCTGCCACTCACATACCCACAAAAGCAAGTTTCCTCTCTCACGTGGAGCCTCTTCTCATTGTTTGGTCTAATAAGCCTGGCCTCCGCTCTTCAGCTGCCACCGGCCTGGCCTCCGGTGAAGAGGCCAGAGAGAATGAGGAATTGGAGAGGATAGAGGGAGGAGATGGGGAAGGGAGAATAAAGGCAAAAAGTGTAAAAAAAAAAAAAGTTAAATAAGCAAAGGAAAATATGAGAAAATAAAAAGACAAGAAAATACAATAATAGAGAAAACAGCAAAAATTAGTGAAAACAGGAAAAAAGCAAAAAACAAAAAAGTTGGGCAGGGCAGAATGGAGTTTTTCTCAGCTCCTAAAAAAACAATTTTGGCTGGTATCTAAAGTTTTTAAAAATTTTTCCACGCTTACCATTGTGGTGTGTGGTGTGTGGCCTGTGTGTCTGAATGTGGTGTGGAGAGAGTGTCTCTGTGTTGTCTGGTGTGCTTTGGTCTGTGTGTGTGGTCTGTCTGCCTGTATTTCTCTCTCTGTCTGGATGTGGTGTGACTGTCTGTGTTTGACTGGTTGTGTTGTGTCTATGCCTCTCTCTGTGTCTGTCTGTGGTGTGTCTGGGTTTCTGTCTTCTGTCTGGGGGTGACATGTCTGAGTTTTTCTGTCTAGGTGTGGTGTGTCTGTGTCTCTACCTGTCTGGGGTGTTGGGATTCTGTCTCTGTCTCGGTATGGGCTGTTTTTCCCTCTATGTTTGTCTGTACATGCATTTCGCTCTCTGTCAGTCTAGGTGTGGAGTGTCTGTTTTGCTCTCTGTCAGTCTGGGTGTGGAGTGACTTGTGTTTGGGTATGAGGTGTCTGTTTTGCTCTCTATCAGTCTGGGTGTGGAGTGTCTGTGTTTGTCTGGGTATGAGGTGTCTGTTTTGCTCTCTGTCAGTCTGGGTGTGGAGTGACTTGTGTCTGTCTGGGTATGAGGTGTCTGTTTTGTTCTCTATCAGTCTGGGTGTGAAGTGTCTGTATCTGTCTGGGTATGAGGTGTCTGTTTCACTCTCTGTCAGTCTGGGTGTGGAGTGACTTGTGTCTGGGTATGAGGTGTCTGTTTTGTTCTCTATCAGTCTGGGTGTGGAGTGTCTGTGTCTGGGTATGAGGTGTCTGTTTTGCTCTCTATCAGTCTGGGTGTGGAGTGTCTGTGTTTGTCTGGGTATGAGGTGTCTGTTTCACTCTCTGTCAGTCTGAGTGTGGAGTGACTTGTGTTTGGGTATGAGGTGTCTGTTTTGCTCTCTATCAGTCTGGGTGTGGAGTGTCTGTGTTTGTCTGGGTATGAGGTGTCTGTTTCACTCTCTGTCAGTCTGGGTGTGGAGTGACTTGTGTTTGGGTATGAGGTGTCTGTTTTGCTCTCTATCAGTCTGGGTGTGAAGTGTCTGTGTTTGTCTGGGTATGAGGTGTCTGTTTCACTCTCTGTCAGTCTGGGTGTGGAGTGACTTGTGTTTGGGTATGAGGTGTCTGTTTTGTTCTCTATCAGTCTGGGTGTGAAGTGTCTGTGTCTGTCTGGGAATGAGGTGTCTGTTTCACTCTCTGTCAGTCTGGGTATGGAGCGACTTGTGTCTGGGTATGAGGGTCTGTTTTGTTCTCTATCAGTCTGGGTGTGGAGTGTCTGTGTCTGTCTGGGTATGAGGTGTCTGTTTTGTTCTCTATCAGTCTGGGTGTGGAGTGTCTGTGTCTGTCTGGGTATGAGGTGTCTGTTTTGCTCTCTGTCAGTCTGGGTGTGGAGTGACTTGTGTCTGGGTATGAGGTGTCTGTTTTGCTCTCTATCAGTCAGGGTGTGAAGTGTCTGTATCTGTCTGGGTATGAGGTGTCTGTTTTGCTCTCTATCAGTCTGGGTGTGGAGTGACTTGTGTCTGTCTGGGTATCAGGTGTCTGTTTTGTTCTCTATCAGTCTGGGTATGAGGTGTCTGTTTTGTTCTCTATCAGTCTGGGTGTGAAGTGTCTGTGTCTGTCTGGGTATGACGTGTCTGTTTCACTCTCTATCAGTCTGGGTGTGAAGTGTCTGTGTCTGTCTGGGTATGAGGTGTCTGTTTCACTCTCTGTCTGTCTGAGTGTGGAGTGACTTGTGTCTGTCTGGGTATGAGGTGTCTGTTTCGCTCTTTGTCAGTCTGGGTACAGGGTGTCTGTGTTCATGTGTGTATGTGTGAGCATACTCCTTTTAGCAATTTGAAGAGAAACAAAATGGGGGCTGTTGTGACCTTGGACAAATAATGTTTTCTCTGCTTGCCTCGAGTACTCCGTTGGAACTTTTTGTACCTGTATGTAATTTGTTGTACAGCATCCTGGTTTAGGGCGCTATCTCCACGTTGAATCAGATCATCTCCACACTGCGTGACTGCCTCCCTTACTCCACCACCCCTCAGGAGAACTGTGCTTTCACCTGACAATACAACTCTGACTGACCGAGCAGCTTTCCAAAGGCTGGATTAATGGATGGAAACCATTCAACAGCCTAAACTGGCTCCAAACCGCAGAATACTGCCCACAAAAAAAAAACAAACCCCAAGCATTTAATCACACAGGGCAAGTGAAGAGGTGAAGTGAGAGCTAGGCCCTGGGGTGCAGATTAAAGAGACTTGGCCCTCTCACAGTCTTTGTAAAGACCCAGTGAGGTCACTAGCTGATCAGAAGCACGCGCCCACACCCTCGTGGGCCTTATTGTCTCTGTAAAGGTCTGCATTCCGAAGTTCCTGCACTAATCAGACTCGGTGTGTTGTTATTATATTATTGTGTCAGTGAAGAGTGTATCCCATCCAAGTAGTCTGCTGGATGCAGCAGCCAAAGCCAGATGTTCTGGTGCTGCGGTACAACGTGAACACTGACTGCTGGTCGTTAACAGTGTCGCAAGTCAGCCCCTTAATGTGATTTTTATCCTACTTAATAGGGGTTAAGACTGCAGGTGCTTTACATTTTCCAGCTTAGATTTCATGCCACGTACCGTGGGCCCGATGTAACAAGGTGCGCTCAGCAGGGCGCACAGTTGTACCTGCAGTTGTGCACACACGCATTTTTTGCACAAACTTTATTCCTGATGCAGCAAGACGTTTTGCGCATAAAAACTGTCTGTGTAGATCTTTATGTACTGCTTAGCAAATGAAGACCTGATTACCCCCAGTGGAGAGAGTCGTGTTGACTTAAACCCTGCTGTTTAAAGCTGCTCGTTTTACTCCTGGTCTGAGATGGAGTGAAGTTTCCAGCACTTCTGTGAGTCCACACCAGAAGCTGGAGTTCAGGTACCTGTAGCCAGTATTGTGTGGGCAAAAAACATGCTATGTGTACAAAAAGCATATTTTCTGCGCATGAAATATGATTTATGCGCACAAAAAAATGCTTTCTGCATAGAAAACAATTTTTGTGTGCATAAATCTAATTTTATGCATAGAAACCATGGGTTTTGTGCACAAATCATGTTTTCGGTGCATAAAATATGAATTATGAGCAGCACAAAAAATGCTCTGAACAGAAAGCATTTTTTTTTTTGTGCATAAATCATATTTGTGTGTTCAGAAACGATGTCCTGAATTTCGGCGCATAGTTTTAAGGCTCAGCTATTTACATCAGCCCTTCTAAATGGTAAAGTTTTAACTGCTTTTGTACAGCTGGGCCATGGCTTTGAAGTTACAGATGCTGACAAACTATGTGGTCAGTATGTACTGAAACCCAAGTATCAGAATAAATGAGTATGCACTGTCCTGCCCTCGTGTCCTCCTCCAGGAGTCACTTTTTCCCACAGGGATTAGGATGGACGGCCATCCCCTGTCCAGATGTTACCAAATGTGTTTATTTAATCTTCTTCTTTTTTTTTTTTTTGACCCAGTAGTTTCCTCCTCCTTTCTACTTCCAGCTTATTCGGAACCAGGGATGGGATACCATGAGCAGTTATTTGCTCCCATATACCTGGGGAGTTTTCTCCTGTTTTATATTCCCCTTGCCCACACCCAACATACTTAGTTTGGTCATTGGTGATTGGTCCTGGGCTGGAGGCTCAGGGCTCCTTCTGGGTCCCTGCATTTATGGACCCACAGTCTAGCCAGTAGGCATCCCCCTTAAACAATGATCATGACCCGCAGGGAGCCGTGAATGCTGCCTCCGCCAATATCACCAGCCCTAGCCGGAGGGTGCAGGACCCAACTTAGGGATCTAACTGGGGATTTTCTGCAGGGCGGTGAGCAACGCTGCCACTAAGCCATTATTTATTTATTTATTTATTTCGGATTTTTATATACCGACATTCTCAATACAAGTATCGAATCAGGTCGGTTTACATAGAACAAAACTGTCGCAATAAAGGCGTTACATTAAACAGCGTTTCTTGACATATGAGTAACATATAACATGTAAATATAAATAATACATTTATATTATTGCGCCATTTATACCATTGCGCCAGTCCGTTATAGCCTTCTTTTATTTTATTTTTTTATTTATCAGTCTTTTACATTATTTATCAAGCAAAAAAAAACAATTGAAATGCAAAAACATATGATCAAGCAAAGTTACATCAATAAAGAGATTTTAAGGAAAAAAACAAATAATACACGTTATATTTTAGACCTCAATACAGACCAATCGTGCACCTGATATTCACAATCTAGGGGAAATGCTCAAGAAATTAGCGGTAACGGGTCAATTACACTAATACAAGATCAATTGCACTCCATAATCTCCTTTAACCAGTGACTGGGAACTGACCCATACCTTCCCCCTTATTACTAAGAAAATTTACTAATTGGGAAGGAAGGGAAAAAAATGGTATGAAACCCCTTGATATTTCAAGAAGCATTTACATGGAAATTTAAGAACATATACTGCTCCCAATTGTAAAACTCTAGGTCTTAATAACAAGAATTGGCGCCTACGCTTCTGCGTATGCCTGGAGAGATCAGGGAACATCTGTATTTTACAATTCAAGAAAAGTTCCTTTCGATGTTGAAAATACTTTTTAATGATCCACTCCTTGTCTGAATCAAGTAGAAACGTTATAATCAACGTAGATGGCACTGCTACATCTTCATCCGATTATCAGAAATATTCATCTTTGGTGCTTCTTTCAGTTGAATCTCTTTTTCTTCTTGAGAAGAGACCTTCTTTATTAGTGGCATGTAATATACTTTAGCTACTATAGGAAGTGTTTCTTCTGGAATCTTTAAAGATTCTATTAAATACCTTTTCCAAATATCTTTAGGAGAAATATATGGAATCTTCGGAAAATTTATGCAACATATATTCTTTGCTGGAGCCATATTTTCCAAGTTTTCCAACTTGAAATTAAATGAATTATTCTCCTTGATGATCTCTTATTGGGTGAGCATTAAAATTTCAATTTTTGTACAATGTGAGTCTGGAATCTTTTTAATTTCACCCAAATATTTTTCTACTAGTCCCAATCTTTTATCCACTTCTTGCACTGTTTTAGAAATGTTAATAACTTGTGATGAAACATTGATATTCAAAGTATTGATAGCTTCCCAAATCGTTTCAAGGTTAAACTGAGGAGGCCTCACCAACTCTGTTATCTGAAATGAGGAATATTTGGATTCTGTCCCACAGTCCTGGAATAGGGCAGTTGGAGCAAAAATTTCACCCGGATACAAAGGGGCCTCTCCTTCCAATAGCGGGGGCTCCGGAACAAGGGACTCACCCAGGGCACTGACTTCCTATCCCTCCGAGTCCCTCCACCGATGTTGGGGTCTGGCCTCCGCTGGATTCTTGGGCGGTGATCTCTCAACCGGGGATAACGTTGTCATCAGCTCAGGGGAGGGTGCAGGCTCCTCTGCCCCTTGCTCGACTCCCAGCGAGCCCTCCATGGCTTTTTCTGTGACCCGATATACGTCCATCGGCCCCACCAAAACTTGTGGCGAGGATGTCTCCGGGGCTAGGCGCTCCCTCGCCCTATGTTTTCGGGCCGAATGTGGCATAATCTGCGAGGAAAAAAAAAATCAGGTAAGGAAACCAGACGCCCAAATGCCTCGCTAAACCGCCATCTTGAGTCACGTGGTCCTTTGTGATCCCGTTATAGCCTTCTAACTGCATAGAAATTTGCTCTGTTGGGTTTTACTGAGACCAAACGTTCACTGAGTTCAATTCTCTGATTGCCTTTATCATCTCTCTAGCGGCAATTCAGGGGAAGAGAGAAAGAAGCTCTCTTTTATGACCATCATTTGTCTCCTGGTGGAAGCAGCAGTTTCATGATCACAAAATGGCATCTCCTTAGAGCAGCACCTGAAGGTTACATCTTACTCACTGATTTCTTTCAGCTAATCTTTTAAAGATGTCCCTAGTAGATGTAGCTTGCACAACGTCTTCTGAAAACATACCTTATGTTACCCTTCCCCTTTAATGTGTTTGCAAATTATAAGCATGGTCTATCTCAATCTTTTTTTTTTACTCTGGCTTGATGAGCTTCTCCTTATAGGGCAAATCTTTCTCTTTCGTTAATTCAAATTAAGTCAATTGATCTTCTTTGTACCTTTTTTAGTTCCTAGATAGCCAGAACCATACTGTAGGTGTGTTTTTTTTTTTTTTTTTACAAGGGTCCTGTGTGATCGCAAGATAATCTCCTTGTCCCTTAGTTCTGTTCATAGAATATGATGGCCCGGTTTACTTCTGAAGCATTGCCATAGAACCCCAGTTGATCGTTGGCTTCCTCTTTACTTTTCTGCAGCTAAGATTCCTTTCTGATGTTCCAAGCTTTTTTGCGTTACTGATTTTGCCTCCCTTGTCTCCTCTGGAAGGCCATGCCATGCATCCAGGTTGGAAACGTAACCGCACACTTCCAACCTGAGCGACTGCCACAAGGCTTTTTAAATCTCATCCCTGGCTTGTTGCCTTAAGTGCTTTTCCTGGATGATTGCAGAAATCACTGCCCATTTAGTTTCTGTTCTGCATGCTTGTTCTTCCAACCTAAGCACCTCCCCGTGAGCTGTGGATTTCCACTGCTTGCCGCCCCTCTCCCTGCCAGAGCCATAGCCCAAGTGAAAAACTGTGCCCTCACCCATTACACAACACATGACACCACCAATTGGGAGACTCTGTTCAATGTTTGTACAGCAATGCCCATGGCCAGTACAAGGTGCCCTAAGAAAACCTTACAGCCTTGCACCCCCGCCCCCATCACACACAATTAAAAATTATGCATTTATCTACTAGATAAATGAAGCTTGACCGACGTGCCGCAAATGCGCAGTAGAGAGCAGCACGTCATCAGAGCTTGCCTGTAACACGCGTAACCCTTTGAAAATACGCCCCTATATGTATTGGGCCTACTGTAATGCGTCTTGGGCATGGGCATGACCCTCAGAGAGCCACTCAAACAGCAACAGCCCTACCTAAGAAAGTTAATACTATAAAAATACTATAAAAATTACATTTTCTTATGTTCTTATGTTCTTAAACCCCCTATTAGGTAAACAGAACAATCCAAGCTGCTATAGATCCCTACATAGAAACTACACACTAACAGAATAACTCACTTCAGTCACTCATGAAAAACACAGATAGTCCCTCAAATACAGAATAAAGAGACCATACAGTACAAACAGAAATGTGCAGACAAAAACTGAACTGGAAACAACCACAAGCCAAATTCTGTAAGTACTACAACAATATAAAAAACAGAAACATTACCATTGCTCATAAAACAAAATTAGTAAAACCATACCAATAAAAAGAATAATTCTAATCAATTAAGCTCAAATTTTAAAGGACTAGCGCGTGCACAAATGGGAGTTAGACGTGTGGCTGGGCCGTGCGCGTGCTGAGCGCATTTAAAAAATGGCCCAGCCATGCGCGTATCAGGAGATATGCATAGAAGTGCCTGGCTTTATGAAAGGGGCAGGCCATGGGGGGGGGCCGACCAGGACGGCGACCATTAGGCCCTGTCCCGGGGAAGTGCGAGCCGGCTGGCTGCCGGCCCGCAACACTTACTTCACATCAGAAAATGACGTAAGTTTTGAAACAAAAAAAAATCTAATAGTTAGGGGTCGGGGAGGAGAGGGGGAGGGGTAGGAAGGGTAGATAGGGGGATAGGGAATTGGAGCGGACAGTCGGTGAACTGTCGGTGAACTGGGAAAGGCCTACTCATGTTGCCTACTCGCCCAACTGGTCACCCGCGCGCACATGCGTGCACCGAAACAAAATCAGGCGTGCATGTGCACGTGGGCATTGGATTTTATAATGTGTGAGGTGGCGTGCGCATGTTATAAAATCAGCACGTCCATTTGCGCATGCTGGGAACTGCACACACATGGACGTCCACTCATTTTTTTAAAAATCTACTTTTTAATAAATAGAAAAACATTCAATAATTAAAACTCATATAAAAATATTGCAAACATCAATACAATATTTCAAAATAGACACATCAAATAACACCCAACAATTAAAATAAGGATTTTTTAAAAACCCCGTTATCCATACCTTGGAACTTTTGATGTCCAGATGCCCTGAAATTGTCATGGATTAGCAGACAGAGTAACATGGTAAACATAGAAATGACGGCAGAAAAGGACCAAACAGTCTATCCAGTCTGCCCAGCAAGCTTATGGTAGCATCTGCCGCGCCATACAGGTCACCCCCATACTCAGTTTCCCAGACCGTCAAAGTCAGGGCCCTTGTTGATTGCTGTCTGATTCCAGTTCCCTGTTACCTCTTGCCATTGAAGCAGAGAGCAATGTTGGAGTTGCATCAAAGGTATCAGGCTTATTGGTTAAGGGTAGTAACAGCCGCATCAGGAAGTTACCTGTTCTTATTTGTTTTCCCAGACTGTAAAATTCATTGTCCTTGTTGGTTGCTGTCTGAATCTAATTCCCCTTTTCCTCTTTTCCCCCTGACGTTAATGCTCCCTCTCATACATACACATGCCCTCTGTCATTCCCCTACATACATACACACATGCTGCCTCTCACTCTCCCACATATATGCACACATGCTCTCTCCCTCTCTCACAAACACACATGCTGCTGCTTATGTATTGTTTACCTTAACACAACCGGAAACTTCATTACCAGAGACTATAGCTTTACTGCAGGAGTTTAGTAGGGTTTCAGGGTTCCGGTTAATTCTAGAAAAATCTGAGGTATTAAATCTGACACTGGGGGAGGAGCAGCAGGCTAGATTACGATCACAGCTTCCTTTTAAATGGGCTAAACAAAGTATAAAATATCTAGGCATCAGGATCAGCAAGAATTATGAAGATTTGGTTGAGTTGAATTATAAACCGCTTTGGCAAATCTTATCAAAAGAACTGGAAACATGGGCCCCATACTTGCTCTCCTGGTTTGGTCAGATGGCAGCAGTGAAAATGAATATACTCCCTAGATTTTTATATTTATTTCAAGCCCTTCCGATCTCTATACCTAATGCTATGTTGAAATGTTGGCAGCAGCGTATCTTTCCTTATATTTGGAAACAGAAGCCATCCAGGATCAGGAGAGATGTCATGTATCAACCCACTCCTGGGGGAGGGCTGGGAGTCCCAAACCTTCAATGGTACTGGGTAGTGACCCAGCTGAGGGCACTCATCGACTGGCACAGAGACAAAGAACTCCAACAGTGGGCAAAAATAGAGCAAGAACAGGTGCGGGCTGTGCCTTTGCAGACTAGCGTCTGGCAACCCAGGGACATCTGGCCCAGGACAGTTCATATGATTCCCACCACGCGATTAACCCTGGATATTTGGGGGAAAATGGCGTGTATATTTTGTGGGAGCATTTTATTTATTTATTTATTTATTTGAGTTTTTCTATACCGGCATTCACGGAGATTCGTATCATGTCGGTTTACATAAAACAGGGGTGATCAATACATTATAAACGTGTATAAATATAACATGAGTATACATTTTATATATTTACAAATTATAACAAGTTATAACAGTGCGCAGAAAAAATCAGTTACAATAAAACAAGGATGGTTCTAACTGGGAAAAGAAGAAGAATAAGACGATAGAAATTTAACAAGAATAAGAACGTGTAGTGTTTGGTATGTCCGTATCAGTTTAGTGGGAGATAGACCGTCTTTCTGTATTTGGTGAGATCATCAGTCAGAGTCCGGAAAGGCTTTCTTGAACAGCCATGTCTTAAGTCTCTTTCTGAAGGTTGGAAGACATGGTTCCTGTCGTAATTCTAAGGGGATTGAGTTCCATAGTGGGGGGCCTGCTGTAGAGAAGGCCCTGTCTCTCAGGGTTATGTGTTGGGTGGTATTGGCGTGTGGTACCTGTAGAAGTTCTCTGTACACTTCTCTAGTGGGTCTGTTGGAGGAGTGTTTTTTAAGTGCTATTTGTAGATGGAGTGGAGCTAGTCCATGGATATTTTTGAAGATTGTGGTTAGGGATTTATGGATTATCCTGAAGTGAATTGGCAGCCAGTGAAGGTCTTTAAGGACCGGCGTGATGTGATCTCTTCTTTTCTTGTTAGTTAGGATTCTTGCTGCCGTGTTTTGAATCATTTGGAGAGGTTTGGTATGGGATGATGGGAGGCCTAGTAGTATAGCGTTGCAATAATCTATTTTCGCAAAGATTATTGTTTGGAGCACTGTTCTATAATCATGGAAATGAAATAGGGGTTTTATTCTTTTTAATGTGTGTAGTTTGTGGAAGCAGTCTTTAGTTGTTTGCTTAATAAATGCTTTTAGGTTTAGTCTGTTGTCTATGGATACTCCTAGATCTCTTACTTTTGATATTTGTAAGTTGGCTGGCGGGTTCGTAGTGATTTTGCAGTTATCCGGTGAGATTAGCAGGAATTCACTTTTTGATTGGTTTAGAATTAGGTTTAAGCTGGATAGGAGGTCATTAATTTCTTTGAAACAGTTTTCCCACAGTTTTAGAGTTTTATTAATGGATTCTTGGAGGGGGATCACAATCTGGACGTCGTCGGCATAAATAAAGTGTTTTAGATTCAATTTGTTTAGAAGTTGGCAAAGTGGGAGAAGGTATAGATTGAAGAGTGTAGGTGAGAGAGAGGAGCCCTGAGGAACTCCTTGTGATGATGGGTATCTATGGGATTCTTTGTTCAGGATTTTGACTTTGAAACCTCTGTTTTCTAGAAAAGTCTTAAACCAAGTCAGCGCTGATCCTGCAATACCGATGTTAGCCAGTTGGTTTAGTAATATGGCGTGGTTTACAGTGTCAAAAGCTGCAGATAGATCTAATAAAATCAAAAGGAAGGCCTGTCCTTTGTCAAGGCCCAAAGTCAGGTAGTCCGTCAGTGATATGAGTAGTGATTCGGTATTTGAGGCTTTTCTGAAACCGAATTGAGTAGGGAATAGAATTTTGTGTTCTTCTATGTAATCCGATAGTTGCGTATTTGCTAGTTTCTCCATCACCTTGGCAATGAAAGGAAGATTGGAAATTGGACGGTAACTATTAGGATCTTTGGGGTCCAAGTTTGGTTTCTTGAGAAGCGGTTTGATTGAAGCTAGTTTAAGGTCATCGGGGTAGTGACCCTGGGAGAATGAGCAATTTATGATGTCTGCAAGAGTTTTGTTTATGGTGTCCGGGATTAGAAGTAGTAGTTTAGATGGGATTTGGTCGAAGGGATGGGAAGAGGGTTTCATTTTCTTCAGAAGTGTTTGGATCTCTGCGGATGTGGTGAGTTCAAAAGATTGGAGGGTTATTTCCTTGTTGTGGAGTACGTATGTGCTGGCTGTTGTGCTTGTACTGGGCTTAAGTTGTGTTAGAAGGTTCGTGATTTTATTACTAAAAAAGAGTGCTAGCTCATCCGCTCTTGATTGAGCTAGGTTAGATGGTATGTCCGGTGTATTTGCCTGAGTTAAATTGGAGACGAGAGTGAAAAGCGCTTTGGGGTCGTAGATGATGTCATGAATCTTGTGTGCGTAATAGTCTCTTTTTGTTTTTAAGGTGGAACTCTTGTATGAGTGGAGGGCGAGTTTGTAGATAGAGAGTGTAGTAGCGGAAGGGGCTTTACGCCATTTACTTTCTTTCTGACGTAAATTAAGTTTAAGGGTTTTTAGTTCGTTTGTAAACCAAGGCTGTCTTTTTGTCGCACCTTGTTTGACTTTTTTTGTTATCAGTGGACATAGTTTGTTTGCCACTGTTTCCGTTATGGTTGACCAGGAATTTATCGCTGAATTAGGTGTCGTATAGTCTATGCGTAAGAGATCTGTGATTAGATGATTGCTGAGTTCGTCAGATGAGCATACTTTTCTGTAGATAAATGAGTGTTGAGGTGGTTGTTTGTTGCTCGTTTGGGTCATCGACAAGGTTGTGGAGATTAGTGAATGGTCCGACCAGGGAACTGGTTTACATATGTGGTGTGCTGAATTTGTTATACCTGAGTTCAGAAAGATAAGGTCCAGTGTGTGACCTGCCTTGTGTGTAGGTTCATTGATTATTTGTCTGAATCCCATTGCGGACATAGCGGTAAGGAATGTTTCGCAGCTGGTTGAGAGTGTGGGGTTGTCTACGTGTAAGTTAAAGTCTCCTAGGATTATCGTTGGGGAGTCTGGTTTGAGATAAGATGCTATAATTTCTAGGATAGGCGAAGCGTCTGCTTCTAGGAGGCCTGGAGGGGCGTATACTAGAAGGATTTGGAGAGTGTCTGATGTGAACAGGCCTGTTTCTAGTTTTGAGTCCGATTTAATTGGGTGGTGTGTGAGTCTAAAATCTTTTTTAGCTGCTAGGAGAATGCCCCCACCTCTTTTCTTCTGTCGGGGAATGGAGAAAAAGTCGTATGTTTCAGTTGGTAGCTGGTTAATCAAAGCTATATCTGTAGATTTAAGCCATGTTTCTGTTATAGCACAGAGGTCTGGATTTGAATCTAGGAGAAGGTCATTTAAGATCAGTGATTTCTTGGAAAGTGATTGTGCATTAAATAGCATGACATTACTTTTATAGTACGGCCATAGATTATAATACTAAATTCCCGGCTGGCAGAGAACTCGCAAACTTTCAACCGCTGTTCTGTAAGGGCATAGTCCGCCTGGAGCATATCTGGGGAATACAAAAGTTCTACACCTTACAGGAACTCATGGAGAAATATCAATTGGGCAGGGAGGCCTGTTTCCATTATATACAATTATATCACTTTGTGATGGCGGAAAAAATCGGGATAGAGCTAAAACAGGGCAAGACACAATTGGAACACTGGTGTAACAAGGCTGACCACATGACAGGTGTCATCGCTACTCTTTATGGGTTTCTTGGCCATGCAAAGAAGATACAGGCTCCATATGTAATGGCATGGGAAAGAGATTTGGGTAAACCACTCACCGCGGAACAATGGGATTTGATATTTTCTAATACCAAACGTAGTTCGCTCTCCGCCCTATTGTCGGAAAATAGTTGGAAGGTGCTCATGAGATGGCATCTCACGCCTGAAAGGCTCCATAAGATGCGGCCAATGATAGGTGACACCTGCTGGAAAAAGTGTGGAGCGAAAGGCACATACTTCCATATGTGGTGGAGTTGCCCTCCTCTGAAGCAGTTCTGGAAAACACTCATCAGTTTTCTTACAGCCATTATTGGTCAACCCATACCTTATGCCTCCGAACATTTTTTGCTGAATATGCCACCAGATGTACCTACTACAAACTACAAAGTGGTTGCCGGCTCACCAAATTATCCTAGTGGCAAGATGTGAGCTTGCTCTCTATTGGATACAGACCACCCAACCTACAATGGCGGAAGTGGGTACCCGCCTAGAGCATAATTGTTTAATGTATAAATTGACTGCGTTAAAAAATCACAGCCTACCCAGATTCTATAGGATTTGGAATCCCTACATAACATGGCAGAAAGAGCAAGCAACTGATTAATAAAGATACACCAGGGCTAACTGTTGATGGTACATGACCTATGTCTGTTTATTTGAAACTGTGTAAAATTATAATAAGTACTTGATCTTTAATTACGTGACTATCATGTTCTCAGTTGGGGGGGGGGGTAAGTTCTGTATATTAAGAACATTTTTATTGTCATGTTTTCATCATTGTAATGTATTTTCTTCTTATGATGACAAATAAAAATTATAATTAAAAAAAACCCAAACACACATGCTCTCTTTTGCATACATGCTGTTTATCACTCTCCCACATACTCTCTCACTCTCCCAATTACAAGCACACATGCGCTCTCACTCTCCCACATACAAGCACACATGCTCTCTCTCCCACACATGCTCTCTCACTCTCCCACATACATGCTTTCTCATTCTCCTGCACACATGCTCTCTCCCATACACATATGCTCACTTTCCCACATACATGCACACATGCTCTCACTCTCCCACAAATGCACACATGCTCTCTCACTCTCCCACATACATGCTTTTTCATTCTCCCCCACACATTCACACATGCTCTCACTCTCCCACATTCATGCTTTCTCATTCTCTCACACACATGCACACATGCTCTCACTCTTCCACACACATGCACACATGCTCTCTCACTCTCCCACATTCATGCTTTCTCATTCTCTCACACACATGCACACATGCTCTCTCTCTCCCACACACATGCACACATGCTCTCTCACTCTCTCACATACATGCTTTCTCATTCTCTCCCACACTTGCACACATGCTGTCTCTCTCCCACACATGCACACATGCTCTTCCCACACAATGCACACATGCTCTCTCTCTCCCACACACATGCACACATGCTCTCTCACATACATGCTTTCTCATTCTCTCCCACACATGCACACATGCTCTCTCTCTCCCACACATGCACACATGCTCTTCCCACACACATGCACACATGCTCTCACTCTCCCACATATATGCTCTCACTCTTCGGCATGCATGTTCACTCTCCCACACATACTGCACACATGCTCATTCTCACTTTCCCGCATTCAAGCATACATGCTCACTCTCCCACACATATGCTCTCTTTCTCACTCACTTCCTCCTTGAAGTAGCAGGCAGCAGCAATCTCCTACTTCAGCCCCCGTGGCCATGGGAACGACTTCTGGCCACGGGGCCAAGCCAGCTCTAGAACTGGACTACTTCCATCAGGGGCGCTCCTCCTCCTCAGCAGTGCAGCCCCGCCAAAATTGACGGCGTGGTAAGTGTGGCCTTAGAAAATGGAAAAGCAGCATGGCCTCGCCAGAATCGGCAGCATTGCCAGCGGGACCACGCTGCTTTTCCACTTGCTAAGGCCGTGCTTCTCATGCTGTCAGTTTTGATAGAGCTGCACTGCTTTTCTTTTGCTGAGGACCTGCTGGCGGCCGGCCGACCGTACTGCTCTGATTGGCACATGGTGCCTTTTGGTAGAGGCGCTTTTGGCCGTAGCCATATTGGCCATTGGCACACTATGGCTCTGCTACCTGAAGTGCTAGCCTTCGAGATATCTCAGCAGTCTCAGGCGCCATATGGAAATGGCAAACCTGCCTGTATAACCAATAATTGGCAAAACTGAAATCAAACCACAGCAAAATGAAACACCTTTTAAGGGCTGGCAATGTATTTACCAAGCATGAACTGATTCCTTTGTATAAAAACTTTACTGTCATGTCTGAATAGTGTTTACAACCTAACAACCCTGAAACTAGCTATATGATTCCGGTAATTGATCTTTCCTGATCATGTATGGTTAATTAGGGACAAATCTGGATGCAGATTCAATTCCTGAGCGTCTTCTACTCCTCAGATTGATCAGGGCTGCTGTGAAGGCATCATTCGCTCCCAAGTGAGCAGGGAGGCCAGTTTTCATACATCAGTGACTCCATCTAACCAAACTCGTATTGCTTGTGAACTGGGTTTCAGAGGGAATTGCAGTCTGTTGTCCAGGGATTGAAGACGGCTGCTGAACTAGCTTGGATAAACAGGAGTGTAGAAAAGCTTAAAAATAAGGAAGACTCCCAAACAGTGGCAGATGAAGGCTTATAGTGCCATAGCGCTGGTAAAGACACATTCTGATTGACCTGAAAGCTGGACCAAAATATAGGGCAGGCAGCTTATAAATTAAATTAGATTTACTCAATCAGTCGATCAAGTCAAATAAAAACATATCTAACCGGAAGCTTTGAGGCTTAGCACTGCCCTCCATGCAATCCTAGGATTCGCTGGAGACTGCTTCAAGACAGTTCTGATCCCACGACAAATGGAGTTTCCATTTCATTTTTTTCTTTTTATCTTTTTTTTCTTTATTGAAGTTTCAATATAAATACATTGAAAACAATGCAAAAACAGAAAAAAAAGGAGAAAAATTTCCATCAATATAACATAAATTATACAGATTGTATTTCAATTCCACTTTATAAGAATATAGGGGAGAACCATTAATTAAGCGGATTCATAAGACTCTATTTTCATCTTAAACAATATATAACTGAAACACTGTGTTGCTCAACAGATAAATACAATGACCAACACCCTTTGCAATATTTTCAGGAGTGGGAGTCTAAATAGACACGTAGGTGTTCTGAGTCTGTGAAAATATATCTATCATTTTGGTAAATTATCATACACCTGCAAGGGAATTTTAAGTAGAATCTGGCCCCTCTAGAGAGCACTTGATTTTTCAATGATAAAAATATTTTCCTTATCTCCTGTGTCCTTTTGGTAATGTCTGGGAATACTCTTATTGAGGCACCATAAAAAAGCTGTGTATGTTTCTGAAAAGATTTTTTCAATATATCATCTCTGTCTTTATTATACAGAAACGACACCAACAGCGTAGCTCTCAACTCTATTTTTGCTTCATAAGATTTTTCTAAAAAATCAGATAAATTATCGAAGGAAACTTTATCTTGTTCTTCTTGTTGCTTGTTTTTATCATTTCCTGGAACATAATAAATCTTGGAAATCTTTGGGATACTCGTTTCTGGAATACTCAAAATGTTGACTAAGTAACTTTTCAAAAGGTCTGCGGGTTTCGCCTATTTTGTCTTGGGAAAATTTAAAAATCTGAAATTATTCCTCCTCAGTTCGTTCTCTAGAAAAGTCCATTTTCCTCATAACCATATTCTCAGATTTTATAAATTTAGTTTGCAATTCTTTCACATCTTTAAGTTCTTTTTCCACTTTAGTCGAAAAATTCTCAAGTATTTGTACTTTATTTTCAAGCTTTTGGGTTTCCTCCATATTCCTTTTAACAGATTTAGATAAATCATTTATTGCCACACTTATGTTGGTTAAGACTTTCCAAATCTCAACAAGAGTCACCTTTTCGGGCATTTCCAAAGGAGCTAACACCACTTGTATCTCCGGCTCCTTACCTCCTGATTGCAAAGGGCCTTCTTTATCTGCCTCTTTCTGCCGTGCTACGCCGCTACTGTCCCTGGAGCCCTCAGCCATCGGGCTCTCCGGAGTCGGTGGTATCTCTCCATCTCTCCTCTGGGTTTCAGCGCGGCCATCTGATGTCAATAGCCATGGCATATTCAGATGTTCCGTTCCCCCTCCAACCGGGGACCTGTAGATCAAAGAAGGAACTGTTGGTGCTCCGGGGCTTAACGATGCCTCATCGGCCAAGGCGTCAGGCGGCCTCTCTCCGCCTCCGACGCCAGCGGCCACGCTCTCCGGCGTCTGTTGTGCAGGACGAAAAATCTCCTCAATCCTCGGCTGTCGAGAAAAAGTATCTGGAGTTGAGGTAAGAACTTCCTGGATTTTTGCTTTCCTTTTTGAATGAGGCATAAGGAAAAAATTTCAAAGGTAACTCAATATTTAGAAAAGCTAAAGAAGAGAGCCTCAGGAGAGAGGATTTCTCGTGCTCACAGTGTGGCAGCCATATTGGTTCTCCCTCCATTTTTTTCTTTACCTTGTGGTGAAGAAAACTTTCAAGTTTTAGAAAAGTCCAAATAATGCATATCTATCTTTTCACCCATATACCAATGGATCTGCTTGTACTGAGGTTGCTTTGAATCGGATCCGTGTTGCTGATTCTCTCCTCACTTTATGCCTCATTCTTAATGTCCCTCATGGAGTGGCACTGAGGCTTTACTGGTTTAGAGCTCTTCCTGTCAGTAGGTAGCCTATGAACTAGTGCACTCTGACACATTCGCCCCCTCTGAGAAGGCCCTGGAAGAGGAAGGCTAGTGTCCTGCAAGGACTTTACTGTGTTTTTAACAACCCTTGGATGAGTTCCACCTGGACCTGGTGCGTTATTAACTTTGCTTCAAGTCACTTTTCCCCACCCCAGTAAAGCTTATTTTCTCCAGCGTCCTGTAATGTATTAGTTTATAGATTGTAGCATGCTCTGCTAATGGATTTTTTTAGTAAAAACAGATGCAAAAATGTTATAATATGTCTGCTTTTCTGCATGACTGTGATTTCCCCTGTTACATCTTTAAGGGGTAATATCTCCGGCCAGTTTTTTTTGTTTGTTTTTGTTTTGTTATTTAGATACCACATAACAATAACAGGATGTCACCTGAATTATTATTTTTTTTCAGAGAGGGGGCCTTAGGTCAGGATATTGAGGGCTGCCAGGCTATCTGCTGAGGTCAGAGTCAGGAGGCAAACTCTGGAGCTGGACACATCCTGGGCTTTCAGAAGCACAGATCCCGTCCAATGCGGGGTCGTAACGTGCATGGGACTGACAAGCCCTGTAATGTGTGTAATGCATCGCTTTATGGCGTCGCTAACGCCATGCAAGGGAATATATCCAGTAAGAGCCGTCAACATGTCAGGAAACTCTAGGAAGTCCTGTAAAGCTTTCCATACTTCAAGGGGTCTTTCAAAGACACTATAGAGCATAAAATATTTTCTGCAGTTGTAATCACTTGGTCTCCTGCTCCATCTCTGATTCTCTTCACGGCCTCTTTCCATCTCCTTTTTTTTTTTCCTATTCCACAAACCATCCTGTGATTTCCTTCTCATTTTGTTTTGTTGTTTGTTTGTTTTTCAGCTCCAGTTCTTTCTCTTCCTGCTTTTCTCCTGACCCTTTACTTTGCCGTGCTCCTGTTCCTTTTCCTTCCTAGAAACCATTCTCCTGTATCCTTTTCTTTTCTGCGGTGAAGAGATTATCAAGGGGAGAGAGGCAGAGAGGGGAGGCGCGGAATAAAAGAGAGGAGGATGTTAGGAGAAAGGGGAAGCAGCAAAAAAAAAAGAAGATAAAATGGGGAAACCGGAAAAAAGAGTGTGGAGGGGGGAGAGAGAGAATGAAAACAGTGACAAGGAGAAAAAACTCAAGGCAACAAAGGTAGAAAAAAAACATAACTTATACAGTGATTATGAGTTTGAAATTTTTAAATTATAAACTGTACAATTTTTGAAATGTTATTAAGCATTAATTAAATTAGCTGCGTAATAATTGAAAAAAAGCGCTGCTCCCTTTAACTGTATATAAAATTCAATCCCTGCTCTTTTTGTTATATTTTCTCTAGGCTGACACATGAAGAGAGACGCCAGTTCAAGTTTCTCCTCCTCCTCTTTCCCTCTCCATCCCCTCCTTAGCTTACTTTCCCTGGTCACTGATATTGAAATGTTTTCTAATCTCCTGCTGCTAAGGCCCAGAAGACTTACCTGTCTGCCTCATTCTGTCCACCCTTTGCTTGTTCCTCATTGCTATTTAGTACTTTCTGACAAATGGCAAGATAGGTTTCATCATTCTACTCGTTCCCAGATCCTCTCCCCACAGAGACCCTTTCCCTCCTTTCTTCTCTCTCTTTCTCCCTCTCCCCACAACAGGGATGGCACTTAGTTCCAGCCTCACGTATAGGTTAACTCCTGCCCCCTCTCTCTGCTATCAATCTTTTTAAAACAGAGAGAAATGATCCATTTATTGATAGTAAAAAAAAAAAAAAGATATCTGTAAACACAGTGTCATATCACTAAAAATGTCATGAGCGGTTCGGCTTGTTTGCAGTGCATAAAGGAATAAATTTAATTTCATTTGAGCATTTATAAACTGCACTTCTTGGCTAGTAGGCCAGCTTGGAGTGGTGTACAACATAAAACCTCCTTAGTAGTAAACATATATATAATTATAAAATCCCAAAGCCACTATAAGATATCTATAATCGTAAAAACCATAAAAATGAATAAATCAAATAAAAGACCAATATATTTAATACTTTGGCATAGAATTGTTTATCTATAATTGTTGCACTCGGAGGTGGACCCTTTGTCCTGGAACAGTGCGGGAACTGCCCCGGGGGCGGAGCACAGAAGGAGACAGAGGCGGTGTAGAGCTTCACCACTGGAAGCCCGAGGTCCCCCCAGGGAGAAGCCCTTAGTGACCCGGGCCACTTGGACTTAGGTGGGCCTCGCAGGGTGTCCTGGGAGAATGGAAGTCCGGCGTGCCCACTGAGACTAGGGGAGCGCTATCAGGTTCGAGGCTGAAGACAGGTTGAAGCAGAGAGAACCAGTATAGTGATGGCGATGACAAGGCTAGGGACAGAGCCAGAATCAATGGACAAGGTCAGGCAGGCAAAGGTCAGAATCCAGAGGTCAGTTTGAGGAATGGTCAATGAAACAAGGGTCAGGAGCCGGAGGTCAGACGAGGTCAAGGAGCAAGCTGAGGTCTTTGGCAGGTGGCAGGCAGGCAGGCAGGCAGGTCAGGAACAAGCTGAGGTCTTTGGCAGGCGGCAGGCAGGCAGGCAGGTCAGGAACAAGCTGAGGTCTTTACCAGTAAGTCAGTCCGGGGTAAGACCACGGAGATGAACGTACGAACATTGGCACAAGCAGGACTAGGAAGCAGGAACAGAACTGGAACAGAAGGATCCTGGAACAAGACTAGGGACAAGCAAGCAAGATACATGAGCAAAGGCAATCTCAGGAACAAACCGACCTGATTGCCAAGGCAAGGAAGTGAGGCCAGGAACTTCCTTTTAACAGGAAATCAATCAGGGCGCGCCGCGGAACTAGGCCCCGCCCTGGAGCCTACATCAGAGCGGCTAGTCTGCGTGTGCACGCCTAGGGGCATGGACCGTGTTGCTGAGGACACCGAGGCTCGGTGTGAGGCCTGGAGCATAGCCGAAGGCCTGGCGACCAATGCCGCGGGACGCCGGGGCCTAGCTGGACTAGTGAGGGCCGTGAGGGAGACCGAACTGGGACCCGCTGTGGAACCCCGAAGGTGAGCGGTCCCGTGCGCGGGTTGGCTGTGGGTGGGGCACGTAACAATAATCGCGGCATAGTAAGACCAGTGGTATACAAAATGGCAGCTGTAAAATATGTGAACGTAAAAACTTTAGGTTGTTGATAAAAATTTGGAAGACTTATCAATAAAAAAAAAAAAATAGATTCATGTGTTGCCACTCTTGATTTGTTGTCCAATTATGAATTGCATTTCATTTCTGTGTCACTGATACCAATGCTCTCTCACTCTTCTCTTGTGACAGCTCTCACTACTCTCCCAAAGCTGGTCTGCCATGCTCCTCCTAACGTTGCATGGAAGCATTTAACTCTACTGGTCCAGGTATGCCGCTTTGTACTTCCACCTCCCTCCCACCATGTTTGCTTGGTTTTTTTTGTTGTTTTTTTGCTGTCTGTATATTTTGCTCTGATTCCTTCCCCTGCTTTTGAGCATCTCCTGCTGATGCTGCGTTTCCTGTCTCTTCTACTCACTTCAGCATCAATCTAACCCTGGACGTTTTTGAGATCCAGGAGATCAGATGTCTCCAAAAATGTGGGTTTTGCCAAATGGCAACTGTCCTTAAAGGATTCACTCACACAATGCAGGAGGTGAAGACAAATTTATGAGGCCAGGCTCAAACAAAGAAATTTGAGGTATGCAAGTGACTGAGCCACTCCTCTTTGACAACAGACTCACTCAAAAGGGGGCATTCAACCAAACGTTTATGCCATTTTTATTCACCTCCTAGAACCCTCAATCCCAAATACGTTTACTCCATCTCAGGGCAGGAGGCTCTTTAGGAGGTGCCGTTCTTCAGTCACATAGTTCCAAGTCTAGTCTATGGAAACAAGTTTGTCCCTTATTTTAATGGCCAAATAGACAGATCTAACTAGGACAAATTCTGCCATTTTATGCTCTCACATGCCGTAAAGGGAAAGGCGACAAAGCCTTGTTTATTGCAAAAGCAGCTTTTAAAGAGACAACACTGCTTTATCTTTTCTAAAAACGCTTGGCCAGCCCGTACATCTTTCACAGCCAGCCTACGCTCTCACATACCAGGTATGCTCCTTCCTTTTAATCTTATTTTATCTTCATATTCTCTCTTAAATCCATATATTCCTTGTACCCACATTGGACACTTGCATACTTACCCGTGTACTCACACCCATCATTTATGCTCCTACAAAGCTATATCTACAAGAAATGACACGATACACAATCTATTTACAAATAGTGATAGCTTTCCTCCCTTTGGAGTTGTAAATCCCATCTGGGAGCTGCTGGTTCCCCTTTGATATCTCTTAGGAGGGCGTGGCCTTCATTCTCTCCTCTGGGGTCCCTTATCTGGCTGGTTCTCTAGCCGGAGAGTCAGCATGTGTTAGTACGTCTGAAAGAGGAAAAAAAAGGATGTTGTATAAACAAAACAATCCAGGAAGCAGAAAGCAAGACAGCACAAACATGTCCACATCTAAAAGGGTCATCAGGTCCATTCCAAAATATACCCCAGCGCATGTATGCATAAGTCCTCTGGTAAGAGCTGTTTGATCTTTCTATCAGGGCTTCTTTTAGCCATTTAAGGGGCCCTGGGTGAGCTTTTGTGGATGCGCTCCCTTTAATTTATTCAATATTGACTGCCATCCTCCCTAACCCCAGCACTCTTCTTCTTCCATACTCCCAGCCTTGATGATCTGAGGCTGCCATCCCACTGCTGCAGCTATTATCGAAAGCATCTGGCCTCCCCATGCTTACTGGCGTGTGGGTCTTAGTTGTGGGCACTCCATGCAGGTTGCCCCAGCCTTTTTGGGAGCTGGATAAAGCCATAACACTGCTAGCAGGGTCATAACCCTAGTGACTGTCACCCAAAGTTGCCCATAGCCATCCCTTCATTGTTCCTCCGATGGCTTCCTCATTACCTCCTGGTAAGGTAGGTCTCGTTTCCCAAACAGGGGCTGCCTTTCAAGCAGTTTGAAGATGAAAGTCACAATCCACGCACATCCAGCGCAGGTGGTGGCTTTTCCATTACAGAAAAATAGGTCTTGTAGTTCTTTATTTCTCCCCATTTATATTTGCATCTGTTTCTTTATCTTTTATCTCTACTAGTCTGCTGTGTTTCATCCTTCTGGGCTGGAATCCAGTAATTTTCTTCTGCTTGTTTGGGCTTCCAGCTCAGTTGGAACCAGCCCCTGTAGAACAGCACCATGAACCTTCATTCTTAGCTACTCAGGGTTTTCCCCCTGTTTTGTAACACTTGCCCCCTCAGCCCAGCCCCCTTTCAAAAAAAGGAAGCAGCTCTTCCTGGTAGTAGAATTGTTTGCCCCCGGTTGGAAGAAAAACCACATAAAACAAATTTGAAGTACTTACCCCTGCGGGCATTGCATAAATGAACAATCCAGTCAAGAGATCAACAGTAGGGAAAACCAAGGAGCGTACTCAATGGGCGTGGAAGGTGTACCCCAGAGGAAAAGCGTTTTCTCCCCTCTCTCTCTCTCCAAAGTGTAAAGTTATATGACAGAGCCATACGGCGTATGTATCAAGATCCTTTCCGGTATATTTTAAAATGTAATAAATCTCTGTGGAGAGTGAGGCACCCTGGGAGGTCCAAAGGTGGCAGAACTCTTGCATCTCTGTTTCTCTTTGAGGGCTGTCCATCACAGCTAGCTTTAGGTACATCTCAGTTCCTCATTGTCCTTGTCCTGGTGTTACATATATCTCCATGTCCTTTCATTGTGCACAGCTCTCTGCCGCACAGATTCAAGAGGCTCATTGGCAAGGCAGTTTGTACAGGGGTTGCCCAAGCAATATATTAAATGGTGCAGGAAAGAATTGCAAAGTACAAAAAAGAAATAAAGGCAGGTCCTGGGTTCTTGTGATGTCCTGTATTGTCTCTGGTCATGTTGGGAGGCAGTTTACAGAAAGCCGCTGAACGGTCAAGATAACCGGCTCAATTGTGCCTAGAGCAGATAACTCTGTGCGCAGGGATGGGCCACTAACTTGGCCTGCTAAATTAGCAATGGGGTAGGCAACTCCAGTCCTGGAGTCCCGCAAGCAGGTCTACTTTTCAGGATATCCACAATGAATATGCATGAGGTATATCTGAATGCACTGTCTCCATTGTATGGAGAAACATCTCGTGCATCTTTGTATTTTGTACAGTATGGGTTTAGCTCTTCCCTTTTCATTGGTTGTTCAAGATGAGTTACATTCAGGTACAGTAGGTAGAAAGAAAGGTATTTTTTTCTGATTCTCCAGTGTTGCCCTGCATGCAAAATTTGAACATAAGATATGCCCCAGTAACCTGTTTCCAACAGTGGCCAATCCAAGTCACAAGTACCTGACAAGTACCCAAACATTAGATAGATCACAAGCTACTATATTCTTATTAATTACCGTAATCGCAGTTTATGGATGTAACCTCTAGGAACTTATCCAAACCTTTTTTAAACCCAGTAACACTAACTGCTGAAACCACATCCCCTGGCAATGAATTCCAGAGTTTATGCACTGAGTGAAAAAGAATTTTCTTCGATTTCTTTTAAATGAACTACTTGCTAACTTTATGGAATGTCACTTGGTCCTTCTATTATCCGAGAGAGTAAATAATTTGGATATTTGGGACTTCCATTTCAATTTTTGCATGTATATTTCTGTTTCTAATTTGTGGTCACCTATTTCTGTATCTGGTATGCTTTTCATGTGTGAATGAGGTAAGGTATTCTGCTAATGTATAGTTTTGGTGTAGGGATCTATAGCATTTAGCTTGTTGTTGTTAGGCCTTTGAGGTTTTTGATCATCCTCTCTAGAAGGTGCTCGACCGTCCGCATACTGTTTTTATCTGTGCTAGTCTCCTCTATTGCTAATAACACCGGGTGCCTGCGCACAGGGATGCCACACACCATCACCAGCGGGCTCCCTGAAATAACTAACAGTGATGAGAAAGACAGAAAAAAAGAAAAAAAGGTGAAAGAATCCATCTGGAACTGAGAGGGGAGGGGCGGTGTGTGATCCTTGATTGGGAGACCCGCCCCCCCCCTCTGATGTCACTGAGGACTGTGACGGACATGAAACGGCGCCAGAACACCAGGCGTCGCGCGCTGAAGGGGCACTCCCCTTTGTGCATGCCTTCGTGCATCCCGTAGTGTTAGCCATTCCCCATGTTCTTTTATATCCCTTGTTAACAATCCCCATATTTAAATGTTTAATGTATTTGACAAAGGTAACGCATAAGTTCCTGCAAATTTTGTTTAAATGTAAACCGATGTGATATGTAAAATCGAACACCGGTATATAAAAGTAAATAAAATAAATGAAATAAAATAAATTCCAGGTTCTGTCTCTGTCTTATGCCACCACGTGACTGGAATGGCCTTCCTGAGTTGGTGCATCCTACTCCAAGTCCTGCTTAGATCCACCTCTTTGAGAATGCTTTTAAATCCCAAACCCCCTAACTCTTCTTGCTCTTGGCCCTTTCACTTTAAGCATGTTTTACTGTAGTAGCTGAAGGAGTAATTTTCAAAAGGTTTCAGTATGTAAATAGCACGTGCGTGCCTAAGTAGTATTATTTAAGCCCAAAGCATGCGCCTTCTGGCAGTGTCATGGAAACAAAAAAAAAGGGAGCATTCCAGGACAGGGTTTAGAAGTTTGTGCAAAATTAGTATTTTGTAAGCAGTGTACCTGCATACATTGCTGTGAGATGATCGAGCAGGTGGAACCATCTCATGAATCTGTCTTTGTTTACCGTATGTACATTTTATGAATGTAATTTGTAAACCACTGAGTATCGTAGCTTGAGCGGGTACACATTTATAAATAAATGCATTACCAAACTTAGTCAAAATCACTCTTGTCTTTTGGCTACAGTTTTTGGGTGGGAGGTCTGCATTAAATGGCGGGAGGTCAGGACCAACTGGTGGAGGTGTTGGCAAACTGGTGATTATAAGTATGTGCACAAGTAGTTTCATAAATGGAGTGCACGCCTACTTGATAAAATTCTGGCCTCCACCAGCAAACATCCACACGTTACAGTTATTTCTCTTGTAAAATATGTGTGCACTTTTATGAAAGAGGTATAGAAAGTATACGTCTCCCTGCATTAAAAAAAATGTGCGTGTACTGAAAGTTTTGGGGTACAGATACGTGATATTTTATAAACTGGGTGGCTCCTACCTCAAAGTTTATAAAATACAGGCATAACTTTATGCGCCCATATGTTGAAAATGATTTGTCTTCTCTGTGTATCTCAAGAGACTATAAGCTCATTGAGCAAGGACTTGTATGGTGCTGTGTATGCCTACAGAAATGTTAAGTAGAGATAGTGGTAGTAATAGCAATAGCTGTACAACTGTCTGAGCAGCAATATCCCATCTGACCTGACTCCCTCTTAAAGGTGTAGGTGCTTGTGGGGGTGACAGCATTAGAAGCACTGTTTAAACAGATTCAGAGCCCATGCCTAGGACTACCCAGTTGCTATTGAGGTGATACCATGAATATTATTTTTTGCATGGTGAATAGTAAAGTGGAAAAGCATTAATTCTGCTTTTTATCCATTGCTGGGGGAGTTTCTGAGGACTCTTTTACCCTGGTGTTTATATATAACACTTTATCATACTACCCTTATTCTGTCGTCATATATCATGCTATACCTGCCTGCTTCTCAGCCCACTAATATTTTGTGCAAGTCCACGGATCACTTCCTTTGTCCTCTGGTCTATAATTGTATTAGTTAACTTCAGCAGTTGACACAAGAGTCAATATCCTGTTCCTGTCGCTGAACAAGCTGCAAAGCCTGGTTCCGAAACCCTAAGGCTTGCTGTCAGATTTTCGCCAGATGTGAAATGTTTCTGCTCCTACCCCAGAATTCCAGCTTCCAAACTCCAAAGATGAATTGGATCATTAGGACAGAGAATTACTCCAAAATCCTGGCATCCAAACATGAAAATGCTTACAAGATCAGCCGCGTAATGGAGTCCATGGAAGACATTAAAGGAGTCAAAAACAGTTTGGCTTAGTTCTGAATAAGAATAAATGTAGTTTCTTAGTTAAACATAGACCTTAATGAGCACTGTGACTTCAAAGGCCCTTGAGTTGTAAGCCGTGCCTGACATCATGTGAAGAAAACAAAGGACAATGAGGCACATTTATTGGAACGCCTCAGAACGTCTTCACGGGCACCAGAAATGGATCAGGATTCAGGACCCCTAGGGATACTCTGGGATGCACAGCTTTAGCCAGCTCCTTGTCAGCTGATGCCAACTGTCAATTAAACTCCAAAACAGCAACATTATCTAATTGTTTAGACACTGCTAACTTGTTTGGGTTTAGCTTTTTGAGTGTTACTAAAACGGAATTGATCATTCTGTAACGAAAGAGGCATTTGTGCGTTGTAATCTGTCAGTGCTTCACCACTTAGCTGGGAATGAGCTCATGTGCAGGGATGAAGAATGCAGTGTTTGGTAGTTCTCTACCAATTAGCTTCAAAGCTTGACAGCCCGAAGCACTGCCTCTACCTCAGCATGCACAGCAATGAAGTCATACAACTGCTCCTCTTTCCTTCTTCGAACCTTGGTCTGGAGACCCTCCAGTGCGTGCGAGCTTGTCTTAGTCAGGTCACGCCTCGGGTTTTCTTCCTTTACACCTGAAGGGCTCACACTTTCCTCAGTCAGGCTCATTCGTTCCTGAACTCAAATCATGACTTGTCCAAGATCCCAACCCTTGGTAGAGGGCCTTCGGTCTCTCCCGGGGTACTGGTCAGTGCGTTTGATCTTGGCTTCTCATAAAGGACTCGAGTTTTCAGCCTTCAGGGCAGAGAAGCCACTTTGTATTCATCAGATTGCCTGATTCTGTTCTGAGGGGTCCAACAGTGCTCCATGGCAGACATGAGGTAAGGGGGCTGCTGATCTCTATCAGAAGGCCTCCCTCAGCTTGGCTGCCCTTAGAGTTATTCGCTGTGAAAATGGAACTTGGTGGGGTGCCAGAAGCTCCCACTGATATAAACAAATGTTGAATGGAAGGAAGAATGAATGAAGTAACATGGAAGGTATTACAAAGCCTCCACCCAGAGCTCTTTTCCCTGCCCTCCAGAGGCAGAAAGAGATGTCAGTCAAAGACATTTGGATTGTTTATTTATTTATTTATATGTGCATTTTTCTTTCTTTCATATCCTACCCAGCCGTTCTAGGTGGATTACAATAAAGCATGCACAGAATAAAATAAAGTAACCACACACACCACAAAAGACAACCGGCCACCAAAATGCCTGGAGCACTGCTCAATCTGTAATTCCCCAAAGGTGAAGGTATCATCTTAGGGTTAGGGCTGCCTCCTCAACATTTGAGGGGACGCCCCCTGAAACAGCAGGGCTTTCAGTTCTTTAAGAAAAACTTTGTAATCAGAAATTTCCTATAGCTGTCCCGAATTGCTGGCCCCCTACAGAATGCCCGCTGACGAGTCTCTTAAAGATGAGAGTGCTTTTCGGAAGGTACCACCAACACTGATTTATTGGCTGAATGTAGATACCGAGATGGTACATATTCAACAATCAGGTTAGATAAATAAGTTGGTCCTTCCTTTCTGTAAGCCAAAAACCAGCTCAGCTGAGGCAAGGGTTGAAGTATATCCTGAGTACTGCACCAGTCCAGATGCAGAAAGCAGTCTGCACACAATCACAGAACAGCAAACCAATCAGATAACAGAACACAGAAACAGATGCAAATATATAAGAACCCAGGCAGTGATGAACTACATATGAACATAAGATGTGCCATGCTGGATCAGACCAAAGGTCTATCTAGCCCAATTTACCATCTCCAATAGTGGCCAATCCCAAAAAGTAGATCCAATTCTTTGTTACTCACTCCCAGAGATACATAGCAGGTTTATCCGAGTTCAGCTGACTAATAATTGTTTATGGATTTTTTTCCCTCTAGGAACTTGTCCAAAGCCCTTTAAACCAAGCTATGCTTGATGCCTTGATCACATGTTCTGGCACAAAGTCCATAGCTTAATTGTGGCTGAGTGAAAAGGCACTTTCAACAATTTGATTTAATCTGCTACCTGCTAGTTTCATGGAGGATCCTTAGTCCTAGCATTATTTGAAAGGATAAATAACTGTTTCCACCCCACTCATGATTTTATAAACCTCTATCGTATATCTTCTCCATATGAAGACCTCTAGTCCCTTTATCATTTCTGCTGCCCTTCTCTGTACCTTTTTTAGTTCCACTATATCTTTCTTGAGATGGGGCTGACCAGACCTGCACACAATACTCAAAGTGCAGTTGCACCATAGATCTATCCAGAGGCATTATGATATTCAGTCTCAGTTCCTGAGCTGTGGGCAGCTCACACAACCTGGACATAGATCAAGGAAGTGGTTGCAGGAAGGTGCTCTTAGCATGTTTACTAACCCAGCAGTCCCATACAACAGGAACAGGTCAAACAAAAGACCATCGTAATCTCCATAATCTCAGTCCATAAGGCAAAACCAAGTTTCATAAACATATTGTCCAGGCAGATTAGACAGGGGAGAAGAGTAGTCAGGCTGGCCACACAAGAATAAGGCAAGAATGGGATCAACCTTAGATGAACCAGAAAGTCACCCAGATAAAGGAAAGGCTGAAACACCCCAAGAACTAGAGGCTGGGCTTCTGCCGCACTGGTCCAGATGCAGGAAGCAAGCTAGGCACAACCACAGAACAAACCAGGAAGTGGTAAACTGGTTGATAATTCCTTGGCACCGTTTAGTATGAGGCTCACCTGGTAAGAGGAGAGTCCTGGAATCTCAAGGCACCACTTTGAGCTCAGTCCATGCAGAGCCCTGACAATACTTAGACTGTTACAGTCTCATGTTATTGACCCCTGTAAATTCAACAACAGATACTAAATTTCCTTCCCAGTACTAAGTCCTTTCTAGCTCAAAAATAGGATCCATGTGGGTGGGACTGTGGTTGGAGGTCACTGGAGGTCGCTGGATGTAGTCCTGTTGCACACCTGGCCTGCACATTCCTGGAAGACTTCAGCAGCTGGAGCTGCCATGCTTTTCAACCATCCAAGAAAAAAGAATGGCTCAAAAATGCCAAAATAACAAATGGGACCTGCCATAAATTGCAAACTCATCAGTATTTATGGCTTCCTGGATTATAGGATTTTATGACCCTTTGGGGCAGGCAGCATCATACCCTCACATCCACATGGAAGTGCAGAGCTGGCTGTTACATCTCTCGGGCTGCCAGGAATCTTGTTTCCCTTGGACAGGGATCGTGGAAGACTGAAGAGAAGGAATCCAGTTTATCTGTGAAGGAGGTACATGCACAAAGGCCAAACCAGAGCAATCGGCCTGCTTCAGTCCTCCTCTGAACCTTGCAAGTGTGATCCTTGCTGTTGAACATCGTAGGAAACAGAAATATAAGAATGTGGTCCATGCAATCAGTTCAGTATTCTGGTTTTAATGTACACACACCTTATGTTTTCCCTGTATCACTGTGTTACAGTGAGGGTAGTTTTCAAAACAATGCGGATGCTTGCAAAGCCCACTGGTACTCTTAATGCATGCTTGCACCACTTCTCAAAGGGAACATCACGTCTACTTTCCTTTTGAGAACTGCCTACGGAAAAAGTACTCATGAAAATCTGAACCTGTTATTTTTCTGTGGATACTTTAAACGATGAATGTAAGTTTTGAAATTGCAAATCTATGCATATGGGTAGCATTTCCTGTCCTAACTCCATCCCTGGGAAGTCCTTCTCCACAACCCATGTAATTTGACATGCAGGAAGGGTGGGCAATTATCGAACAGCCAATTTGTATGGATAAATAGTCATCTAACTATGTAAATGGCTTCTAAAAATTGCCCTTACAGGGCAATTTTCAAGCAGCCCACATAGGCTAATGTCTGTTGGTACGTTTTACCTGCAGACTTCAGCCTGAATTTCAAAGCGGAATTATGCCTCTAAATCTGCTTTGAAAATTTGTGAGTGTGCCTAGAACAAGTGCTGATATACACACCCCAAGGGACAGGTGTAATATTCGAAAATCGACAGCATGTGTGTAAACCATGTCCTAGCCCCAACTTTGCGCACAGTATGCCTCGTTGTAGTGCACATAAAAGTAGGCAAGGAATCACTTTTGTATGCACTTCAACGCACCAACCCCCAGAGTAATTTTTAAAAGGCCATTTACAATGAAAAACAGGGGTTTCTGCACATAACTTGTTACATGAATATCGGTATATAAAAATGCCAAATAAAAAATAAATAAATAAGTCCTTTTGAAATTTACACCTAAAGGAGGAACAGCCTTTGTTGTGCTGAAGTCTGGGAAACAAATGTTTCTGAGTCTTTTTTTTTTTTTTTTGCCTTTGTTTATTTTTCTCACAGATCGGAATTTAACAAACATGTATTAATACATTTGATGATGGCGAATCATTCACTAATCTTAGCTACATAATCTTTTATTGTGATGTAAGTCACAATAATATAATTACGCAGGTTATCCAGAAAGCATTGCTCAATGGCATCACTAAGCAGCAGCTACAAGGTGTATAATGTAACGTAGTAACATAGAAATGGCAGCAGAAAAGCACCAAATGATCCATCTAGTCTGCCCAGTAAGCTTCTTATGGGAGGACACAGTTCAGAACATTGTTGTTGCTGTTATGGAGACCTGGTTCACGGAATCTCACGCTCGGGATGCGGTCATACCGGGAAGGACAGAGAGGTCAGAAAAGGGGGAGTAGTAGCTCTTTATGTCAAACGCAAATTCCAAGCAACTGAACTGCAAGGAATGTGGGGTAGAGAAGGAGCATTGTGGGCAGTCCTAAAAAAGAAAAAGAGGATGGAGCATCCATTTTTACTGGAGTGGTTTACAGGCCTCCGACTCAAATGGAAGAACTAGACAGAGAGCTGGTAGAAGGTATCCAAAAGGTGGGAAAGAAGTGAGAAGTGTTGATGGTTGGAGATTTTAATCTGCCGGACATAGATTGGAGGATCCCTTCTGCAGAATCTAACAGAAGCAGAGGGATAGTGGATGCCCTGCAAGGGGCTCTGTTCATGCAAATGGTAATGGGACCCACGAGAGAGGGAGTTATTCTCGACTTAGTGCTCGCAAACGGGGAGAGTGTTTCAAATGTCCGGGTGGGCGCCCACCTCAGTACCAGTGATCATCAAACGGTATGGTTTGATATCGCAAATAGGATACAGAGAGGTCACACGAAGACCCGAGTTTTGAATTTCAAAAATACAAACTTCGTTGAAATGGGAAAATTCCTGGAGGTGGAATTTGAAGACTGGGAGAAAATGGAGGAAATGGAGCAAATGTGGGACAAACTAAAAGGAGCAATTTCAAAGGCAACAAATAAATAAAAGCAGGAGAAATAAGAAACCGATCTGGTTCTCAAAGGAGCTGATATGATAAAAATAAAAACAACAGCATTTAAGAAATATAAAGGATCCCATAGAGAGGAACACAGGGAAGAATATCTGGTTAAACTGAGGGAGATGAAGAAAGTAATCAGGAAAGCAAAATGTCAGGTGGAAGAAAGGATTGCCAAAGAGGTAAAGAGAGGTGACAAAACTTTTTTCAGATAAGAAAAAGGTCCGAAGTGGTATCATGAAGCTGAAAGGTGAGAAAGATCAATGTGTGGAAGGAGATGAAGAAAAGGCAGAGATATTAAACCAATACTTCAGTTTGGTGTTCACTAAAGAAGACCTTGGAGAAGGACCGTCGCTAGTTAACAAGTCTGTGGATGGGGGTGGAGTAGACGAAACCCCATTTACAGAAGAGAATATAAGGGAAGAGCTAGGAAAACTGAAAGTGTATAAGGCCATGGGGCCAGATGAGGTTCATCCCAGGATACTGAGGGAGCTCAGAGTCTGCTGAGTGTTCAATAGATCCCTGGAAATGGAAGTGGTGCCGAGAGACTGGAGAAGAGCGGTGGTGGTCCCACTTCACAAGAGTGGGAGCAGAGAGGAGGTTGGTAATTACAGACCGGTTAGCCTCACCTCAGTGGGGGGAAAATTAATAGAGACTATGCTGAAGGAAAGGATAGTGACTACCTTCAATCTGGTGGGTTGTTCAATCCGAGACAGCATGTATTCACCAGAGGAAGGTTCTGTTAGACGAATCTGATTGATTTCTTTGATTGGTAACTAGAGAGTTGGATCAGGGAGGAGCATTCAATGCAATTTACTTGGATTTTAGTAAAGCCTTTGATACGGTCCCACATAGAAGACTCATGAACAAAATGAGAAGCTTGGGAGTGGGCGCCAAGGTTGTGGCATGGATTACTAACTGGTTGACCGGTAGAAGACAGTGTGTGATGGTAAATGGAACCTACTTTGAAGAAAAAACGGTATTAAGTGGAGTGTTGCAGGGTTTGGTGTTTGGACTGGTTCTGTTCAATGTCTTTGTGAACGACATTGTGGAAGGGATAGAAGGTAAAGTTTGTCTATTTGCAGATGATACTAAGATCTGCAACAGAGTGGACTCGCTGGAAGGAGTGGAGAGAATGAGAAGATATTTAAGGAAGCTTGAAGAGTGGTCAAAGATATAGCAACTGGGATTTAATGCCAAGAAATGCAGTCATGTATTTGGGGTGTGGTAATCTGAAAGAACTGTATGCAATGGGGGATGAAGGACTGCTGTGCATGGATAAGGAGACAGACCTTGGGGTGATAGTGTCTAGCAATCTGAAGATGGCGAAGCAATGTGACAAGGCGATAGCAAAAGCCAGAAGAATGCTGGGCTGCATAGAGAGAGGAATATCGAGTAAGAAAAAGGAAGCAATAATCCCATTGTACAGGGCCTTGGTGAGGCCTCACATGGAGTACTGTGTTCAGTTCTGGAGACCGTATTTCAAAAGAGATAGAGACAGGATGGAGGCGGTCCAGACAAGGGTGACCAAAATGGTGGGAGGTCTCCATGAAATGACTTATGAGCAGAGGTTAAAGGACCTAAATATGTATACACTGGAGGAGAGGAGGAGCAGAGGAGATATGATGCAAACCTTTAGATACTTGAAGGATTTTAATGATGCATGATCAACAACAAACGTTTTCTGTTGGAAGGAGATCAGTAGAACTAGGGACCATGAGATGAAACTCCAGGGAGGATGACTCAGAATCAATGTCAAGAAATATTTCTTCACAGAGAGGGTGGTGGATGCCTGGAATGCCCTTCTGGAGGAGGTGGTGAAGACAAAAACAGTGAAAGATTTCAAAAGGGTATAGGATAACACTGTGGATCCCTAAAGGCTAGAGGAGGGAAATGAAGTGTGAGGCATGGGAGTAGCTTGCTGGTGTGGAGGTTACTACCCTTAACCAATAAGCCTTTATACTGTTTTTGTAACTCTATTGTTGCTCTTTGCTTCAACAGCAGGGTGTAAAGAGGAAAAGAGAAATTAGATTCAGACAACAACCAACAAGGACATTGAACTGTCTGTGATAACAAATAAGCATGGGCGTAACTTGCTTGATGTGGTGGTTACTATTCTTAACTTATAAGGAGGTCACTTTAGAGCAGTGGTTGTGGCACTAAAGTCTCTGTCATGGAAAGGCAGTCATGACGCTGAGGGTGCACGCAGTAAAGTGCCTGTAAGATTTAGGAGGTAGTGACACTGAGGTGCACTTCAAACTGTACAGTGAATGTATGGCACAGACAGAAAATCCTTTATAAGAGACAGGGCTCAGTAAGGCACAGTCAATAAGGACTCTATAAGGCACAGTAATGTCCCTGTAAGCACAGTCATTAAGTCTCTATAAGGCACAGGCAATAGTGACTACAAGGCACTTAAAGTATGGGTTGCTGGCACTTCTAAAATATTTTCGTCTGAAATGAGAGCAGTTTGTTGTGCTTGAGGTGAATCATGGGAACAGCATACTTTGCTAATGACCTAGAATTTTTGAATCACAGTCAGTTCCAGACTATGTCTAAGCCCTCGTTCAGAATGAGACCCATAAAACATGGGCTTGTTGATGTCTCGTGCTCTGCAGAGCCTCCCACCCTCCCCCGACTTCTGGATCCTTTTGCTCAGACAGACCACGAGCGACAGTAATCTTTCAGGTTAACATGTCAGGCATCCTTTGACCTTTAGAAGGCCTAAGAGTATCCTAATGCTCTCCTCCCACACCATCCTACCCCCAGACGAATAAGGCTGAGAAGCCAAGAGAGGGAAAAATGATAAAAGGCAATAAAGTAAAAAACGTCAGCTGGAAAGGAGCAATTTAATTTTTTGCAGCTCTGAGTAAGGGTTTGATTTCTTTTCAGCCCCTGAGCTCAGACTGTATTTTACCTCACAGCTTGCACAGCAGTTGCCACAAGTGTTTTGTGGTATACCACAGTAGCAATGAGGATTAGATGGTGTTGATTGAATCAGTATCAGAATTCATTATTTATCTGTGCAGGGCACGTTTCCTCTTGCCTGCTTTAGGGCTGAATTTTCAAAGCTATTTTCGCACATGAGCCCATATTTTATGTGCATTTTCAGCTGTTACAAAATAGTCTGGGCCTTTAGGCACGTAAAAGCATGCACATTGCCTGGTTATACAAACTGCAGGGATGCATACCAGGGGGGTGAACTTGGGGCAGGGATGAGACTTTGTGATGTTATAAAGCGTGCACATAATCTAATCCATACAGTTTATGCCCTCTGAATAGGAGGTTTTCACTTTGTGGGAATTAATCTGTGCATGTACCAGGCCAATTTCAAAGAAACTGGCCTGGTACATGCCAGGCCAATTTCAAAATTTTGCGCACAAGGTTTCAAAGAAACCTTGTACGCAAAAGTTTGCTTTGAAAATGTTTGCTAAAGTCTGTGTGTACAAGTTACGCACAGGCTCTAGCCCTTCCCATACAGTTGTAAAAATGAACCTCCCAAGGAAGAGCTCTGCTAGTTGTATTGGTCCAGGAGAAAACTTGTCATATCTAAAGAAGGGGCATCTGTGGTCTTGAAAGCTGTCACACTACATCTTTTTATTGAGAAGGTATCACAACCTACGAAGGCTCTCTCTCTCTCTTTTGGGCTTCTAGCGTACTTTATTTACTAGGGGGCGGAGGTCGATACTGAAAGGGTTTGTCCACCAGCTTTGTGAGTTACTCCAATATTTGAAATTCTCCATCCCTCCCCACCACTGACCAGCAAAACTTTGCCTGGACAAATTGCACCCTGCACAAACTTTCAGATAAAAATTAGCAGCACTGGGGAGCATTCCTGAGTCATGGTTACAATTTGGCTGCTCAGTGCCGAACTTACTCGTGTAACTCTGGTTGGCCAAAGAGCAGGCCTAAAGTTATCCATATAATTTTATCTGGTTATCTTTAGCCCAGGTATTCAATCTAGCCTTATTCTGGCTGAATATCTGGATAATGTTAAGGAGGCAAAGTTGTCCAGTTAACTTTATCTGCTCATGATCAGCTAAATGTTTTCTTTCATTCTGTGTCTATGCAAAAAAGACTTAGTAAATCCAGCCCATAGTCAGTCCTACTAGCAATACAACATTATTGGCCTCGATTCACTACAATCTGGGGATTTTCTCCTATTTTAGCCCTCACCCCCCATTCCTAGTCCAGCCAGCACGATGATTGTCCTCGGCCAGACTCAACGGACTGCAGCTCCTTCAGGAGACCATTATGCATTTACCTTCAGCCAAGCGGGTAGGTGTCACCGAGACTTAATCCCTCTTGGGGGGCTTTGATTCTTTCCTCTACACCATCCCCAGTCATGACCCTAGAAATTCAGGAATCAAAGTTGAATCTCTAGCATAGCACTGTATATCACTGCCACTGAGCCAGTGACTGAATCTGAGAGGACAAGCGGGTGGAGACAAGTACATAGGGTTTGACCCTGTTTTTCCATGGTTTATAATCCACATTGGGGCCCGCAACCCCCACTAAATGTTTCATTGGTGGCACGTGATCCCATCTCACAAGACACTGTTCAAATCTACAATGCTGGCGACGTGAGCATTTTTTCAGAATTCAGCCACTGACTTTGCTGATTTTATGCATTGCAAGATCAGCACAGCTGATCCACAAATTTGAGAAATACTTGTGGTGCCAGCATTGTAGGTCAGAGTGGCATGCCAGGGGGGCAGGCGGTTGAGTGAGTGGATGGGGGAATGACACTAGGTGCAGAATGAGTCAGGGAGTGCCCCCAACTCTGATGTGTCAGCATCCCTGAAAGAAAAGGTGCAGGCTTTTTGTCAAAAACACATTGCTGATTCCTGTCCAGACAGTGGGAGTCCAAGAAAATTCCCAGCTACTTCAGGCCACAGAGTGAAAGGCAAGAAACAGCAGCTGCAGTAGAAAATATTCTAAAACAAGGAGAAGTATGAACATTTCATGCTGCCGAATTTCCTACTTTGACCTCAGGCACTAACCATTGGCAAGGCAGCTTTCAGAATGCTTGATGACATCACAAGGTGGTCTGGCCTCCTTGAGCTTTCGGCTCAGCTAAATTGGCCACTTTCCCTACAGGGAGTTAAAAGAAGGATGGATTCGGAATTTTGGAGGTATTGTGGTCACGTGAAAAAATGTGAGCCAAAGGTCACTGTGTGTTATCCTGGCTGTGGCAGAAATTTGAATAAAATTGGATGAATGGTTCAAACATTATTTTGGGGAAGGGGGGGAGGCAGTTTCCCTATAGGAATCTAGGTTAATTAACAGAGGTAAGTAGTCAAATATAGCTTTTTGATATTTGGGTTTTTTTTATGTTGAATGAGCTGTCATGTGCACTGAACTCTTCTTATTGATTGGCTTCATGTGCGCACACATTTTTATATCGGTATCATATAAATGGTACCATTTTATATGATGATCATAAGAACATAAGGCTTGCCTTACTGGGTCAGACCAAGGGTCCATCGAGCCCAAGTGTCATGGGAAGCGTCGGGAACCAAGTGTCTTGATTTGCCAGACAGCATTATGTGATTTGATGCTGAACAGATTATAGTACATGCCAAGGTAGGGTGTCATAAATATATATACATACATGTAAGCTTAGGAATTTGATGTAGAGCTAGAAAGCCCACAACCTTCTGATCCACAGGTTCCACTAGGACTCAGGCTACTATCTTAAAACCATTGGGAGGGTCCATATTGAAAGCCTAGCTGGCTATCAGCCAATAGATGTATTTGGCTAACTTAGCCGAGATATGCAGCAGCATGCCCATGCCATTGAATATACCTGGAAAAGTTTAAAGTTAGCCAGATAAGTTTATCCAGCTAACTTTAGACCTGCGACATAGATGCACAGAGCCCCATCGGCATCATCGATGCATACGTTTTCGACGCATTGAACCTCAGAACATTGATCATTGATGCCTTTGCCAATTAAACCACTGGAAACATTTGTGCAGCGCACTGCAAATCTTTCTTTGCAACTATATGCTGGTCAGGGCAAGCTCTTGCACTAGAATAGAAGGGGATATAATCTTCCTTCCACTGATTACTAGAGCACTCTTGCTAATGAAATTACTATCACAAGATCTGTATTTGGAAACACCAGATCTTATTTGATCACTGGTGCCTCTTATTTCCAAGCTGCCTCCAATACAAATTCTACAAAGTCCAGAAGATGTGCAACACTCTATTCTGGTATCTGAAGAGGATATTCCACCACCTATACCAGGTCAGAGAGCACATACGCAACTTGACCAAGTAACAGAGTTGGTGAAATATTTCTTTACCTCATTAGTGGCTATGGCTAAGGATAAGGAGGGTATCATTCAAACCTTTCCTTTCCAAGATGTCATCTTTACTTCCATGAGAAGAAATCCCAGAATCCCCAATACGTATTGATTCTCTTTGGAACCCCCACAAGGGGTTTCTAGCCCATGGCACTCACATGCAGTGGACTGTGGCCACTCCAAACATACACACTAGAAGTTCTCTCCTCTGAGGCAACTGAGAATCTTCCTCAGTCACAACCTTCACCATTGGCATCGTGGATCAGTGTTCCTCATCTCTAGATTCTGAAGAGGGATCAATGAGTATTCACTCCAGAACAATTGTCTGCCAAGGAAGACTTTTCCTACTCCAGGTTTCTGGATAAATTAGGAAAAGTTCTTGGAATGAATGTATGAAAAGGCAAAGACCCTTGTGCAAATGTCTTGGGCTGTCTCCAGATTTTGGAAGCTCCAGTGGATCCAGCAGGGATCTCAGGTTCATCATATCCTGCAAGATTTGCAAATGAGAATGTGGTAAAATCCCATTTCCTGTGCTCCAGTAGCAAGGAAACTTGACCTCAAGTATAGAGTTAAAAAAATTCCCAGGCTTTGGAATAGTACAATTACTCTATTTGCAACCAGGGATTCATCCCAGCCTACTGGACAATTTTGGCAAAAAATGCTTCAAAGCTCTTTGCTTAATGCACAGATCACTGCTCAATAATTTTATGGTTCAGTACTTACATGATTGTATACAAAAGCTAAAGCTGTTTCTTCTGGCCGAAGATAGCAGAATCATATACCCTCAGCTACTGCTGGACACTGAAGAATGTATATACCATCTTCTTCAGTCTGTCTACGAGGCATTCGATGCCACTTCACGCTCCTCATCAAACCCCATTGCAGCTTGCCGCAAGGTCTAGTTGAGAGTCAGTATTCTATGCAAGATTGTCCACGAAAAGTTGACAGGCATGTCCTGCCTCAGTGATAATCTCATCAGAGATAAGCTGATAGAAACCGTGGCTAAGATTAAAGAACAATAAGTGGCAGTGCAGTCCCCTCTCCATGGGACCGTAACAGCAGTCTTCAGCAAGGCATTCATTCTGCACTTTTAAAAGACCTTATTACCAGAGATGCCCCTTCCAGCAATTCTAGCACTACCAGATGCTGTCCTTACTTCTGCAACAGCAACAAGAATTTATGAGTCATGCTCAACAGTGTGAACTCCGTCAACCTTAAGCAGCACAACAGGTACAGCCTAAGCCTGAGCCATGTCTCTGACTACCCTTCAGACCCAACAACTATCCTCTCCAGCAGGGGGGAGAATCCACCACTACTTAGAGGAATGGTGCAAGATTACCACTGTGTTCTCAAGATTGTGAAGTCTGTATACCACTTGTGTTTCTCCTGGCTTCCTGCTCTTCCCCACTGCTCAGCCTTCAATCTAGATCCATCTCACTTGACACAGCTCTGCCTGGAGGTGGAGTCACTCCTCGAACAGTGGATGAAAGAACAGGTTCCTCCCTATCTCCATGGCCAGAGGCTATACTTCCGTTATCCATTTTTCCACAAGAAATCGGGGTTTTCCTCTGAGACCAATCATGGATTTTAGAAGCCTGAACAAGCATATACTCCAGAAGAAATTCAAAATGAATTCCCTCCACACATTTCTCCCCTTCATCCAGAAAGAGAAGTAGATGTGCACTCTGGATCTCAAAAATGCTTATGCTCACATTGCCATCTACCCCTCTCATTAGCCATACCTATGTTTTATGGTGAATTCTCATTATCAATACAAAGTGCTCCCCTTCAGCCTCTTGGCGACACTGAGAGTCCTTACCAAATGCCTAGCTGTAATAGCAGTCCATTTATGCCATCAGGGCACCCATGGTCTTCCCTTACTTGGACAACTGGCTCGTGACAGTGAATTCCCAAGAAGGAGTTCTAACCTCCCTGGAGAAATCAATACATCTCTTACAGTCACTGGGCTTGCTTATGAATTTCGAGAGGTTGACTTTGATTCCCTCCCAGAAAATCAAATTCATTAGGGCATAGATAGATAGCTCAGGAGAGAGCTTTCCTTCTGGCAGATTGAGCTCAAGATGAATCAACTGCCTATGAAGTGCTGGTTGTTCTTTGTGGCAGCAATCATCAACGTAGTTTTACTGATGCACTTGCATATACATTGATTCCAATGGCCTAGCTTAATCAGCCCCTAATAACCCAATTAGATATTTCAGCAAAAAAGAAGCAGCAAGTGAGTTGGTGAGGTGCTTGCCTCCACAAAGGGTGGGGGACCCACACAAGCCCTTTTGAACTCCAGGAACATGGTTATTTCTAGAGAAACAATTTTAAATTAATTTCTTGTGTTGAAGCGATAAGATATGCTCTAACAACTTCACTCACCTCATTCAAGGAAAGAACATTCTCATCCAAACAGACAATCAAGTTGCCATGTTCTGCATGAAGAAATAAGGAGGCATGGGATCTTGAACTCTGTGCCAAGATGTGAGAGTGGGCATGCAGACATCAATTTGTACTGCAAATGACCTACTTTCCTGGAATCAACATGTTGTCAGATCGCCTCATCAGAATCTTTCGCCCACACGATTGGTCCCTTCAGCAATCCACAGTCAACTCACTATTCAATCTCTGGGGATTTCCAGCAATTGTCCTGTTTACATCAGAACAAAACAGAAAACTAGAAACGTTTTGCTTCATTCTTCCCAGCAAACTCAGATTAGCTCAGGATGCTTTTCCATTGATTCCACTAATAGCCAGAATGGTGAAAAAAGTACTGAAGGACTGGGCCCATTTAATCCTCATAGCGCCAACATGGCCAAGACAAGTCAGGTTGGCCTATCTGGTACAGATCTCTGATCAAACTCTGATATCTTGTAAATCAGATTCATTGTTATTAAATCAATAAGAAGAAGGATGTCTATTTCATTCGAATCTTCTCTCCCTCAGCTTCATGGTTTTGATGTTGAAAGCTCAATGATAAAAGACTTGTCCTTAGCTAAAACAGTGGAGGACATATTGGTGTCTGTCGGAAAATATTCAACTAGAAGAGCTTACAGTTTCAAATGGAAAAGGTTTTCCATATTATGTCAACACAATAATTTGGATCCATTCACATTCAAACCAAAAAAGTTACTCAATTATCTGCTTTCACTTTCTGAATCTGGCCTTGCCACCTCATCAGTAAGAGTACTTCTCCATGGCATAGCAGCTTACCATGTTCAAATTGAGGGTTACTCTATCTCCATTCATCCATTAGTGTCAAAATTTATGACAAGCTTGTGGCATATTACACCTCCAGTTGTTAAACCTTCTGTTCCATGGGATCTAAATGTGATCCTGGCACAACTGAAGAAGCCACTCTTTGAATCCTTGGAGACAACCTCATTCACATTTCTAACATGGAAACTTGTATTCCTGGTAGCAGTAACCTCAGCCAGAAGACTGAATGAACTTCAGACTTTAGTTCATTATCTGCCTTATATGTAATTTTTACACAATAGGGTGGTCCTCCACACCCATCCAAAATTCCTACCTAACATAGTATCAGCGTTCCAGATTAATCAAGCCCGAAACCTCACACACGTGAAGGTGAGAAAGCCTTCATACCTTGGACTGTAAACGAGCCTTGGTTTACTACAAGACAGGAACTCAGCCTCATTGCCAGACTTCTCAACTATTTGTCTCTTATGATCCCAATAGATTGGGCATAGCAGTAGCCATTGTCCAACTGGCTAGCAGAATGCACAGCACACCGTTTTAGGCTTCAGATTACAGACAATATCAAAGCTCATTAAGTTAGTGCCAAGGCTGCATCAGTGGCTCATCTGTGAGTTGTGCTTCTCAAAGACATCTGCAAAGCTGCAACATGGTCATCAGTACACACCTTACATCCCATTACAGTCTGGACAATCTCGCAAAGAGTGACAGTAAATTTAGACAAGCAGTTTTGTGTAGCCTGTTCACCCAGAGGGTTGCTTATTAACTAAATGCTCTGCTGCAGCCCTCTACTTGGGATTCCCCACATGTTACGGCTAATTCAGCCGGCTTATCGATGGAAAAAGCAAGTTTACTTACTGTAAACAGTGTTTTCCATAGATAGGAACGACCTGCTCAGTGGCAACACACATCCCTAACCCCGGGCAGCAGGAGTCGCATTTATCTTGACGTCATCTCCTGCTGCTGTGGGGGCCAGTCTTGACCCATGGCAGCAGGAGATGACGTTGGGATAAATGCGACTCCTGCTGCCTGGGGTTAGGGATCGGCAGAGGTTTGATTTATCTCTGCCCAATCCGATGTTTGACTTTGGAGGCAGGGTGGGGGGGTGGCTGAGGTAGAGGTGCTCTTTTTGCCACTTCAAAATTCTGCCGCCTGAGGCCGCCGCCTCACCCTGCCTCATGCTTAAGATCAAGTTCACAAATGTCATTGGACGTACCGTCTTTCAAAGTTATTTGATTAGATAAATCATGATCTGGAATTTACTACCAAGGTGCTTAAAGAGTGAAACTGGGCTTTTAAAGTTCATAAAATTGGTAAAGGCCTTTTTCTTTCAACAGGCCTTTAATATAACAGAGTAGTAAGATGAAGAGTCAGTCTGATATTAAAGAGTGAAAGTCTCTGTGCGGAAAGCTGGGAATGGTGAAGTGCAAGTGATCTTTAAATTTCAGGTAGGACGATGATATTGTGTAAGTGAATCTTTAATGTTTTAATGGAGTGTGTTCATGTGTTTTAACTGTGGATGTTTTAACTGTAAACAGCCTAGAAATGTGATAGGTGGTTAACACATTTTTTAAATAAATTAAGTAAATAACCAAATACAGTACATAAGTGGGAGAAACTAAAGTTACACCTATATTTCATAAACTGTAAGGGGGCCCGCACAATTTATAAAACACTGTGCATCACCATCCTAAAAGTAAATGTGCATGCTTCGATACACACATGTTTTTTTAAATGCAGGGATCTGCATAGTCCTTACACCTATTTTATTAAAGTATAATACATATATTGTATGCATTAAATAATCATAATGGGGCAGATTTTATAATCTGTGCGTGCGGGGTTCAATTGTGCGCGCTACCCGGCACGAAGAAATATACACCCGGTTTTATAACATGCGCGGCCTTGGAGGGAACTTTTCTTTCGTTCCCCCCCCCCCCCCACACACACCTTCCCCTCCCTTCCCCTATCTAACCTACCCCCAGTCCTACCTAAATCCCCCCTACCTTTATTTCAGGATTTACGCTTGCCTCTGTGCCAGAGGCCTCAGTCCTGTGCCTGGACCGCCCCTGGACTGGCACCACGCCCACAGCCCCGCCCCCTTCCCGCCACTTTTTCAAAGCCCCGGGACATATGTGCGTCCCGGGGCTTGCGCGCATCGCCAAGCCTATGCAAAATAGGCTCGGCGAGCGCAGGAGCAGGTTTTCGGGGATTACGTGCGTAACCCTTTGAAAATCTGCCCCAATATGCACATAACAACCCTCAGTTTATGTGGAGAGGCTGATGTGTGCACATATTTTGCTTATTTGTGCTTATACTTCCAAGCACCAGATTGCAGAGACCACCACCATTTCATCACATACTCCACCACTTGCTCCGGTCCCCCCCTACCTAAAAATGGCAGACAAAAGATAGATCGGATTTAATTTCAGCTTGATAAGCAGGTATGAAAGCTGCATGTCTGTTTGATGATGCATGCGGGTGTGCCATTTATAAAGTGTGTACATTTGCAGACTCCACCCCAGAATACCCTTGAAATACCCTCTTTGCACGTGCAGTATTTTTTTCTGCACGGCAGCATCCAGTACACGCATCTTCCCGCTCTTCTGAAAAATTCACTTACTGCGCACAGAGGCGGCTTAGAACATAAGAACATGCCATACTGGGTCAGACCAAGGGTCCATCAAGCCCAGCATCCTGTTTCCAACAGTGGCCAATCCAGGCTATAGGTAGGTACCTGGCAAGTACCCAAAAACTAAGTCTATCCCATGCTACTGATGCTAGTAATAGCAGTGGCTAGTAGGGGCATCAAACATTTGTAAATAAATAAATATATGCCGATCGCTTGTGCCCAACCCCCAAATAAGCCTTTGAAAATGACCTCCTTGGTGTATGCCCTACCATGTTTTATTGTTTACCAAGCATGCTTTGCATACTGTGAATGCACACCCTGTTATGTGTTATTGCCTAGATTCCATTCATCGAGTTATGTGTTATAGGTAATTGTCTTAGCCCTTTTTCAAGTCTTTCCTCTCCCTAGATCGCATGTGTGGGCAGCACCCGTGCTGTCACTCTTGGGGGCTGGAAGGACATGTCATAGAAATACAAATGTCGGCAGGTAAGGACGACCCGGTCTTCCTACGTGCGCGTGTTTACTGTGCTGCCACAGATCCCGTTTGATCTTTGGTCCCCACCCCCACCCCCTGCCACTAAAGTCCCTTTCTGTCAGTTCCAAGAATATCTGACTCCTGCCGCTTCCGCTGGAAGTCTGTTCCGGGGGTCCTACGCCTTGTTCCGAGCCTAACGCTCAGCAGAGAAACAAAAAAGCTGGCCTTTCCTCCCATCGCAAGCTCAAGCGGGTCACCTCCATTTGGTGCGCTCAAAGCGAGCCAGCTCCATGGAACTGGAACTTGTCTCCTGTGCTGCCACACGTGGCACAACAGCCAAGCCACAGGAGCAGCCCATCTTACTGCCCACTTAGCACCCATCATGTTGAATGTGATGTTAGTTAATGCACGTCCCGCCGCATATTATTGTGCATTATTTTGACTGTGATGGGCTGCACAATACACATCCTGCCATACATTGCTAACCTTGCTAGGTAATGTGGGAAGCTCACTGGAAAAACATTTGACCAAAATGAATCACTAACAGATGACCAACCTCGCATGGAAAGTGTTTTTCTCTGCAGGTGTACTGGGCTTACTTATTTTTTACTGCACTAAATGTCACTGCTATGCCCTGGACTGGCGCACAGTGAGCAGAAATCAGCAGAAAATGTTCCTCAGTTAATGCATAACTTTCCAGGGCTGAGGCCAAAAGCTTTGGTGCAGTGAGTGCTGTACAAGCATCCCACATAGAAGTGCAGCGATATGACTTCATATGATGACAGCCAATAGAATTGGGAGTCAGTGCTGTGATACAATTACAGAGGGCCATGTTCGGACGCAATCTGGATAGTAAAGTTGGGAGGTACATTCAGTAATGCAGCCGCACTATTGAATATAGCCGGCTAACTTTAGGTCAGCTCTTTGGCCTGACCAGGCTTAGCCGGTTAAGTCATCCTAAACATCTGAGTTAGACGGTTAACTTAGCCGGCTACCTCAGTTCCTCTCTGTTACACCCTGGAATGCCCCTAACTTATCCAGCTGAATTTAACACATTCAAATTAAACTCAGTTGGCTAGAATTTAGCTGGATACATTTAGCCGGTAAATGCTTTTGAATATAGGCCTTGTAGTGTATATCTGTACCTTAGCCTTACAGACTGGAGATGGTGAAAAGTCTTGCAAACAGGATTTCATGCAGACACGTCCACGGACAACAGGGGGCCGATGCAATACAGTGCGCTCAGCCGACTGCACTGTTTAACCCGCAGCTGGACGCGGGTTGTGTAGGCGCTACCTAATCCCCTTATGCAAGAAAGAGATCTAGGCATCATAGTGGATATCATAACACATTGAAATCATCGGTTCAGTGTGCTGCGGCAGTCAAAAAAGCAAACAGAATGTTGGGAATTATTAGAACGGGAATGGTGAATAAAACAGAAAATGTCATAATGCCCCTGTATTGCTCCATGATGAGCCCTCACCTTGAATGCTGTGTTCAATTCTGGTCGCCGCATCTCAAAAAACATATAATTGCGATGGAGAAGGTGCAGTGAAGGGCGACCAAAATGATAAATGGAATGGAACAGCTCCCCTATGAGGAAAGACTATAGAGGTTAGGACTTTTCAGCTTGGAGAAGAGACGGCTGAGGGGGGATATGATAGAGGTGTTTAAAATCATGAGAGGTCTAGAACGGGTAGATGTGAATCGGTTTTTTACTCTTTCGGATAAGTTAGCATGTGGCACATTTAAAACTAATCGGAGAAAGTTCTTTTTCACTCAGCGCTCAATTCAACTCTGGAATTTGGAAAAAGCACAGGACTGCTTCTACGGCCAAGTCCAAAGACAAAGCACATCAAGCAACATTGTTTGAATTTTCAAGAAAACTCATCACCCAGTAGAAAATGTTGCTAGCTGCAATTTTTATGATTAATCATAAGACTAGACGGCAGTTACTTCTATAAGAAACCTGCCGGGCAGACTGGATGGACCATTTGGATGGCACAGCACTGAGATGCGTAAAGGAGAGCTGATTTAATTGAGGATGGAGGGAGGGCTGGCACAGCACTGGGGTATGTAATTAATAGCTAAGGAAGTGCCTGGGGTTATAATGGAGCCGGGGGGGGGGGGATACCCCAGTACTGGAGATAGTAACTGAGGTAGGGGTAAGGGACTGAGACAAAGTGATGAGGGTTATAATAGGAGCCAGGGGAAGGATAGCAGAGTTTTGCTGTGTTTGATGTAATGGAGGGTCACGATGCAGCATTAGAGCGAGCAGTTACTTAACACCAAACAGTTTCTGCTTTGTTCTTTTCCTGTTCCTGTGTAGGAGAAGTGGGTTCAGGGAGCACTGCAGGAACGTGAAACCTGTGTGAAATCCACATCGTGGCTCGAGAGGAGCGGGACCTGATGTCTGACTGGAGGGTCATGTTCTCCTACTGGGGGGGGGGGGCTTCTCAGTCTCGTTCATGTCTTTCCTTGGGGAGGAGGGGGGGGGGGGCGCACGGGGAGTCGGGCCAGGCGGCTGCAATTCTTCATCAGAAAGGAACAGTTTCATCGGCAGGAATGTACTGTGGCTGCCGGACGGAGCTGGTTCCTGCCATGGAATGCGCTGACCCGGAGCCAGGAAGCGGGGGGCGGGGGAATAGAGAGAAGAAGACGGCTTATGAAAGAGACTAAAACTGTCCGTTAGGAGAATAGTTTACAAGTTGTTGGGATTTTTTTTTTTTAATAGAAAGTTATGTCAGCTATTGTTCCAGCTGGAGGACACATGCCAGGCTGGAGGCGGGAGGAGCTCGCACATTTCTCCAGAGAGGGTCTGCGGTGTTCACTTAAGACTTCCAGTCGCAGGCATCTTAACAAAGCAATCTGCCAGGCAGCCATAAACCCCGTACACTTGCTTCACAGCTCTTCACCTGCTGGTTGCCCAGGACAGAATGCTAACGGCCATATTGGCTCCTGGACCTTATTTGCAGAAGGTCGGCTGACCCTCTGCACCAGTCAGGTCACGGCTCTGCCACCACAGGGAAGATCTTCAGCCGAGCACCTTTCCGGCCACGCACATCTTGGGCTCAGTGACGGAGAAAGGAAGCTGCCACTCCTGGGCTTAGCAGTGGGAGCCATTTGCGTCTCCTCCTGGGCTGCTTGGGAAGGCAACGTCTCTGCCGGACTCAGCAAGCGGGAGACACGTGGGTCTCTCTTCTGGGCTCAGTGAATGAGAAGGGGCTCAGTCATGGGCTGTGGTGGACTCTTTTGAGCTTCTTTTAGGGCACTGAAAACATTCAGGCTCCATTTCCCTTCAGTCCTAGGCTTTTTAGATTCGTCTGCACCAACTACATCTACAGGTTCACCTTTATCCACATGTTTATTAACTCCTTCAAAAAAGTGAAGCAGAGTTGTGAGGCAAGACTTGCCCTGGGTAAAGCCATGCTGACTTTGTTCCATTAAACCATGTCTTTCTATATGTTCTGTAATTTTGCTGTTTAGAACACTTTCCACTATTTTTCCTGGCACTGAAGTCAGGCTAACCGGTCTGTAGTTTCCCGGATCGCCCCTGGAGCCCTTTTTAAATATGGAGGTTACATTAGCTATCCTCCAGTCTTCAGGTACAATGGATGATTTTAATGACAGGTTACAATTCGCCAAACTACTCTGCTTTCAAGCTTACCAGGAGTACCCCGCTCCACGGGGGCTGCGCTCTATCTTCTTGATTTCAGATTAACAGAACACTCGGAAGACTCCTCATTGCCTGGAAGCGATCACGGACATGAACACAGTGAGTTCTATTACATAGGAATTGGTACTCGCTCCACGAGGGCCTACATTCTTATAGCTCTGAAGACTCCCTTCCATCCAAGACGTTATCGCAGGTACGGAGATCAAGAGTTACATTGGCAAGATTGCAGATAGGAACCGGTACTCGCTCCATGTTCCTAGAATCCTTTACAGACTTTCTTCTATTCTAGAAGCCATTTCATATACAGCAATTGTGAGTTCTTATTACAGACTGTGTGTGCCTAGTGCTCACCTATGGCTCCTGTTCCTGAATGTACTGAAGATTCTCTGTGACATAGAGACCATTGCAGACATCTACGATTGTGAGTGTACCATCTTGTATCCAGTATACCCTGTCTACTCATTACTTCTAGTCTCTCTCTACAGCTCAGCGACCCAGAGATTATATTCCAGTATCAGAAGGACTTCAGCCTTGCCGGACACATCGATTCACTACTGCCACCACTGGTGGTCCAGCTTCCAGTCTAATAAAGAACTTTTTGTGTCTATTTCAATAATCTAGCTTAGCTGATGGTCCCTCTCAAGATCTCCACTTGAGGGCGCTGTCATCTGCCATCAGCCCAGGGATTCACCATTTTACTGAGTGTTCATTCTTTACACTAATAATACGGTATTATCAATTGCCACTCTGTGGGAACTACCCACAGTAGATCTCTAACTCCGCCTACGGAGTATCATCTAGTGCTAGCTCCTCCCCTTGGGGGAGCAGCGCAGAACATTACCCATGCCCCTTTGAATTTTTTCACTATTTTCGTCTTCATCACCTCCTCCGGAAGGACATTCCAGGCATCCACCGCCCTCTCCATGATGAAATATTTCCTGACATTGATTTTGAGTTGTCCCCCCTGGAGTTTCATTTCGTGGCCCCTAGTTCTTCTGTTTTCTTTCCAAAGGAAAAGATTTGATGTTTGACCATCATTAAAACCTTTTAGGTATCTGAAGGTCTGTATCATATCTCCTCTGCACCTCCTCTCTTCCAGGGTATACATATTCCGATCTTTCAGCCTCTCCTCATAGGTCTTCCGATACAGACCTCATACCATTTTGGTCGCGCATCTCCAGACCGCCTCCATCCTATCTCTGTCCCTTTTGAGATAAGGGCTCCAGAACTGAACACAGTACTTCAGGTGAGGCCTCACCAAGGATCTGTACAGAAGCATTATCACCTCTTTTCATTTTCTGGTTATTCCTCTCTCTATGCAGCTCAGCATTCTTCTGTCTTTAGCTATCGCCTTGTCACATTGCTTCGCCATCTTCAGATCACCAGACACCATCACCCCAAGATCCCTCTCTTGGTCCATGCACATCAGTCTTTCACCAGCCATTATATAAAGCTTTTTGGATTACTGCATCCCAGATGCATGACTCTGCTCTTCTTGGCATTGAATCCCAGCTGCGAAATATTTGATTACTCTTCAGGCTTTCTTGAATCACTTTTCATTCTCTCTACTCCTTCAGGCATGTCCACTCTGTTGCAGATCTTAGTATCATCTGCAAATAGACAAACGTTACCTTCTATCCCTTCCGCCAGGTCACTCACAAAGATATTGAACAGAACCAGTCCCAACATCGATCCCTGTGGCACTCCACGTAACACCATTCTCTCTTCAGAGTAGATTCCATATACCATTACAAGCTGTCTCCTATCAGTCACCCAGTTTGTAATCCATGCCACCACCTTGGCACTCACAAGGGTCCTATGTGGTACCGTATCAAAAGCTTTGATGAAATCCAAGTAGATCACGTTGATCACTCTTTTTCGATCCAATTCTTTAGTCACCCATTCAAAACAATCTGATTTGTCCTACAGGACCTTCCCCTGGTGAATCCATGCTGCCTTGGGTCCAGAAATCCTCCTGTCTGTAGATAGTTCGCTATCCTTTCCTTCAGCAGAGTCTCCATTAATTTTCCCACCATCGAGGTGAGGCTAACCAGCCTGTAGTTTCCAGCCTCCTGTCTGCTCCCACTCTTGTAAAGTGGGACCACCACCGCTCTTCTCTAGTCCCGTGGCAACAGTCCTGTTTCCAGGGGTTTATTGAAAAGCTCTTCAGTGGACCTGCCAGCACATCTCTGAGATCCCTCAATATCTTGGGATGTATCTCATCCAGTCCCATGGTCTTTGTCCACTTTCAGTTTGCCTAACTCTTCCTATACATTCTGTTCCGTAGCAGAGTTTTGTCTACTCCCATCCCCATCTATGATCTTGTCTACCAGCAATGGTCCTTCTCCCTCTCTTGACCTGCTGTTTCTGACCCTAGCACTGTGCCACCCCTACCAGTAATACTGACAAAAGCCACCCTGTGTACTAAAGGAGGTCACATTATTCTGAAAACACCGATAAAATCAAACCAAATATATAAGCAACACAGTGGGAATAAGAAGTTATTGAACACCCAAGGAATTGCACATTGAATCAATTAATCAAAATTCAGAGACCAAGACAGTTTGGTTTAAATCAGAATAATGGATTAAACCATGTGAATACTTAAACAAAAATCTGTAATGCATGTTTTTATAGAGAGGTCTTCAAATATACAGTATTTAATATAGAGACATAAACAATATAAAAGCATAAGAATGATCATAGGCCTTTTGTGAAAAAAAATGGGGGGGAAACCCAACTGAAAACAAGACAACTCAGTCATGATTTGGCAGAAACATATCTGTATCATGTGAAAGAAAGATTCTGTCAAAACTTTGAAAATGAAACCTTTCAATATGCAAACAAAAGCTCTAGTTTAAATCTAGAGGGTCTGATTTTTAAAGCCATTATCCACATCAACCATAGTTTTATGCATGTAAATGACTGTTATAAAATAGCTTGGGCTCAGTGTGTTTAAGAAATATGGTTTTAACCCAGTTTTACTCTTTACTTTTACATGTACTGGGGAGAGGCTTTCCGGGCGGTGGGGGCAGCGGCTGACTTGTGTGTTTGCTTTTGTATTTTAAAAAGTATGCCCGTAATGTCGCCCACATTAGTTACACCCTTGATAAAGTAGGGCATCTTTTAATGCTAGTGAACTTGGGCACACTCCAGGCCAATTCTGCGCAAATTTCCAAAGTGAACTTATGTGCATAAATTTGTTTTGAGAATTGGGGGTAAAGTCTGTGCATGAACTGGATGGAAGGTTTTGGTCTTTATCTGCTGTCATTTACTGTGTTACTGTGTAAAGAGCATGCACAGAGTTTACTGCAAAACACTCAGTTTTAAAACGACCTTCTTAAGGAGGGTAATTCTCAGTAGCCCGTGTTGTTGCAAGTTACACGCACATCTGAGTAGTTTCCATAAGAACATGCCATACTGGGTCAGACCAAGGGTCCATCAAGCCCAGCATCCTGTTTCCAACAGTGGCCAATCCAGGCCATAAGAACCTGGCAAGTACCCAAAAACTAAATCTATTCCATGTTAGCATTGCTAGTAATAGCGGTGGTTATTATCTAAGTCAACTTAATTAATAGCAGGTAATGGACTTCTCCTCCAAGAACTTATCCAATCCTTTTTTAAACACAGCTATACTAACTGCACTAACCACATCTTCTGGCAACAAATTCCAGAGTTTTATTGTGCGTTGAGTGAAAAAGAACTTTCTTCGATTAGTTTTAAATGTGCCATGTGCTAACTTCATGGAGTGCCCCCTAGTCTTTCTATTATCCGAAAGAGTAAAAAACCGATTCACATCTACCCGTTCTAGACCTCTCATGATTTTAAACATCTCTATCATATCCCCCCTCAGCCGTCTCTTCTCCAAGCTGTAAAGTCCTAACCTCTTTAGTCTTTCCTCATAGGGGCGCTGTTCCATTCCCCTTATCATTTTGGTAGCCCTTCTCTATACCTTCTCCATCGCAATTATATCTTTTTTGAGATGCGGCGACCAGAATTGTACACAGTATTCAAGGTGCGGTCTCACCATGGAGCGATACAGAGGCATTATGACATTTTCCGTTTTATTCACCATTCCCTTTCTAATAATTCCCAACATTCTGTTTGCTTTTTTGACTGCCGCAGCACACTGAACCGATTTCAATGTGTTATCCACTATGACGCCTAGATCTCTTTCTTGGGTGGTAGCTCCTAATATGGAACCTAACATCTTGTAACTACAGCAAGGGTTATTTTTCCCTATATGCATCACCTTGCACTTATCCACATTAAATTTCATCTGCCATTTTGATGCCCAATTTTCCAGCCTCAGAAGGTCTTCCTACAATTTATCACAATCTGCTTGTGATTTAACTACTCTGAACAATTTTGTATCATCTGCAAATTTAATTACATCACTTGTCATATTTCTTTCCAGATCATTTATAAATATATTGAATAGTAAGGGTCCCAATACAGATCCCTGAGGCACTCCACTGCCCACTCCCTTCCACTGAGAAAATTGTCCATTTAATCCTACTCTCTATTTCCTGTCTTTTAGCCAGTTTGTAATCCACAAAAGGACATCGCCACCTATCCCATGACTTTATTTTTCCTAGAAGCCTCTCATGAGGAACTTTGTCAAACGCCTTCTGAAAATCCAAGTATACTATATCTACCGGTTCACCTTTATCCACATGTTTATTAACTCCTTCAAAAATGTGAAGCAGATTTGTGAGGCAATACTTGCCTTGGGTAAAGCTATGCTGACTTTGTTCCATTAAACCATGTCTTTCTATATGTTCTGTGATTTTGATGTTTAGAACACTTTCCACTATTTTTCCTGGCACTGAAGTCAGGCTAACTGGTCTGTAGTTTCCCGGATTGCCCCTGGAGCCCTTTTTAAATATGGGGGTTATATTAGCTATCCTCCAGTCTTCAGGTACAATGGATGATTTTACCGATAGGTTACAAATTTTTACTAATAGGTCTGAAATTTCATTTTTTAGTTCCTTCAGAACTCTGGGGTGTATACCATCTGGTCCAGGGGATTTACTACTCTTAAGTTTGTCAGTCAGGTCTACCACATCTTCTAGGTTCACCGTGATTTGGTTCAGTCCATCTGAATCATTACCCATGAAATCCTTCTCCAGTACGGGTACCTCCCCAACATCCTCGTCAGTAAACACTGAAGCAAAGAAATCATTTAATCTTTCCGCAATAGCCTTATCTTCTCTAAGTGCCCCTTTAACCCCTCGATCATCTAATGGTCCAACTGACTCCTTCACAGGCTTTCTGCTTCGGATGTATTTTAAAAAGTTTTTACTGTGAGTTTTTGCCTCAACAGCCAACTTCTTTTCAAATTCTCTCTTAGCCTGTCTTATCAATGTCTTACATTTAACTTGCGAACATTTATATATTATCCTATTTTCTTCTGTTGGATCCTTCTTCCAATTTTTGAATGAAGATCTTTTGGTTAAAATAGCTTCTTTCACCTCCCCTTTTAACCATGCCGGTAATCGTTTTGCCTTCTTTCCACCTTTCTTAATGTGTGGAATACATCTGGATTGTGCTTCTAGGATGGTATTTTTTAACAATGACCATGCCTCTTGCACACTTTTTACTTTTGTAGCTGCTCCTTTCAGTTTTTTTCTAACAATTTTTCTCATTTTATCAAAGTTTCCCTTTTGAAAGTTTAGCACGAAAGCCTTGGATTTGCTTACTGTCATTAAATAAAATTTGATCATATTATGATCACTACTGCCAAGTGGCCCCACCACTGTTACCTCTCTCACCAAATCCTGTTCTCCACTGAGAATTAGATCTAAAATTGCTCCCTCTCTTGTCGGTTCCTGAACCAATTGCTCCATAAAGCTATCATTTATTCCATCCAGGAACTTTATCTCTCTAGCGTGTCCCGATGATACATTTACCCAGTCAATATTGGGGTAATTGAAGTCTCCCATTATTACCGCACTACCAATTTGGTTAGCTTCCCTAATTTCTCTTAGCATTTCACTGTCAGTCTCACCATCTTGACCAGGTGGATGGTAGTATACTCCTATCACTATAGTCTTCCCCGACACACAAGGGATTTCTACCCATAAATTCAATTGTGCATTTAGTCTTATGCAGGATGTTTATCCTGTTGGACTCTCTGCCACGCCGGACATAAAGCACTACACCGCCTCCCGAGTGCTCCTCTCTGTCATTGCGATATTAGGTCCAATTATCTGCATACAAAGTCGCCCCCTATATTTACATCTGCTTCTTCCTCAGGCTGCTTAGCAGAGTAAATTAGTATGCGTGGTTTTGAAAATCCCAATTATGTGTGCTGTTTTACCTCCCTCCCCCGACCCAAACACACCCTTGGGAGTGCCTCTTTTTAATCCACTTTTAGCCACTATAATGGGGACAGTTTTCAGCCAGGGCAGTTATATTTACCCGGGCAAGTTCCTTTGAGAATTGTCCTCTGGGAAAGCAATTTTCAAAGCCAGTTCCGAGTAAATAAGTGATTTACCCAGGTAAATTGGCTTTGCTGAAAACTGCCCTCCTCTGCCAGGCTGGAAGTAAATGTGGTCTTTCATAGTGTGCATTTAGGTAACTGGAGGAAAACTGTGCACGTTCGTGGGATTCTGAAAAGTAAGCATTGCTATTCCCTATCCCCCAGCTACTTGTACAAATAGCAGGTGCAACCTATAAGTGTCCTTTGCATAAGAGAGAGAAATATGCAGGGGAGGGAGAGAAGGCATGGAGGTAGGTGGAAGAGAAGATATGGAAGCAGAAAGAAGGGTTAAAGAAAAAGGGAGTGAGAAAGATATGTGCTCAAGTGTGCAAAAGAGAGAGAGAGTGTATATGAGTGAGGGAGGTGCAGCTGTAGGTGGGTATTTGAGAGTTTGGCTAATTTTGTATAGCTGGAGAGATGCGGCTGTTGGTGGGTGTGTGAGAGTTTGGCCGGATGTGTACATGTATGTACTTGTACGTGCTAGAGAATGTGACGGAATGCATGCGTGTTTGTGATGCTACAGGAAAGAGGGCTGGGTGGGTCTTCGTTCAACTCTCTCCTCAGATACAAGAGCACATCTGGGAGCTGAAGGGGCCGTCATGCATCCCCATGGGTCTCCAAGGGTTCTTCCAATGATTGGGGAACCTGCAGCAACTCTAAACCAGGCACCAAGGAGTTAACATTCCCTGGCTGTGTCACCTGACCATGGTTAGGCAGGGGAGGGGATGTAAAGGTTACCTAGAGAGCAAGTAACCTGTTGCAGTCAATCTGAGTCTGCGACTCTTCCTCCTTGCCGTTAGTCTAGTCACGCAAGTGCGGCCCTTATGAACAGGACCATATGACCAGGTATATGTTTATTTTCCATTTCAGATTCCCAAGTAAAGTATTCCCTGCATGCAATCACTGAAGGGTGCTGAGAAATTTTCTACTTTACAGTAAGTTTCTCCTTACGGCAGGTACCTGGTTCAGACCCTGATTCATACAAATGGGTTAGGGGCCCAGAGAAAGCTGCAGACTTGGAAAAGAGGTTCTGAACCCAAGACATGCTGATCCAGGGAGATGCTGAAAGCTACAGAGCAGAGCCAGTGCTCAGAGACCAAGGACCTGAAGCAGGCATCCTGCTGGGTTTGACCACAAAGGAACTGTGAGTAAAACAAAAGAAAGTTAACTAACTCACGGGCCGATACAGTAAAATCGCGGGAGAGCGGGCGAGCGCCCAGGCCACTCTCCTGTGTGTGCGATTCAGTATTTTAATTTATTAAAATTAGGGCTGGTGATAAAAAGAGGCGCTAGGGACACCAGCGCGTCCCTAGCGCCTCTTTTTTGACAGGAGCTGCGGCTGTCAGCGGGTTTGACAGCCGACGCTCAATTTTGCCGGCGTTGGTTCTCGAGCCCGCTGACAGCCATGGGTTTGGAAACCGGACGCCGGCAAAATTGAGCGTCCAGTTTTCGACCCGCGCGCCCATTTTACATTCTTTTTTTTTTTTTTTTTTACTTTTTTTAACTTTCGGGACCGACTTAATATCGCCATGATATTAAGTCAGAGAGTGCACAGAAAAACAGTTTTTACTGCTTTTCTGTGCACTTCCCCAGCGCCGGCAGAAATTAACGCCTACCTTTGGGTAGGCACTAATTTCTTAAAGTAAAATGTGCGGCTTGGCTGCACATTTTACTTACTGTATCGCGCGGGAATACCTAATAGGCCCATCAATACGCATTTGCATGTTGCGGGCGCAATTAGGTTCGGGGGGGTTGGACGCGCGTTTTGGACGCGCTATTACCCCTTACTGAATAAGGGATAAAGCTAGAGCGTCCAAAACGCGCGTCCAAATGCCGGCTAACAGTACTGTACTGTATTGGCCCGAATGAAAGCATGGCTTCCAGCATAGATTTCAGAGCAGCTGTAACTAAATTAAATGCAAGTAATTATCAAATATGGAAGTTTAAAAGGGAAATGCTGTTGAATAAGGATAAACGATGGGATGTGATGCGCAAGGACAGACCTACTGTAAATGCAGAAGACTGAGATGAGTAATATATATATAGGTGAAGATTGTGATTTCTTTTTTCGTGGAAGACTGCAAATTAATACACATCGGAGGGCAAGGCACCGTGAATGGGAGATGGGCATCATTAAAGTAATTACATGAAAGATGTAATTTAAACAGCAAGCTATTTCTGGTTTTCAAATTACATGTGCTAATTGTGAAAAAGTCCCAATAAATGTTTGAAACATATTAATGCTGTGTTAAAAATCCTATTGGGATTAAGATGCATCGAGAAGATTTGAAGGATAATCAATATTACAGTACCGTTTACCTGGTTCATAGGAATCGGGTATTAGAAATGAGATCAGAGTCTGAATGAACACTGGACTACATGAGATGCAGGCTCAGAGATGAGTTTTGGTAGCAGAGCTGAATAAAAATTACAGTCGAGCGCCAGGAGGCAGCTCAGCCTGGGGAAGGGAGAAAAAACATAGGCAAAAGACTTTCAACCTGCCTTCATGACAGTAGAAAATTTGAGAACCACCAGGCATGAGCTGAGATAAATAGAAACCGTCAAACGTGCAAACAGCGAAGGTAATGCTGAATGGCTGTGGAGCTGCAGTTTCGAACCCGCTCAGAGAAAAAGCCTGTCAGTTTGGCGTATGGATTCAGGGGCAACAAGCCACAGGACAAGTAATAAAGATTTTTTTTTGACAGACATTTACAGCGTGAAAATAAAATGCTCCTTACCAGCTGGGAAATGTATTTCTGCGGTGGGAAAAGAAGGATGGCTTAGAAGCACCACCATCGCTGTACAAAGGCACACAATTCTCATGACAGGTGTACTGTATGTGCCAGAACTGAAGGGAAGTCTACTATCTGTGAAACGCTTGACAAACAAGGGATTTGCAGTGCACTTCCAGTCAGAATATAAATCAAACACACAAAATAAACATAAAAATAAGAATATATGCACAGTTAAGAAGGGGGTAGGTATAATGGCACAAGGGATTGCAGAAGACGGCCTACAGAGAATCATCTGCATGGATGAAGAAACTAAAGCAGCTACTTAACCCCCACCCCAGAACTGGGTGCGTGCATGGTACAGGCTCACAGGGCACAGATGTAATAAAAGACTTACTGAACAGAGAGATGATGGTGGATTTGATAATATCCAGTGCAGAGAAACTAACATGAATAGCCTTGCCCCTTGTGGCCCTGCCCCATTGATCTGGATTGGTCCTCGGTGGGCGTAAGAAGGGGGTTGCTGGGAAAGGCCCAGTGTTTGGGCAACTCAATGGCTGAAGGCTGCATGGTGGCGATAGACTCTGAACTGGACTGCTGGTGAAGCAAGTTAGCAAGATCAGACCTGGACGAAACATTCACAGTGAGTAATGGGCTGATAGACCGAATTCAGTACTAATTGTAAATAAACTTGTGTCCTATACAAAAAAAAAACCTTGCATTCAGGTATAGAAGAGAACTGTTTTTATTATCTTGGGATGTCTTTGTGTGGTGTTTTTATCTCTACTCCTGCTCCCTTGGTCCTCGGTGCTCCTGCTACCCAACTCCTTCCTCAGGGCTTGCAAGGGAGTCTGGCATGCTGGGAATCCTGTCCACCACTACAGGATCAGCAAAAGCACAGCTAAGGAGAAGTCAAACCCAAATCTGACACCTTACCCTCTTACCCTATTGATGCCACAGGGAGACTTCATCAGGAAAATTCTCAGTCTCCTCTGGCTTCATCCTGTCCAGGGATAGTAAGTTCACCATCTTTTGTCTAGCTGATAGTTTAATTAATCTTTACACGTCAGGATCAGGATGGACCTCCATGGTTCATTGGAGGAATGATCACTCTAGATAACCAGCCACTGTTGTTGGTGTTCTTTGTCCCTCTTTTTGGGTGTTGATGCCAGTGTTTGTGGCCTGGTTTGGCCTCTGTTGGAAACAGGATGCTGGGCTTGATGGACCCTTGGTCTGACCCAGCATGGCATGTTCTTATGTTCTTGTGCTGCTTTGTCCCTCCTTAGATGCCTTGGGGACTTCATGTCACTGTTATTGGTACCCTTTACCCCTCTTTTGATGTCTTTGAGTTTTGATGCCACTGCTTGTGCTGCTTTGCACCTTTCACTATGCCTTGAGGTGTTTGTTCCGCTGTTTGACCACTTTGCCCCTCTCAGTACTGGGGGAGGTGGGGGTTGTGCCACTATACAGCTGCTTTGCCTTCTCCTGGTGCTATGGGGTGATCGTACCACTCTTTGTGATAGTTTGCCCCACTCTAGATGTGTTGAGGCTCTGCTCCCTCTGCTGCTGCTTCTGCCTGCCTCCAAATTTCATAAAACTTGGATTGTCAAACTCATGTGTTAGAGCACTAAATATGATGCATTGCTTTCCCCATTGACTTTATCAGAAATGACATAAATGATATAACGAAAAAAATTAAATAACTTAGGAAATGATACAAATGAAATGACACAAAAACAAACATTTTTTTGTGTACAACCTTAGTTTCTGAAAAAGAGATAGGAGGAAATAAAACAAAATTGAAGGATGAGATGAAAAAAATGATATTTTTTATTGGGCGACTAGAAAATTGGATAAAGAAAGAGCGCTTGATTTGATCTACTTGGATTTTAGCAAAGCTTTTGATACGGTCCCACTTAGGAGACTTGTGAATAAAATGAGAAGCTTGGGAGTGAGCGCCAAGGTGGTAACCTGGATTACTCTGAAGAGAGACCCATGTTAAGGGGAGTGCCACAGGGATCGGTGTTGGGACTTTGTGAGTGATATTACGGAAGGGATAGAAGGTAAAATTTTCCTATCTGTGGATGATACCAAGATCTGCAACAGAGTGGACACGCCTGAAGGAGAAGAGACAACAAAAACTGATTTAAGAAAGCTGGAAGAGTGGTCCAAGATTTGGCAGCTGGGATTCAATGCCAAGAAGTGCAGAGTCATGCACTGGGGTTGCGGTAATTCAAAAGAGCTGTATTGGGGGGGGGGGGGGGGGGGGGGGGGGGAGGAAGACTGATGGGCATAGACCAAGATAGGCCCTTGGGGTGATGGTGTCTGGTGATCTGAAGACGGAGAAGTGATGTGAAAAGGCAATAGCTAAAGCTAGAAGAATGCTGGGCTGCATAGAGAGAGGAATAACCAGTAAGAAAAAGGAGGTGATAATGCTCCTGTACAGATCCTTGGTGAGGCCTTATCTCGAGTACTATGTTCAGTTCTGGAGCCCTTATCTCAAAAAGGATAGAGACAGGAGGGCGACCAAAATGGTGTAGGGTTTGTGTCAGGAGACTTATGAGGAGAAGCTGAAGGATCTGAATATGTACACCCTGGAAGAGAAGAGGTGCAGATGTGATATGATACAGACCTTCAGATATCTGAAAGGTTTTAACGATGCACAATGGACAAATCTTTTCCATTGGAAAGGAAACAGTAGAACTAGGGTTCACGAAATGAAACTCCACGGGGAACAATTCGGATCCAACGCCAGGAAATATTTGTTCACGGAGAAGGTGTTGGATGCCTGGAATGCCCTTCCAGAGGAGGTGTTCAAGATGAAAACAGTAAACAAATTCCAAAGAGCATGGGATAAACATTGTGGATCCCTAAAGGTTAGAGGTTGGAATTGAAGGTTCATTGGGGGGTAAACTGCATGGAGCAGCAGTTACTACCCTTAAATTAGAAAGCATGGGGATAACTGCCATTAACTGATTAGCCTTGATGCTTTTGGTGCAACTGCAACATTGCTCTCTGCTTCAATGGGTGGGGGGAGGGGAATTGGATTCAGATGACAGCCAACACTGGGCTCCGACTTTTACAGCCAGGGTACTTATACGCAGACATTGAGGAAAAAAAGCACAGGGCTGCTTCTGCGGCCAAGAACAAAAGCAAAGCACATCAAGCTGTATTGTCTGATTGTAAATATTATTACCCTTAATGTAAGGCTTGGGGGTAACCTGCACGGATTGGCTCTTACTACTATATGAAACTTACTGGGCAGACTGGATGGACTTAAAAAAGATGGAAATAATATAGATTAGGCATGTCGAAGTAGAAAGAAAGAAACATAGGAAAGATGCTGTAGCAGAATGGAAGTGATTGAGTTGGATTACAGTGGTGGCCTGAAAAATGTTATTTTTATAGGAGGCCAATATTTAATAAAATAATGCACAACTTATTCAGCTAAATTTAGCCAGATAGATTATCCTGAATCTTCAGTGGGATAAATGTCCTGCTGAATATTCCTGATTAAAGTTATTCTGCTACATTTGGGCGGATAACTTAAATAAACTTGACCGGCTATCTTTTGAAAATTGCTGGTTAGGTTTAGTTATCCAGCCTTGTGTGGCCAGATAAGTTTAGTCTTAACCACCTATATTCAAAAGTATATAGCTAGTTAAGAAGCACTGCTAAGATAAAGTAGGGTCTGTGGTTTGCAGCAGGTAGGGAAAATGAGGAGACCAGCTGGGCCTGGAGGTCGATAATCTCTGCTGCTCTGTACCTGACTGGGATGCTACTTCACAGCAATGATTCCGTGCATTATAACTCCTGCCCTGAAACTCCTGTGGCTTCCCACTGTTTATTAAACCAACTCACAATTTCCCAGATCAAACTGCTGCAAATGTTTTGTAGCATCAATGGCCTCGTGTCATTGCAGTTCTAACTTCTCACTAAACAAACTCCAGATTTTCAGCCCAGACTGCTGTGGCCTTTTAATGCATTCCAGGGGGGGTCGTCTCATGAAACTCGATCCGATATAGAGTTCTTGCTTCTAGCCGGATCAACTCCATACTAAAAGACACGCATCTAAATTTTATCTTTAATCTGAAGTCAAATCATGCCCTCGAATGTAGGATTATGTCAGAAAATGTCATAGCAACCAATATGCTACAGGTTAAAACTTTCTTTTGTCCATTAGTACAGGGCCGTCTTTATGCTGGAACAGGGCCTAGTGCGGTAATGAAATGCAAGGCCACAGGCTCACTAATAACCTGTTGTCACTGTATATTCCTAGCAGTTGGGCCCACAAATGGCCCAGTCAGTTTTCCCCACTTTGGGGAAGAAGGCCGATTTCAGAGAGGAGGTAGATCCTTTGTGCCCAATCTTTTTTCCTCCTCCTGCCATCGGGCCATGCTACTGCGTTATGTGATTGCCATCGGGCCAGGTGGAGGTGCACCTTTCACATAGGCCTAAAAATGACCTTAAAGGAGCGTTCATGGCCCTTTTTTAATGCAAACTATTCTTATTTTCAGTTAAATGGGTCTCAAGGATGGTGGTGTATATTTTGTGTCTCAGAGAAAACAGCTGCTTGCTGTTCTAGTTCCTGAAAATCTCTTGACTTCAAAACAGGAAACAGAAACTCACACAGCACAAGAAGTACCCAAAAAGTTCACTGGGTGTCACTGTTCCTTAACTATACCATACACGCATGCTGCTTTCTAATGCACTATTCTGCGTCCACAATCTAATCTTAACTACGGATCATGCATTTCTTCAAATGATAAACTTTGCCCAATGTTGGATTTGTAAACCTATGATAAGTGCTTTCTTTGAATGCATGAAACAAACTGTTTCCACATGGAAAATGCACCTTTAGGAGGACATCTGAAGCTTCAAGTGGTTTCAGATAGGAGGACATCAATGTATTCCATAAAGTGTGTAGTCTATGAGCTTATTCTTGAACATTTCAAGGGCAATTTTTAAAGTGCCCCAGGTGTTTTCAGGTCTATGGACATTTTGTACCTGTGAATCTGCAAGCCGATTTTTAAATTATTTATTTATTTATATTCCACTTTTCACACTTTTATTTTTTTTCAGCACTTCAAAGTGGATTACATTCAGGTACTGTAGGTATTTCCCTTTCCCCAGAGGGCTTACAATCTAAGGGGGTCATTTATCAAAATGCGGTAAGGCGTTTTCGCATGCGTTAAGGGCTTATCGCATGCGAAAAAGCCCCGTTTTCGCATGCGATAGGCCTTTTAGACATGTGAAAACGTGTTTACCGCATGCGATCGCACACTCTCTCTCTCTCTCTCTCTCTCTCTCACAATACATCAGGTTGGTTTGGCACTTATCGCAGAATATGAAGTGGTATCGCAATGTGCAATAACTTAGCTGTTTGCACAGGTAAGTTTCGCAAAATGCGATAAACACCACATTAGCATAAACCTCGCCCCTTTTGCTAACGCATGCGGTATTTACCGCATTTTGATAAATGAACCCCTAAGTTTGTACCTGAGGCAATGGAGGGTAAAGTGGCTTGCCCAAGGTCACAAGGAGTGACAGTGGGACTCGAAGCCTGGTCTCCTGGTTCGTAGCCCACTGCTCTAACCACTAGGCGACTCCTCCACTCCCTTTTCCTTTGAAAATTCTGGGCCAGCAGGATCTGCGGGTACACAAGTACTTGTGAACTTTGTACCTCTTTTGCAGCAGGTATGAAGTCAAAATGTATTCCATGCGTTAATAAAGGTCAAAGGAAAACCAAACAACTGCCTATGTGGTTTGATAGTGAGGTGAAAAGGGCAATAAAAGCCAAAAGAGCACCATTCAAAACATGGAACACAGACCCAAATGAGGAAAATAGGGAAGAGCATAAGCAGTGGCAAATTAAATGTAAAAAAAGTAATTAAGCAGGCTAAGCGAGAATTTGAAAAGAAGCTTGCCATAGAGGTAAAAACAAGTAAGAACATTTTTTCAAGTACATTTGAAGCGGAAAGCCTGTGAGGGAGTCACTTGGACCACTAGATAACCAAGGGGTGAAAGGGATGGCCAGGAAGAAAAAGGAATAGCAGAAAAACTAAATTAATTCTTTGCCTCTCTCTTTACTGAGGAGGATGTCAGGGTCATGCCCGCTCCGAAAACATTTTTTGATGGTGATGATTCTGAGCAACTAGATGAAATCACTGAAACTGGAAGACATAATAACTCAGACTAACAGACTAAAAAATAACCAATCACTAGGACCAGATGGTATTTACCCCAGAGTTGTGAAGGACTCTGAAATTGCAGACCTGTTTCTGGTGATTTGCAATCTATCATTTAAAACAACCATGGTGGGACTTCCGTTGATGTAATGAAGCTGAGAAGTCGCAAGGGTGAGGAGCTTCAGCTGGGCCTAATCTTTTTCTAACTTAATGTACAACTTGCCATGCAATATTAATGTGGCAGAGCTGTTTTATCCAAGCTTGTATTTGCCTAGAGTCTCCAGAGAAAAAAGGAAACTTTGCGAAAATAAGATGGCGTCAGAATTCGAACAAGCAATACAGGAGTTAAAAGCTGAGCTCATTCAGGAGATCTTGAAAAATGGATCGACCACTTTGGAATACAAACTAAATAAGCCACAAGGGTCCATTGATGACTTGAAAGATGGGATGGAGTCTCATTCAAATCAAGTGGATGATTTGGAAAATAGAATACTGACCCAGGAAATTGTGACAGACTAGTTGGAAACTGAACTGTTGGCCATAAAAAAAAAGAAAACGCACTTCTTTTGTAACAACTGGAAGACCAAGAAAATTGGAATTGTCTTAATAATCTTCATCTGATAGGGATTCCAGAGTTGGTTAAAGATCCAGCCAATGCATTTGGCTCAAGTTTGGCTTCCTGAGGCGCTTGGTTTCCCTCGAGAAACAGAACTGATTGTGATTGAACACATTCACAGAGTGGGGCGTCCGGGACAAGCAGAAAATAAAGCAAGACCTGTGGTAGCAAAGATACTAAATTCTATGGATAAAATTTGGCTACTCACCGTGTATAAAAAACGGCAAACTGCCAAGCCTCTCCAATATGAAGGTGCGCATCTGCTACTCTTCAATGATTACTCAGCCAAAGTGTTGGAAAGCAGAAGGGCGTTCTCATGTGCATGTTCAGAGCTATTTCATAAAAGAGTCAAATTTACATTGCACTATCCAGCAAAACTCAGGATCTTCCATGAAGGCAAGTCATTTACAGTGCTAACAGTTGATCAAGCGATTAAATTTATGGATGAACAACTCAGGCAGCAAGAATGACGCAGTAAGAAATATGAGGAACTTCAGCTTTCGCCATGAGCAACTAAGACTACCTTGCTGCCTGAAGTAAATAGCATTGCTATGATCACAGTTTTAATGGTGAGCTGTCCTGCTCTTAATCTGCAATTACCTCTGGATTTCAAAGCTCTCCTGTCACAGTTAATTATTGTGGGGAAAAGTCGGTGCGAAACAACTAGCATAAATGTACTCTGGTCATAATCAAGACGGTATATTGGTAGTGTCTGCTGACCTGCTAGACCTATTCCATATCATTGGTCTGAACGACTATAAAATACTTTTTGCTTTTGTCTTTCTAGCATGGTCTTCATGTTTTCCACCTGTTGCCACCAGGCTGGTGTAGCTCATTTTGTTTTAGTTTTTTTGTTTTTTTCTCATCTTCCACCTATGCTGTATTGAGTGGGCTGTGAAGTTACCGTATAGTTGTCACTTGGTATATGGCAGGTGTGACACAGTGAGTAATATGGAGAACACTGACACAAACCTCATTTGAGATAAGTGATAAATGAATCGATATTAGATCTAAATAACTTTGATCGGTTTTATTGACAGTTCGGCAGCAAGAAATGCCAGTTCTCTTTTATATTATAATGCCTTTTGCAATTTAGCGAGCTACGATATGATAATGTATCCATTTACATGACTGTTATAGCTTAGCATGTTGCTGAACGCTTGTTTGCTTTTGTTCATTTACTAATCTTTCACTTTTTATTTGTGTTCAGCTGCTTTGGTCATCATTATCCAGGATTCTCTATATCATATAATCTCAAACTCTAAAAAATATATATATATATATATTATTTTCACTATACTCTGGGCCTGGCAGGATTATCTTTAAAAGACGAAGAAGAATACAAGTATTGAGATAAGGTCCCTTGTAGTTGAATGGATTTTATTTCTATTCTGGATGGGGTGTTGTATGTTGGGGGACACTGTGAATGTGATGTGTGTTTGTGTGCTGAGTGCAATTTGTGGAGCGATTGTAGAAGAGTGATTTTGGTGCATACAGAGGTTGCTTGTCTGTATGTGTGATGTGTTAAGAGGGAAGTCCTTTACCTAGGATCTGATGAGGGTTTGGGAACTTGAAATGAAATATTATTAAGGCATTGAAAGCTTTGGGATGTTGAGGTTGGGCGCCATCTAACACTATGTGTTCTCATTATTCACTACTTGCGAGGATTCATAATGGTGGATCAAGTATGGTTAATGTGAAAGTAGTATCCTTTAATGTGGATGGTGTCCATTCTCCTATTAAAAGAAACCAAATCCTATCTCTTTTTAAGAAGGAATCATTGCATATAGCGTATCTTCAGAAGACTCATCTAAGTGACACTGAATATAGGAAATTAAAACAAGATTGGGTGGGGCAATGCCATTATGCATAATATTCTAGTAGGCAACAGTGGGTGATGATTCTCATTCATAAGCAATCACCATGCGATAATTTCTATTTGAGAGAGAGAGAGAGAGAGAGAGAGAGACTGAAACTATCTACAAGGCCTTCATAGTAGTAAAATATTTATATTTCTATAGGAGGGCCATCTAATAGCTCGAGGTGAGATGTTGGTGGTGGTTTAGGGGCCAGTTTTTCATGTTGAGTGAGATGTATGAACAGCAAGTTCACCTTGATGAAGATTTGACATCATTTGGAGTGAGGAAAGTCTGACAAAGATGACATTTCTACTATGTTCTCTCGCCCTAGCTTGATGGACTCTATAACAGGGTGCCATCAAGCTAGGGTGAGATAACATAGGACAAAATTTCATCTTTGTGAGACATTCCTCACTCCAAATGATGTCAAATCTTCACCAAGGTATACTGTGCTGTTTGTACATCACACTCTACATGAAAAACTGGCCCTTAAACCCTAAACCACCACCAACACCTAATCTCGAGCTATTAGATGGCCCTCTTATAGGCATATAAATAATTGAACACTGTGAGGGCCTCCCCAGAGGCTCTCTATGCCACTCCTCTTCTCCCCTTCTCCCCAGCCTGGAAATGTCCGAAATGCAATTCTAAAAATGTATCGCGAATTGCATTACAGCTATTTCTCACAGGACAAGCAGGATGGTAGTCCTCACATATGGGTGACATCATCAGGATGGAGCCCAATCACGGAAAACTTTTGTCAAAGTTTCTAGAACTTTGACTGGCACCTACTGGGCATGCCCAGCATAGCACCAACCCTGCATCCAGCACGGGTCCCCCTTCAGTCTTTTTTTTTCCGCGCAGCAGTAGCCACGCGGGTTAAGGAGCTCTTCAGATATTCATGACAGGAATTTTCCTCATGGAACTTCTTCAAGAAAATTTCAAATTTTTACCCCACAGGGGTCCCCCTATCGATAACTTTACTCCACGGTCGAACGGTACTTTTTTACCTGCTTGCGGTCGATTCCCGTCGAGTTTTTCCCTCGTGGCCTACTGGCCATCGGCCGCACCGCAGCTAAATTTTGTCAAGACCATGGTATCGGGTTTCCATCGGTGCCCCGACTGCACTCGAACAATGTCCATCACTGAGCCTCATACAGTCTGCGTGATGTGTTTGGCGCCCTACCATGATGTCCTAACTTGCACCAAATGACACCAAAAGGTCACAAGTCTTGGCTGGAGAAGATGGAACTTCTCTTTCAGTCTAAAACTCCGACTCCATTGATAGCTTCGACATTATCCGAACCAGTGCCGTCTACTTCGCGCCAGCAACGTGAAATCGCTGCTGCCCGATTGACTTCGATGACTCCGTGTTTGTTGACTCCTTCTGTCTCTCCGCGGAAAAAGGACCGGGAAGAGCACTGTAAAAAACGTTAACCACACCATTGAAAAGCTCAGGCCACCGATACAGGCAAGCCCTTGGCATCGACATCGTCTGAGCCACCGACAAAGAAATCCCATCCAGAAAAGGCCCCATCCTCTTCTGTGTCTGGGTCACCGAGGCTTTCCTCACTAGACAGGTGCCGGGAGCCGCGACTTCACTGTCACCGGTGGACCCTCCAGCTATGCCAGTGCTGCCTCCTACTCCAGAACCGGGGCTCAACGCTCCAGGTTTCCACGAGGAATTGGATCGGATGATCCAAGAGGCCATCAGAAAAGCACTCCAGGGGTTCAAACCTCCATCGACACAGGTGCTGGTTCCTGAGCCGGTCACCGACCCGATACCCATGGCTCTTGCACCACTACTGACCAGAATGGATGCTTTAATTGGTGCCTTTCCACCGGTGGATCCGAGGGAACCAGTGGCCCAGATTCCTTCCACACCGATACCCTTATCGTCAGATGAAGAAGAAACACCAATCTCCATTCCGCCTTCTGGAGTGCTGCCACCGACGCATCCATCGATGTCACCAATTCCATCATTGCCTCCGTCGATGCCATTGATGCCTTTGATGCCTCCATCGATGCCTTCAATGCCACATCTGATTCCTTTGATGCCTTCGGTGCCACCTCCGAATCCATCAATGCCTTCAGTGCCTAGGCCTGGACCTTTAGGTTTAGCACCTTCTCCCATCTGATGATCCTATGGGAGCTGGTGACGAGCCTTATGATCCCTGGACTGATGACATGTCCCAGGACACTGATGATCTACCTTCACAGCCCTCTCCACCTGATGAAAGAAGACGTTCTCCTCCAGAAGACTTGTCTTTCATTAATTTTATAAAGGAGATGTCTGAAACAATTCCATTTCAGCTTCAGACAGAAGAGGACTCCAGGCACAAGATGGTGGAAGTACTCCAGTTCATTGATGCTCCTAAGGAAATCATGTCTATTCCAGTACATGAGATCCTTATTGATCTATTGAAAAGAAATTGGGAACATCCAGGTTCTGTACCACCTGTCAATCGCAAGACAGATGCTACTTACTTAGTACAGTATGCACCTGGTTTTCAATGATCTCAGCTAGATCATCACTCAGTGGTTGTGGAGTCAGCCCAGAAAAGAGCAAGACAGTCTAAACCTCATTCTTCTATACCTCCAGGAAAAGAACAAAATTCCCTGGATGCATTGGGTAGACGTGTTTTTCATGGTTCAATGCTAATTTCTCGCATTGCTTCCTTCCAATTGTACATGACACAGTACAATAGGGACCTGTTCAAAAAGATCCAGGATTTTTCTGAATCTCTACCGGAACAGTTTCAAGACCAGCTTCATACCCTTGCTCAAAAAGGTCTAGATGCTGGCAAGCATGAGGTCCGTGCTGCATACGACATCTTCGACACTGCCTCTAGAGTCTCTGCAGCAGGAATAAATGCAAGAAGATGGGCCTGGCTCAAGTCTTCAGACCTCAGACCAGAAGTACAGGATAGGTTAGCTGACTTACCCCTGTGCTGGGGATAATCTTTTTGGAGAAAAGATTCAAGAAACAGTGGCGCAGCTCAAGGACTACCATGAGACTCTCCGCCAACTCTCATTAGTACCTTCTGATTATGCTTCCTCTTCCAAGAGGTCTTTCAGAAGAGACTCCAAGAGTCCTGCGTATAAACCAAGGAGCTATTACCCTCCGGCTTCCAGAGGTCGTCCCTCCTTACCAAAAAGCCCAATCCAGACAACCTCGAACCCAAAAAACACATCCAGCCCCTCAGCCGGGCCCAGCATCCGGATTTTGACTCCTTCCTGGAGAGCAGTGCCCAGCCTCCTCTCCCTTCCGTACCAGTAGGAGGTCGATTGATCCACTTCACCAGCATGTGATGCACGGTCACGACAGATCAATGGGTACTAGCTGTAGTGACTCAAGGTTACCACCTCAACTTCCTCACTTTTTCACAGCATTCCCCACCTTGGCTGATGTGGAAAACATCCGACCATTCTCATTAAGTTTCCATCCTCCTCGAGTCCCGGGCAATAGAACCAGTACCCTTCTCTCAGCAGGGCCAGGGATTCTATTCCCGGTATTTTCTAATCCCAAAAAAGTCAGGTGGCGTTCGCCCAATACTGGACCTTCGTGCCTTAAACAAATACCTACAAAGAGAGAAGTTCAAGATGGTGACCTTGGGTTCTCTACTTCCCCTTCTGCAAAGGGAAGACTGGCTCTGCTCTCTAGACCTCCAGGACGCTTACATGCACATCTCAGTCATTCCATCATATTGCAGATTCCTGCGGTTCCTAGTAGGCCCAAAGCACTTCCAGTATCGAGGGTTGCCATTTGGCCTAGCATCTGCCCTACGAGTCTTCACCAAGTGTCTCATGGTAGCAGCCTATCTCAGGACTCAAGGTGTCCACGTCTACCCCTATCTCGACAATTGGTTGATCAGGGCTCCCACTCATCAAACTGCGCTGACGTCCCTACGTCTCACTTTGCATACCCTGATCTCCCTAGGGTTCCTCATAAACTATCCGAAATCCAGGCTAGTTCCATCTCAAACCCTATCGTTCATAGGGGCTGACTTGAACACTTTAAAAGCGAAAGCCTTCCTACCCCGGGATTGGGCTCTCACTCATGCTTCTCTGGCCCAACAACTGCAGTCTCGACAACACTCAACTGCACGTCACTTTCTGATCTTTCTGGGTCATATAGCCTCCTCGGTGCATGTCACTCTGATGGCCCGCCTTGCCATGAGAGTAATGCAGTGGACTCTAAAATCGTAGTGGATTCAGTCTTCTCAGCCAATGTCCACCGTTGTCCACATCACCAACCAGCTCCGCTTCTCGCTGGCTTGGTGGATAAACCAATCCAATCTTCTTCAAGGCCTTCCATTTCAGGTTGCAGAACCTCAAATAAACTTGACAACAGATGCCTCCAACCTCGGCTGGGGTGCACATGTTGCAAACCTGCAAACTCAGGGCATCTGGTCTCCAGAGGAAGCCAAACACCAGATAAATTTCCTAGAGCTTTGGACAATCAGATATGTTCTCAGGGTCTTTCAGGATTACTTCACCAACAAGGTCATCCTGATTCAAACCGACAACCAGGTGGCCATGTGGTACATCAACAAGCAAGGGGAACGGGCTCCTACCTCCTGTGTCAGGAAGCTGCACAGATATGGGCGGAAGCCCTTTCCCACTCGATGTACCTCAGTGCCACCTACTTGCCAGGAGTGGACAATGTGTTGGCAGACAAGCTGAGTCGCACTTTTCAACCGCACGAGTGGTGCCTCATTTCCACAATAGCGGACTAAATATTCCAACGCTGGGGTTACCCTCATATAGACCTCTTTGCATCAATCCACAACCGCAAAGTAAAAAACTTCTGCTCTCTCATTCGCAGCCAACACTTCCAGCTAAGAGACGCTTTCTCCCTCTCGTGGGCCAGCGGTCTCCTTTATGCATACCCTCCACGACCACTCATTTCGAAGACTCTCGTGAAGTTGCGAAAGGACAGGAGATTGATGATTCTGATAGCCCCTCATTGGCCACGCAAGGTGTGGTTTCCAATACTTCAGGACCTATCAATTCGCCGGCACATTCCTTTGGGGAAGGATCCGCTTCTGATCACTCAGAACGACGGATGCCTACGTCGCCCCAACCTCCAGGCCCTATCTCTGACTGCCTGGATGTTGAAAGGTTAATTCTTCAACCTCTTAACCTTTCAGAGCCGGTTTCCCGTGTCCTGGTAGTTTCTCGAAAGCCTTCCACAAGAAAGTCTTATTGTTATAAATGGAACAGGTTTATGGTATGGTGTACTTCCATGTCCATCGACCCCTTCACTTGTTCCACAGCGAAGTTTCTTGACTATCTCTGGCACCTGTCAGAGTCAGGCCTGAAAACTTCCTCTATCAGGGTGCATGTCAGTGCGGTGGCCGCCTTCCATAAAGGTGTCGGGGATGTCTCCATATCTGTACAACCCCTGGTAACCCGCTTTTTGAGGGGCTTACTGCACCTAAAACCTCTACTGCGCCCTCCGGCCCCTTCTTGGGACTTTAACGTGGTTTTGGGGCGGCTCTTGAAACCGCCGTTTGAGCCTCTCCAATCCTGTGATCTCCGCTATCTCTTTTAATTATTGGATGTGATGTATCTGCTGTTTTGAAATATTTTAATAGTGTTTGGTAATATTTGAAAACATTTTTATACATGTTTTTAATTGGCTGAATTTTATCAGCAGATTTGATGTTCTTTTTATTGGTATGTTTAATGTTTTATATTTCTTGATTGTGTTTGCTTCTTGTGATTTCCAGTTCATTTTTTGTCTGCACGCTTCAATTTATATTTTATCATCTCTTTATTCTGTATTTTGTGTCAGTCTGTCTGTGTTCTGCTTGTGTGACTGAGGCTTTAGGTATTCTGATAGCATGTAGTTTCTGTGTAGGGATTTACAACAACCTGGCTTTAATCTCTTTTCTTAATAGGAGGTGTATTGGTGTTTAGGGCCTGTTGTAATATTTGTGGTATGGCTTTTTCATAGGTTGAGTGCTGGAAGGCTTACTATATTGGAATTGTAGTTCAGCTTATTCCTGGCTTTCTGTGGGCCAAGTCCACACCCAGTGCACTTTACCATAGGCCTAATACCATATGGGATCCAGTATACCACATTGATTACTATGAGAAAGATAGTTTATTAAGTCTATTAAACAATTATTATTGAAAGTGTGGGGTTTTTTTGCAGTGTATGCCTATATATTATATATGTTGTTGTAAGTGATATTTTTACTTCAGAAGATTGTACTTTGAATGTCTATTTTCCATATGCAATCTGCCTTTTTAGGTTGGGGAAGATAATACATTTTAAAATGGAAAAGAATGCATAAGTTTTAATTATGTGGGGAGGGGAGGGAAGGGGGAATGAAAGGCTGTAAGGTTTGTCTAGGGCATTTAATACCCTTGTATCAGCCCTAAGAGAGAGAGTGCGTCACACACACACAGGCTCCCACCATTCACCAACCTCTCACATCGGGTTCAAATCCTATTGCCATTCCTTGTGACCTTGGGCAAGTCACTTCACCCGCCACTGCCTTCCCCCTGCCCTGGCCCTAGGTGATTTCACCTGCACCGGGCCCTGGGTGGGGGTGGGGGAGGCGCCCTTTCATCGTTCGCCTCAGGCAGCAGATTGCCTTGAGCCGCCCCTGACGTCAGATGCGGTTTTGTTGGGAGGGATACAGGAAGCAGCATCGATTTGAAGTTCCTAGTCTTACTGAAGACATTTCACACCCCTTATCCATTATAAGTGTATTTTATTGCAGAGATTCCCACTCCCGTGCAGATTTAGGAGACGTGCTAATTAGGCCTGTACCGGTGGCATGGCCTTTCATGTGTAAAGCCAGAGGCCTTAACCGTTATGCCACTGAACTAATAGAACTAGTGGGAAATCCGGATTTCCCCCCCGGTTTGCATAATCTAATATTTAGGATGTGGAACCAAAAAGGGTTGATAAACATTGCAACTTTTTATTGTACAGAGCAGAAATATTTATTCTCTTTTGAACAATTAGTTTCTGGTTATTCCCTTAATGCGAGGCAGTTCTATATGTATCTACAGCGCAGACATTATGTCACAAAAGTAATAGATCAATCCAGCAATATGTGTTTACAGGAATCTTTTACTACCACGATAAGGAAATTACTCAAATGCAATAATACATTATCTTTTTTGGTATAATTTACGTTTTCAGGTTGAAGCCAAGTCCTTGCTTACATCGCTTACCCATTCTTGGTCTCAGGCAATTGGTACCACTGTAAATGAAGCACAAATGATTGATTATTTCAATACCATATATAAAACATCTGTTGAAGTTAAATTGCAGGAGATGTAATTTAAATTGTTGCATATGAAGCATACTAATGTGGTTAAAGCGTATAAAATGAATATCATACAAACAGATGTGTGTATCAAATGTCATATTCAAAAAGGCATGTTCATTCATAATTTTGTGCACTGCCCTGTACTCTTCCCATTTTGGGAAGTGGTTCTAAACATAACTGAAAATATAATTAAATGCAAACTCCCTTATTGTGGTGAATTACTATTGTTGGGTTGGGTATGTGCTTTTCCTTGCATATCCAAACACCAATCTAGGTGTATTCGCATTTTCGTGTCTGCTTGGATTAAGCCTCAAAGGCCTTCAATGATAATATGGTACGGAAGCTAGCTGACCGGATGCACCTAGAGCGACTGGATGCAGTTTTTCTTGGGGGAAAAAAAGGATCTAAAGAATAGGTATACCTTTAGTCAGAGACATTCAAAAAGTTGCCTTCTAAGATTCAGTGCTCCCTAACCACGTATGGGTATTCATGTATCTGGTAATTCCATTTTTTTGAATGTTTTATGTATTTTGCTTTTTCTTGTTCCTCAATCCAAAACAGTTTAATCCCTCTAGCACGAATGGTGTGTGTGTGGGTATGAGTGACTGTTATGGAAGATGGTACATACTATACAAGGGTGGGAATTAATAGCACACATTGTAATTCACAATATTCATGTTGTGTGTGTGTATATATATATATCTCTTCTTACCATTTGTGATCATTTTTCTCAACCTGTATGTATCTTTTTTTTCACCTTTTATTTTGTTTAGTATTTTGTATATCATACATAGTTGTGACTGTTGTGTGATATTCATTCTCATATGCATAAATAAAGTATAACAAAAAAAACCAAACCAACCATGGCACCAGAAAACTGGAGGGTGTCCAGTGTGATGCCAATTTTTAATAAAGGCTCCAGGGTGATGCGGGAAACTAGAGACAGGTGAACCTGACATCTGTGCTGGGCAAAATGGCCAACACTATTTCCTAAAAACAAAATTACTGACCACATAAATAGGCATGCTTTAATAGAGGAGAGTCCACATGGGCTTTGCAAAGGGAAGTCTTGCCTTAACAATTTATTAGATTTTTTTCAGGGCATAAATAATTATGCTGACAAAGGTCAGCTGGTTAACATAGTGTATTTGGATTTTCAAAAGGCATTTGACAAAGTCCATAAGAGACTCCTCAGGAAATTTGGAGATCATAGGATAGGAGGCAGTGTCCTGTTGTGGACTGGTAACTGATAAAAGACAGGAAACAGAGGGTAGAACTAAGTGGAAAACTTTTTGAATGGAAGCAATCAAATTTGCAGATGACACAAAATTGTTCTGAGTTGTTAAAATGGCAGCGGATTATGAAGGACTGTAGAAGGACCTTGTGAGTCTGGGAGACTGGGCTTCTAAATAACAGATGCAATTTAATATGGGCAAGTGCAAAGTAATGCACGTAGAGAAAAATATTCCCAATGACAGGTACACGATGCTGGGCTCCTTGTTAGGAGTCACCACCCAGGAAAAAGGACCTCGGAGTCCTTGTAGACAATACCTTGAAATCTTCGACTCAGTGTTCAGTGGAGGTCAAAACGGAAAATAGAATGTCTGGAATTATTTGGAAAGGAATAGAGAACAAAACTGAGAATATCATAATGCCTTTGTATAGATCCATGGTATGACTGCACCTTGAATATTGTGTGTAGCTCTGGTTGCCCCATCTCAAAAAACACATAGCGGACAAGGAAAGGTACAGAGAAGGGAACAAAAATGATAAAGGGGATGGAAAAGCTCCATTAGGGAGAAAGGCTAACAGATTAGTACTATTTAGCTTGGAAAAGAGATGACTGAGAGGGGGATATGATAGAAATTTATAAAATCATGAGTAGGTTGGAACGATTAAATAGGGAATGGTTATTTACCCTTTCAAACAACACTAGGACCAAGGGACACTCCAAGAAACTAGCAACTGGCAGATTTAAAACAATCTGTAAGTTGTATTTGTTTACTCAGTGCACAATCAAGCTATGAAATCTGTTGCCAGAGGACGTGGTCAAGGCAACTAACATAGTGGGGTTCAAAAAAAGGATTGGATGGAAAAGTCCATAAACAGTTATTAGCCAGGTAGACTGGGGAAAGTTAGTGCTTATCCCTGGGAGTGAGACACAAGAAAAAGATCAGCTGTTGGGGATCTGAGGGGTACTTGTGACCCAGACTGACCACCGTTGGAGACAGAATGCTGGGCACGATGGACCTTGGTCTGACCCAGCATGGCTCTTCTTATCTTCTTAATCATGAGCGGAAGTCCTCATGCATACTTTACCTTCCCTGACCTAACCCTGAACCTTTTCACCATGAGTGAAAGTAAAATATTTTCAGCCTGGCGAATCTTAGTTACCCAGACATGTTCCTTTGAAAATGTCGTAACTATAGCTAGCACGTCCAGTGTCTCAGGATAATCTGATATATCTTGAAGTGGGTGAATTGACAGAACCTTTTTTTTCCATTGGATATCCAACCAGCAATCTGGTCAGTATATAATACAGTGCCCTGTTATGATGGTCTAACCACGTGTGGGGCAGTGTGTGTGTGGGAAGCTTGCACTGCTGCTGCCTGTGCTATACATGTTCTGTGGTTGGGCCGTGGGTGTGGGAAGCTTGCACTGCTGCTGCCTGTGCTATACATGTTCTGTGATGGGGCAGAGTGTATGAGGGAAGCTTGCACTGTTGCTGCCTGTGCTATACATGTTCTGTGGTTGGGCCGTGGGTGTGGGAAGCTTGCATTGCTGCTGCCTGTGCTTGCACCTGTTCTGTGATGGGGCAGGGTGTATGAGGGAAGCTTGCACTGCTGCTGCCTGTGCTATACATGTTCTGTGGTTGGGCCGTGGGTGTGGGAAGCTTGCACTGCTGCTGCCTGTGCTTGCACCTGTTCTGTGATGGGGCAATGTGCGTGGGGGAAGCTTGCACTGTTGCTGCCTGTGCTATACATGTTCTGTGGTTGGGCCGCGTGTGTGGGAAGCTTGCACTGCTGCTGCCTGTGCTGTACATGTTCAGTGATGGGGCAGAGTGTATGAGGGAAGCTTGCACTGTTGCTGCCTGTGCTATACATGTTCTGTGGTTGGGCCGTGGGTGTGGGAAGCTTGCATTGCTGCTGCCTGTGCTTGCACCTGTTCTGTGATGGGGCAGGGTGTATGAGGGAAGCTTGCACTGCTGCTGCCTGTGCTGCACCTGTTCAGTGATGGGGCAGAGTGTATGAGGGAAGCTTGCACTGTTGCTGCCTGTGCTATACATGTTCTGTGGTTGGGCCATGTGTGTGGGAAGCTTGCATTGCCGCTGCCTGTGCTTGCACCTGTTCTGTAGATAAATGGATGATTTTGGAAGACATCATTGTCAGATAACACCTTTCATGAACATTACATTTACTTTAAGAATGTTTTAAAAGAAGAAACAAAATTAAACAGAGTAATAGCTACAGATCGGTCAATGTATTGATTTGCTAAGGAAGTGTACATGGCACTGATAATCCATGCAAATCTGGGCTATTGCTATTCCTGTGCCCTACCTGCCACTTACTGTACCAATAACTAATGCCCCACAGCAGTAGGGCCATTCTGCCAGAGTCTCTGCAAATTGTTTCTTTCTTTTGTTTTGCAGGCCATGTGCCAGACGTCTGCTCTTGCTAATGAGCATTGATATTTTGCTGGTTTGCTAACAGAACGAGAGTGGCCATGTCTCTGAGAAACCTCCGCACTGTGCTTTCCTGAGAACGAGTTTTGAGTAATGGTACCATCACTGCAAGATGTAAAAAGATTTTGTAGCAAGACATTTGGTAAGCATTAGAAACCAGGGGGGGCGATCTGAAACCATCCACACTTTTCAAAAATATTTTTTACTTTCAGGTCTTTTGCCAAGGCTCAGTCCTAAGCAAATATGTTATAAATGTCCTGCACGTTCAGGCAGCGCCCTTCTCTCCCACCCCCCCATTCTCAGCAGTGGTTACAGCTCTTCCTTTAGGGCGAAGGGCATGCAAACAGCTTTTTTTCTCTCTAGGGCCCTTCTTTACCCTAATTACTGAAAGGCAAAACTACAGAAAATAACCTAATTATATTAATCTTACTAGAGACCTAGTCAGATTTCCCAGCCCTCTCTTCTCTAACAGGCAGCACACTCACCCCCAGTAGTAGGATTGCCACCTCACCCAGGTCAACATGTAGAGCTGATCCAGTCCTGGTTTTGCCCCAAAGAATGCATGGGGTTGTAGTTCTGATTTCTCTAGGAAACATTTTCATTGTGTGCCCTGGGCCTTAAAAACAGGACTGGATCGGCTTTTTCGAGTTGACCCAGATGAGATGGCAGCTCTTCCCAGCAGAGAGCACTCTCATCTCCCCAACAGGCAGAATTTACATTCTTCAGACAGATGATAGAAAGCCCTCCGATCCCTCAGAAGACAGCAGTCTCAATCCTGATAGAGAGCACTCTAGTAATCTCCCCATTGACAATACACTCATCATCACCCCCTGGCAGACAGTACTTATGGCTAGGCATATTGTGTAATGCGCACAGAGCCACAGGAGCCAAGGGACAGGCAACCAGCCTGAGTCTGGGGCTGACTGCCAGCTTCCCGGCTTCAGCTTGCTTCCTTGGCCAGTGGCACCCTTCCGCCCCAAGAGCCGCCACTTGCTGATAGTCAGGACCAGCAAACGTGGCAAGACTTGCATTGTCCAGCAGTTCTTTCACAGTAATCCTACCCGCGCTCCTTGTTGTGTGCGCAGGCACAGTCAGGGGCCGCCCCCTTCGGCTCAGGTGAAACTCTTCACCAAAGCCGGAATGGCCAAAACTGCTAGGCAGTGGGAGCCTTTAAGACATCACCCGATGAAGGCAAAGACATGAGTTGTGCTCATGAGTACCACCATGAGGAAAGGCTCCTCTCTGCTCCCAGCAGTGTCCCCTGGGAGAGCAGGGGGGGGGGGGGGGGGTCTGTGTTTGTGCAACATACTTAAGAGATGAGATAAAGTTTCCTTCCTATATACAGAAAGAGAGAGAACGAGAAAAACAAGAAGGGATAAAAACAAAGAGATGGTGCAAACGGTGGGGGGGGGAAGGAGGATGGCAGATTTGTAAACTGGAATGAGCTTTGCATATCTGTAAATACGTTAGGCTGATTTCCTTCTTAAACCCTTGTGTGCTAACAGTTCCTCAATTCCTTCCTTCACTCTTGGCTTCTGCATTGAGAGCGGTACAGAGTTTTAAATTACAGGAATATTAGCGTGATGGGCGCCTGCTGCCTCACACCAGCTGCTCCCCGGGGCTTTCTCTGGAAGGCGCCACTTTCTGCAAATTCTCATTAAATATGCAAAGGAGGAGGGATGTTTTGGGCTGAGGATCTTGTGGCTTTAAAATTTGCATCCTGCACACACTAAAAGGAGGTGGAGTCCTCGGTGGAGCCTGGGTTTTGCAGATTTGAAGTGGTAGGGAAGAGTATTTCCTGTGCTGCACATTCTAAAAAGGGAGGAGAAGACAGGCGGCCCTGGGTGGTGATCCTGATTCTGCTGCTGTGTGACAGCGTGGATGAGTCACCTTGGGAACATTTTCAAACAGGCGGCCTGGGAGCAAAGACACCTTGTGCCTAATTAAAAAAAAGAGAAACTATGTGTGCAGTTTCCCTTTGAAAATCCCCCAGGATACAACGGACTTCTATTTAAAATATTTCTAAACCACTTGCCTGACCAAAAAATGGATGCCCAAAGCGGCAAACAATTAAAACATGACAAGTAAATCAGACTAGCGAACCTGACTGAGCAAAAGATGGAGCCCATTGGCTGGTAAAGTAGAATTCGTTAGCCGACTGGAGGATGGAGCCATGTTTTCAGTTTTGTTTTTTTTCCTGAAAGTCATGAAGCTCAAGTCCATCCTAATATTCAGAGGGAGCTTATTCCAGAGTGATAGAGCAGCAATAGAAAACAGCTTACGTCCCAATTCCCCACCTTTTTTGTACAATGGAATTGCCAAAGGAGAAAGCCGAGAGGACTGCAACGGCCTAGCCGGGCATACCAACATTATTTCTTCCTTACGTAGGCAGGTCCAGAGCCCCTCAGTAAGGGCAAGGATTTTAAACTGAGCTCTGCTTGTTATAAGCAGCCGATATGTGCGACACAACAAAGGGGCTGTGTAGACACTTCCCCGGATACCCCCCAAAATCGGTCTGGCTGCAGCACTCTGTAGCATCTGAAGTTTGCGTTTAGCCTCATGGGAGACCAACAAGGAGGCTATTGCAGTAATCCAGGTGCAACAGTACTTAGGCCTGAATGATCACTCTGTGCCTGCTTTATCTGCGGACAAATTGTTGCTGGGAAACGATGCCCATACATTTGAAAATCCAATCTGTGTGCACCCAGGAATACTTCCCCCTCAGTCCAGTGAAAAGTACATGTGCTGGGGAACCCCCAAGCATACTGTTGGCTAGAATGAGTGAGGCCATTTTCAGACGGCCCTGTTTACCCAGATTAATGGCTTTGAAACTAGTCTTCCCCTGCTTCTCTTGCTACAATTTAGCAGCACAGTTGTTGGCGGATAACGGTCACTCTTATCTTGGCCAGTAGGGGGCACCGCCGCTCGCAAGCTATGCGGTGCCGTGAGCGGCGGCAAAGGGGAGTGGGGATTCGATTCTCCACTCCTCTTTGCCGCCACCGCTCGCGAGAGGTAGGAATCGGGGCTGCGACCAGGGGCGGGCGCAACCAGGGGAGGGGGGGGGGGGGGGCGGCACAAGGCAGAAGGTGCCTACAGAGCCTAAGCCCCTTGCACCGGCCCTGGATAAGAGGTATTGGAGGATGACTGGGGAGCCGTACTAGATATGTAAACCAGACTTGTCTGGGCTGCGCTGGAGCTATGAGAATTAGGAGGGCCCAGCCCTTTAGTACTTTCTGCACTGTTAATGGTTGTTGGTGGAACCGTGGGGAACGTGTACATGAGATCTGCATTCTAGTCAAGCATAAAAGCATCCTGAGCAGGTCTGGGTAGAATGGAGCAAAACTTCACTAGTTTTCTGTTTTATTCTGATGCAGATAGGTTGATTGCTGGAAATCCCCAGAGACTGAACAGTCTGTTGGCTGTTGATTACTGAAGGGGACCATTCATGTGGACGAAGGATTTTGCTGAGGCGATCTGCCACTGTGTTGGAGATGCTGTGAAGGTAGGTCACTTGCAATACAGCTTGATGTTTGCATGCCCATTCCCATATTGTATCAGTTCTTGGCACAGAGTCCAAGATCTGTGCCTCCTTGTTTGTTCACACAGAACCTGATTGTGTGTTTGAACAGGAATGCTCTTCTCTTGAAGGAGGTGAGTGAAAGCAGTTAGAGTATGCCTTATCGCTTTCTATTTAAGGAAACTGATCTGAAACTGTTTCTCCAGGAATGTCTATGTCCCTTGAGTTTGAAAGGGGTCTGTTTTGGTTCCCCAACCCTTTGCAGAGGCATCCATTTCTAAGGTTTCTTGATGAGGAGCTTGTCACAGTTGTGCTCCTTTCCTGTAGAATGAAGGGGTCCAGCCACCAACACAATTCCTGTTTCATTTCCATTGAAATCTCCATTCTGGTTGTTAGGGGTTGAGGAAGCTGGTCCCACTGGAAACGAATGCCTCACTGTAGAGATGTATGTGCAAGCAGGTCAGTGATACTATGTAAATTCCTGCCGCCATGTGACCAAAGACAACAATTCTGGAGAGTCTGTGCTCGATCTGAAGGAAGAGAACTTGATTGTAGTGGTGTTAGGAATCAGAGTTGATTTCTCAAAATTCATGAGGAAGCCAAGCAACTGTAAGAGACATATTCATTTTTCCAGGGGGTTATAACTCCATCTTGGGAATTCACTGTCATAAGCCAGTCATCTAGGTAAGCGAAGACATGGTGCCCTGATGGTATAGATGTGCTGCTACTTCAGCTAGACATTTGGTAAAGACTCTCGATGTAGCTGAAAGGTTGAAGGGAAGCACTTTGTACTGATAATGAGAAAAATCCATCATGAAGAATAGATATTGCCAGTCTGAAGAGTGGATGGGAATGTGAACATAGCCATTTTTTAGATCCAGAGCACACATCTACTCCCCCTTCTGGATGTGGGAAGGATTGTGTGACAGGAATTCATTTTGAATTTCTCCCAGAGTATATGCTTATTCAGGCTTTGTAAATCCAGGATTGGTCACATTTCCCTGATTTCATTGGGATGAGGAAATAGCAAAATTAGAACCCCTGGCCATAGAGATGGGAAGGAACCAGTTTTATTGCCCGCTGTTCAAGAAGTGAGGCCACTTCTTGGTGGAGCTGAGTTGAGTGACATGGATTTGGATTGAAGGCTGAGCAGTGAGGAAGTATAGGAAGTTCGGAGAAACCTCTGCAGTATCCAGTCTCTACAGTCTTAAGAACCCCAGTGATCTTTGGTGATCTTGTGCCGGTTTTGTAGGTAATAATGGATTCTCCCCTCTACCAGAGAGGATAGTTGCTGGGTCTGAAGGATGGTCAAAAACTTGGCCCAGGCTTGGGCTGGACCTGTTGCACTGCTTTTGGTTGACGGCATCCAATATAGCTGGAATTGCTGGAAGGGGCATCTTTGGAAATAAGGTCTTTTAAAAGCAGAGAATGGACAGCTTGTAGAAGTCTGCTGTTCCAGACCTGTAGAGAGGTACTGCAAGGCCACGTGCTGTTTCTTCATTTGAGCCACTGTTTTTCTTTTTGTGTTTAAAACATTTTATTAATTTTGCATAACCAGCATAAGAACCAACTGTGACAAGAACATGTACACCATAATAAACAGAATACCACATCAATATATGGAACTTGAATTATTACAGTTGTTCGCATATGAAGTCATAAAACAACGTACATCACCCCCCCCCCCCCACCCCTCCCCCCTACCCGGCATTTAGTACCCACCAAAAGGAATACCAGGGAGACATGATAAGGACTATAGAACTTCGGACATGCAGTGGGGCAGATATTAGTAAGAAACACTTCTCAGGAGTAAGCAGTACAAACATAGAGGAAGAAAAGGAAACTAAGCGTCCACTCAGGTGCAGTGGAAGACAGGCCACCCGCTGTTGACTACTGAAGGCTAGCTCCGATTGAGGGACCATCTGAGCGAAGGAACACTATAGGGTGAAGGAACACTAGTAATGTGAAGTCACCCGCCCACCCGGGAACTACGATGAGGACCAAAGTAGGCACACATGAGAGGCACTTATGAGGCAGGGAGGAAGGTCCGGGTCCTCCGGTAAGAGTCAAGTCGCTTGTGACGAAGGGCCGTGAGATAATCCAATCGCTTGTGATGTCGTACAAGGCCTATGACCTCTGCCACCGTGGGTAAGCGATCGCTCTTCCAGTATTTGGCTATCAAAAGTCTCGCTGCAATCCAAACTTGACTGCCAAACTTCCGCTGGTCTCTATCCAACCCCACAATCTGGCCATCCAAAAGCACCGCCTTAGCAGTCAGAGTGACAGGTACATGTAAAAGGTCAGCAAACCAGTGTTGCAGGTCCGACCAGAAGCGGGCTACGTGGGGGCAGGCCCACCAGATATGCCAAAAGGTACCCTCGAACCCGCAGTTGCGCCAGCAGAGGGGAGAGTATTTAGGCGAGATGGTGTGCAGACGTTGTGGTGTTAAGTGCCACCGAAAAAGCAGCTTGAAGCAGTTTTCCTGGAGCCTCGCCGATATGGAGCAACGGCTAGCCAGTGCAAAAATGGAGCCCCATTCTCCTGGGTCCAGAGATTCTCCCAAGTCTTTTTCCCACTGACGAAGATGGGGTGGGAGAGCTGGGGGTGCTGTGTTCAGAAGACCATAAATCTTGGAAGTGACCTTAGTGAGCTTGTCTGCTCCCACGCAGAAGTGCTCGAAGAGCAAGCGAGTGGGTCTAAGTTCCCATTGACGTATGAGGTGGAGTATAAAGTGCCGTAGCTGCGCGTAGGGTAGATAATTCTCCGTCGGGATATTATACTGTAGGCAGACTTGTGGGAAAGATAACAGTTGGCCTCCCTGATAGACATGCCCAAGCGTCCGCACGCCAGCCTGGGACCAGGTGCAAAAGGCGGTTGAGGTAAAACCCGCTGGAAACTGTGTCGTGGTGAATAGAGACGATTGATAGCAATAGAGAAAAAAGCCAACTAGTTTGGTCTTCCACGTGCTCCAGACCAGCAGAGTCATCTGAAGCGCCCACGGCATGCAGGTGACCGGACGCCACGTTCGGCGAGGTTGCCAAAACAGGGCACTGATGGACATTGTGCCCAGCATGGCTTGTTCTGCACGCACCCATTGTTTAGCCTCCAGGGTCTTATGAATATCCACGATGGCTTTCAGTTGGGCCGCTGCGTAATAAGCAGTAAGGTTCGGGACCCCCAGGCCTCCATCCTTTTTTGATAAACACAAAATGCGACGCGCCACGCGGGGGGGCCGCTTCCTCCAGATAAAATCAAAAAATTTTTTCTCTAACTTCTTCAGTAGTGCGGCAGACAGGTAGAGAGGGAGGGTGGAAAAGAGGTAGAATAGCCTAGGTAGAATATTCATCTTCGTGATAGCTATCCGCCCGAGCCAGGAGAAAGGCCGTTGATACCAGCGAAGGAGATCACGATCAATCGCCTTAAAGAGTGCTTCATAGTTGAGTTTGTAGAGGTCTTCTAGATAGGCACTGAGGTGAATCCTCAGATATTTCAAGGTGCCCGTTGCCCATTTGTAAGGAAACGTTGCCTTGAGAGCGTTGATATCCGCCTGGGGAAGGTTGATATTAAGGATCTCAGATTTGTCGGAGTTAACCTTGAACCCAGAGACACTACTGAATGCAGAGAGTTCGCGTTGCACTGCCGCCAGAGATTGGACAGGATCAGCTAGGGTGAACAGAATGTCGTCCGCAAATAGGGAAATGGTGTACTGATGACCCTGAAGTGCAATCCCTTGGATGTGCGTAGCGTGTCGGACTCGGGAGGCCAGAGGTTCCAGGAAGATGGCAAAAAGCAAAGGTGACAGGGGGCAGCCCTGCCTAGTGCCGCGCCCGATAGTAAAACATGGCCCATAAGTCCCATTCACTTTTACTGTCGCTTTCGGGGCCGCGTAGAGCTGGTGTAACCATTGCAAAAAGGAGTTCCCAAAATTCATGGCTCGTAACGTCTGGAATAAGAACGGCCAATGTACAAGGTCAAAGGCCTTTTCCGCATCTATGGCTAGGAGGACAGCAGGTATATTTTCCTTCTTTACCCACCAAATGAGGTCTATAATTTTGCGGACATTGTCAGCTGCCATGCGTTGGGGAATGAATCCTACTTGGTCGGAGCTGACAAGGCCAGGCAAGTACAGATTGAGTCGTAAGGCGAGTACTCGAGCTAAGATCTTTAAATCTTGATTAATAAGAGAGATGGGGCGGTAGGAACCACAAATAGTGGGATCCCGGCCTGGTTTGGCAATGATGGTGATGCCAGCTATGTTGGCGTGCTCGTGAAGGGAGCCCCCATCGCGGATGTAATTAAATAGAGAAACCATGGGGCCGGCTAGTTCACTGGAGAGTTCACGGTAGTATTCACTGGAAAGGCCATCTAATCCGGGAGATTTTCCATTTTTTAAATTTTTGATTACATCCCGAACTTCCGCCTCTGTGATTGGAGAGTCAAGGTATGTTTGCTGTTCTGCAGAGAGGGAAGGGAGTGGTACTGCTTCCAGGTAAGACAAGATATCAGTGAGGGGGATCGTCTCATCCCCCCTGTATAGATGAGCATAGAAGTCGACGAAGCTCTTCCGGATCTCTTCCTGATCCGTAGTAATATTACCAGAAGGGGATCGTATCTTGGAAATCATACTTCGCATGACCCGTTCCTTCAATTGGCGGGCGAGGAGCCGACCGGCTTTATCGCTGCCCTCGAAGTACGTTTGTTTGAGGCGCTCTAAATGGAAAGAGGTCCGTTCTGCATGTAGCTGCAGGAGTTGTTGACGTGCAGCCGTTAATTTACTATAGGTGTTGGGCGAGAGATTGGACATGTGTAACTTCGCCAGGCGGTCAATCTCCATCCTTAACAATTTATCTTTAGCTTCTCGGTCCTTTTTAAGAGCTACTGCTCTTGCTATGCATAAGCCGCGGACTACCGCTTTCGAGCACTCCCAGACTGTGCTTACAGAGACCTCCCGGTCCATATTGAGCTGAAAGTACTCCCGAACATGCGTCAGGAGCTTTTCCTTAAAAGAGTCATTTTTCAGAAGAGAAGCATTCAACTTCCAGTAAGCCTGTCCGCCGATTACTCTATTGTCCAAGAGGTCCACCGTGACCGCACCGTGATCGGACCAGGAAATCGCATGGATATCCGCTTCCTTAAGTCTGGGCAGCAGACCCTGATCCAGCAAGAAGAGATCAATCCGCGAGTAGGTTTTATGCGGGTTGGAATAAAAGGTGTACATTCTAGCTGTCGGATAGCGGTGCCTCCAAACATCCAATAGGTTCCAACGATGGGAGATGGAGCCAATAATGGATCGTACTTTTCGAGTAACCCGTCGAGAAAGGATATTGGTACAGTGGGAGTTGTCTTTCTCCGGGCACAACGTGAGGTTGAAGTCACCGCCAATGATTAAAAGACCTTCTGTCTCGTCATTCAGCAGGGTTTGTATGTGCTTCCAAAATATAGCCTGCTCCTGGTGGGGAGCGTAGATAGAAAGCAGAGTGTATATGAGAGAACCCACTTTAAGCTTGAGGAGTACATACCTCCCCTGTGGGTCAGGCCGCCATGCCAGACATTCAAAGGTTACAGAAGTAGAGATTAAGATACCAGTGCCCGCATACCTAGAGGTTTTGTTTGCCGCCGCCAGGAAAGCGTGGGGGTAGTCCTTCGATCTCAGCAAGTGTTCGTGCCTTTTGCGAATATGCGTTTCTTGCAGGAACGCAATGGTGACTTTGCTGCTATTCAACTCCCGGAAGAGCAGATCTCATTTCGCACGGGTGTTCAGGCCCTTCACATTAAGAGTGAGGAATCGAGTCATAATGGTCCTCTATATAGAATCGTGACAGCCTAATCTCCTGACAGTGTAAGGGGAAACGTGTGCCAAAAGGCACGTGAGGCTCCCCGCCACCAGACCAAACCATGTGTCCCAGCGTAGAGGTGGATAAGGTTAGTAGGGTACCAAAAGGCCAGGTATAAATCCCCCTATTTCCGGATCCGCACATTCGGTTGTGCGGAGTCCCTGCTGGGGTTGTGAGGCCTACCCTCCAAGAGGCCACCCATCCCCCAGCCTCCCCCTATGCGATTAGTCCAACCCATCATAAGCAGCAGCAATAAACAGCTGTGAAAAGCAATACAATGCGCATTAAGAAAGCGAATTAGTAAGAACAAAAGATAGCTAAGCTGCAAAAGCATGAAAACGTAGAACATGAAAACATGTAAAAACAGTCCCCCAACCAGAGTAATAAGACAGTGTATACACCCAGGCCATCCATGTCACCCCTGATCCGAGAGTGCTTCAGCTTCGGGAGCCGTTTTAGCGCGGTTCCTGCGCCTAGATTTCCCAGCCGTCTGCCAATGCGGTTTAGGATCTCTAGGAGGGGACTTCCTCGCTTGGGGAGGCTGGGAAAGATGGAGTTCCAGCCCAATTTGAGCAAAAACCTTAACTGCCTCCTCCGTCGTCTTCAGGCGGTGGGTGATTCCCTGATGTTGAAAAGTTAAAGCAAATGGGAACTGCCATCTGTATCGGACGTCAGCACTGCGTAGCGCTTGGGTGACTTCCCTCAATTCATATCTCTTCCGCAAAGTGCTGGGAGCAAGATCTTGAAAGAGAGCTATCTCCAGGTTTCTCCATCCCCAAAGCCTTTTGCTCCTGGCAATCAACATGATTTTCTCCTTCTGGGAGAAACTCTGGAGATTGATAATCAGGTCCCGTGGCCCAGTAGCTCGTCGAGGCCCAAGAGACCGGTGTGCTCGTTCTATGGCGATGCGTGGGCCCTCAGGGTTAGAATCCGAGCCTTCAGTAAGGGGGTCCTGGGCCAGGATAAATTTGCAGATTTCCTGGGCTATAGCATGACAGTCTACATAGTCAGGTGACTCTGGAATCCCTCTTATTCTGATATTGGACCTTCTGCTGCGGTTTTCTAAGTCCTCTAATTTTTCATTAAGAGCAGCAATCTCTGTCTGTACCTCAGTTTTGGCCTGGGATAGATCCCGGATCGCCATAGCCTGCCCCTCCACCATGACGTCGATATCGTCCACGCGCTGCCCCAGGGCTCTCATTTCCTCCCGCGTTTCAGCAAAGGACTGCAAAAGTTCATTTTTGTGCTGTTTCATCTCGGTCCGAAGTTCTATAAACCAGTCCCGGAGCACAGCTTTTGTGGGTAGGTCCGCGTCGCTTGCAGTCTTGTCGGGGACGTGGGGAGGGGAGAGGATCGGGGCCTCCAGCTCGGGGCGCTCCGCTGCGTCCGCCATGTTGTCTGGTCCCAAGGGCCCGGAGTCCTGCATCTCCTGCGCGGCTTTCACGAAAGAGAAGCGCTGGAGTTTGCTGGTTTTTTCTTTGGCCGCCATCAGAAGCTGGGTCCGACGTCTGCTGCAGCTTAGCGGGGGCGAAACGAGGGTTGGAGTCCCGTTTATCAGCTAACGGGAGGAGGCTGGGAGCGGAGCTCTAAAAGCGTGCGGCCATCTTAGATTGCGGCGAAACCACGCCCCCGAGCCACTGTTTTTCTAAGGTTTTCTCTGAAGATGTTATCACTAAGGCAGGACAATGCCATGGATATCTTTGCATAGGGTACTGGCTCTCAATCAGGCTATGTATTGAGCTGTAGTAGAGTTTGATTAGGGGCACGAGGAGAATGGCTTGTAAAAAGATAGAAAAAGATGGCATACACAACCTTTGGCATCCGATAGTAGCTGAGAGTAAGTGATTCAGCCACCACCAACCAGAAGAAAAAGCGTCAAATTTTGCATACAGTTGTGTACTGGACTATGTAGAATTGATGAGCAGTGATCCATGCATTAAGCATAGAACTTTGAAACAACATCTTCCCAAAATTTTTCAATAGCCTGGGATTTTTCCATTGCAATGTATTTGAATATATTTTTGTTTTCTTTGCTCTTTCAAGAGATGATTCTACCACTACTGATTGATGGGGTAATTGTACTATTCTGAAGTCTAGGGATTTTTGAACTCTTGAATGATATGATGAACCAGAATAGCTGCTGGGTCCATTGGAGCTTCCAGAACTTGGAGGAGGCCTAAGACATCTACATGAGGATCATTGTCCTTATGTACATTTACTCCAATGACTTTTCCTAATTTGTCTAGGATTGGAGGGAATTCCCCTCTTTTCTTCTTCAGAGCCTAGGAGTGAGAAGACAGTCATCCAGGACTCCAGTGATGAAGCTGTTGAAGGAGGAGGGGGGTCAAGCAGCACTGATTGATATATGGGGGTAACCTGTATGGGAGATACTACCATGGGAAGCTTGCCGGGCAGACCGGATGGATCGTTGGGCCTTTTCTGCCATCATTTCTATGTTTCTATCTTTCTTCAGTTGTCTTGGAGGAGGGTAGTCCTGGTGCATATCCTTGAAGAGCTAGCGTCTGCTGCATATGAATACTAGTGTAGGCTAGATGATCCACATGTATTGGGTATGCTGGGACTCCCTCTCATGTAAGTAAACATGACACTTGGAAAGGAAAAGGGTATATGGTATCCTTTTTATCCTTAATCACTGATGAGGTAAAGACATCTTTTACCAATTCAGCTACTTGGTCAAGTGGCTGATCTGCCCTCTGACCTGGTTTGGGTGGTGAAACATCTGATACTAGAATAGAATCTTGTATAACTTCTGGACTTTGCAGAATTTGAATTGGAGGCCAATTGGAAACAAGAGACACCAAAGAACAAATAGGACTGGTGTTTCTAGACGTAATCTTGTGACAGCAATTTCATTGGAGTGAGTGCTCTAAGAATCAGTGGTGGAAGGGAGATCATGTTCCACTGCTATTACTATTGGCTATTACTAGCAACAGTAGCATGGAATAGACTTAGTTTTTGGGTACTTGCCAGGTTCTTATGGCCTGGATTGGCCACTGTTGGAAACAGGATGCTGGGCTTGATGGACCCTTGGTCTGACCCAGTATGGCACGTTCTTATGTTCCCTTTTGCTCCTGTGAAAAGCTTACCTTAACCAGCATATAGCCACATAGGAATTTTGCAGTATGATGCATTGATGCTTCCAATGGTTTAATGGGCAAAGGTGTCAAAGATCAATGCTATGGGGCTCGATGTATCGAGGAGTTATGCATTGATGATGCCAATGACTTGTGCATCGATGACACAGGGGCCAGTGCGCCAGTGGCACCTGGGACTTATGCTTTGGTGCCAATGCAGCTTTGTGTTTGGATAATGCCAGTGAAGTCTTTTGCACTGGTGGGGCTCTGTGCATCAACGGCATTGATGGGGTTCTGTATACCGATGGCCCTGATGAAGCATTGTGCATCAACGGTGCTGATGCACCATTTATCAATGGTGCCGGTGCACTCAACCCTCTCTGCTTCTTTGGCACTTGGTGCTCCTGCGGTTCCACAGTATGGTGCCTCCTTTCTTCAATGCACGGTGACTATGTTTACTTGACCCCATCCTACTGATGGTAAAGATATTTTAGAGGAGCTAGCACTCAGCTCTATTCCCAGTGAGGCAGATGAGACTGCGCATCGGGAAAAGGACCAACTGTGACTTCTTTGAGACTTTCATAGTTCCTGCATTTTCCAGGCCCTGGACTTCGTGTTCTTGGAGATATCCAGCCACAATTGGCTTAGTCATGGCTTGAACCCAGGCAAAGATAGCAGAGCGTGTGTCCATCTGCAATGGGCATTTTCAAGTGGCAAATAATGGGGCTTTTTTCTTGGTAGATATTCTGACGAAAAATCTTTTTTCTTTTTTTTTCTTTTTTGAAAAAAAGATATAGTCAAAAAGGGCTGCTGAGGCAGTGAAGCAACTTTAAATATAAAAGTTTTGAAAATTTCTTAGGAAAAACAGCAAGAGGTAGATGTCTGTGCTAGTGCTCAGATGAAAAAAGACTAAGGGGGCTCAGAAGGCAGTGCCCAAGCAGGAATTCACATGCATGTTCAGTAGATCACAAAGCTCCACCAGCTGTGAGGGAGAAGTCCGTTTGCTGCCACTAGATGTCAGCACTCACATGGTATGGCTAATTCAGCCCTGTTTAACTAGCCAGATAAGGGCCCCAATATTTAAAAAGTTGCCATTTAGCGAGATAACGTATGAGTTATTCCGCTAAACAGCTTGAATATTGACCCCCAAATAATTTTAGTTTAAAAAAATAAAAATAAATATTTTTTGGTACGTATGGGAGGGTATTTTCCATACTCCTCACATAGCTGCAAAGTCCTCCGGTGCTTTTTACCCACAGTGAAAATGACCCATGAAAAAAAGTACCCACAGGGATTTGCACCTGCTTTTTCTGCAGATAAGATAGAGTTCTATAAAATCATGAGAAGTCTAGAATGGGTAAATGTGAATCGGTTATTTACTCTTTCAGATAATAGAAGGATTAGGGGGCACTCCATGAAGTTAGCAAGTAACACATTTAAAACAAATCGGAGAAAATTCTTTTTCACCCAATGCACAATTAAGCTCTGGAATTTGTTGCCAGAGGATGTGGTTAATGCAGTTAGTGTAGCTGGGTTTAAAAAAAGTTTAGATAAGTTCTCGGAGAAGTCCATTAACTGCTATTAATCAAATTGACTTGGCAAATTGCCACTGCTATTACTGGCATTAGAAGCATGGGATCTACTTAATGTTTGGGTATTTGTCAGGTACTTGTAGCCTGGATTGGCCACTGTTGTAAACAGGATTCCAGGCTTGATGGGCCCTCGGTCTGACCCAGTATGTATTTATTTATTTAGGCATTTTATATACCGTCTTTCCAAAAAAGATCACAATGGTTTACAGAATTGGCATTCCTATTCATGTTCAACGATCATGTGCTTTGTGTTAGTGTTTACCTTTCTAATTCAACATCACAGCATATACATATTTTAGTCCATAGTTAACCATATTCAAGGATACTATAGAGGTTCCTATCTAGCTTAGTTCCAATTAATTCATTCTAGGTCTACATCTCAGTGACAACAGATACTAATCCTGTATGGCAGCTTCTTATGTTCTTATCCTTTGTGTTTTTCTTCCCCATTGCTTTCATGATCTGAGTGCAGACATGAGTGTATGTCTGCAGGGCTGGTCCTGACAATATGCACTTGTCAAAGCAATTATGAGAAAGAGGTATGAATATGGGGAAAGGGGGAGGGTAGAAGGAGAGAGGACACATGGTTATTTTGTTGACATGTTTATTCTTCGAGTAGGTTCTGGCAAAATCACTTTTAAACCGACAAATGCCGCAGTTTGCTATGGCTCCGACCTCTTTGTGTGCTCCAAATATATTTATTCTGGTTGTGACAAATAACTTTTTGTTTCTTCCAAAACAGCCCCAAATACCAACTAAAATGTTCCCTTTTTTGCAATAAAATATTTGGGGGGAAAACCCGCTATTTGACCGCTATTCACCAACTGAAGACCCAAACCTCTGAGGGTGAATCAACCCCAAACTTTAAAAAAAAAAAAAAAGTGCACAGAGAAGGAATTTCTTGTCAGAAAATGAGGCATTCCAGTCGAGGTGCTGATTGACTCTGAACTGAGTTGCGTTGTAACTGCCAGAAAGTTATGGACTGAACTAAAACAAAAAGGCATGTCTGAGAAAAACAACCAAACGTTACATTCCAGCCAAATGAGTCAGGCACTTGGATGCCTTGGGAAAATCCATGACAGACGTACATGCGAAGGAGATCAAGAAAATCTGATCAAACTTCCTGGATGTAGATGGTGAAGGACAGGGCCTACTGGCATGTGAGATGGTGATGGAACCAGGAGCACTTAAACTCAGACCCTTTGTAAGCACAGCAAGCGCAAACATTGTCTTGGTTGAAAAATGCAAGACATGTTCAGGTGACTTTGGGAAACCAAAGGTTTCATTTGCCCAGATTCAGAACTTTCCAACAGAAAAATATTCATGGACTTTGGTAAATACAAATAATCACATTCTAAGTTCTAAAGAAGCTGCAACTCAAGGGTTCCATGTATCCTGGAGAAGCTGCATAAACACCCTTTGCATTCCTTTTAAGAGCAGCCCATGTTCTGATTAGAATCATGCATTATCGGTCATATTTGAGTATACAGAAGCCTCATTTATGAAAAATGATGAGTGCCCTTCATGATATCAGCAACATCTCACTGGATCTGTCAATCAGTACATTCTAGGACTCTGTTGCCAGGCCCCTAATGTAAAGATGCTCCCTTTAGGGACATACTGTCCCGCACAGCGCAGGCATGCTGGATAGGATATACTGTAGAATGGAGGCATGTTTCCTGCCGGCCTGTGGTAGGAGTCAGTAGCAGGCAGTTACAGACCCCTCAGCACTTTCATTAGGACATACAAGATGGGAGAGCAAGCTATATAAGACCCCAGTTATCCACATGGTAGTTTACGCAGCTAACAAATGAGTAGTCTGGTAAGCCAAAATCTAACCAGCAAACCCCTCCCCCATCCCTTTATTTGCTGTTTTTTCCATTTTCATCTTCACTCTAGCTGATTAATTTCCTCTTAGATTTTTCAGATATTGTTGCCTGTCTTCCTCTTTCTGCGATCTTTTGTAGATTTTGAATGCTTACCTTTTCAGCTACTTCTTTAGAAAGCCATAGCAGCCTGTTTTTTCTCTTACATGTATTTACTTTCCTATCAAAAGGGCTAGTTGCTCTTACAATATCTTTTCATAGTTTTGCCCACTGCTCTTCTGCTGTCTCTAGATTTTCCCATCCATCTACTGACTCCCATGAGTTTTTCTCCCATTTTAACAAAGTTAGTTTTCTTGAAGGACCTTCATCTTAGAATGAACTGTCACTGCCTACACTCTAATACTGAACCCCACTACTGGATCCCAGATGGTCATTCATTACGACATCAGAAACACTGTCCCCATTAGTAATCACCAGGTCTGGTATCTCTCCCTTCCATGTGGATTCTGTTACCAGTTGATGGAACAGTTCTCTCGGCAGAGAATCCAGGATCTCCCTGCTTCTAGAAGACACTGTAGACAGGATGGATAACCGGCAGGGCTGGTGCTTCCACTGGGTGAACCAGGCGGTCACCTCGAGCTCCGACCCTTAGGGGGTGCCAAAACCACAAGCACGATCCCCTATGCCAGTCGAGAATAGAGAGAGAGGCCATGGTGGAAGACAAGAAAAAGAGGCCCAGGTGGAGCCCATCCCTCCTGCAGCTGAAGATGAGCAGGAGAGAGACCCGGGAGGTCCACAGATGGAGCCAGTCTCACCCGCAGCCGAAGGCAGATTGGAGAGAAGCCCAGGAGGGCTGCAGGTGGAGCCCATCTCACCCGTGGCTGAAGACGGGAAGGATAGAGGCCCAGGAGGGCTGCAGGCGGAGCCCATCTCACCCGTGGCTGAAGACAGGAAGGAGAGAGGCCCAGGAAGGCTGCAGGCGGAGCCCATCTCACCCGTGGCTGAAGACAGAATCGAGAGAAGCCCAGGAGGGCTGCAGATGGAGTCCATCTCGCCCGTGGCTGAAGACGGGAAGGAGAGAGGCCCAGGAAGGCTGCAGGCGGAGCCCATCTCACCCGTGGCTGAAGATAGGAAGGAGAGAGGCCCAGGAAGGCTGCAGGTGGAACCCATCTAACCCGTGGCTGAAGACGTGAAGGAGAGAGGCCAAGGAAGGCTGCAGGTGGAGCCCATCTCACCCGTGGCTGGAGACAGAATCGAGAGAAGCCCAGGAGGGCTGCAGTTGGAGTCCATCTCGCCCGTGGCTGAAGACAGGAAGGAGAGAGGCCCAGGAAGGCTGCAGGTGGAGTCCATCTCGCCCGTGGCTGAAGACAGGAAGGAGAGAGGCCCAGGAAGGCTGCAGGTGGAGCCCATCTCACCCATGGCTGAAGACAGAATCGAGAGAAGCCCAGGAGGACTGCAGGTGGAGTCCATCTCGCCCGTGGCTGAAGACAGAATCGAGAGAAGCCCAGGAGGGCTGCAGGTGGAGTCCATCTCGCCCGTGGCTGAAGACAGGAAGGAGAGAGGCCCAGGAAGGCTGCAGGTGGAGTCCATCTAGCCCGTGGCTGAAGACAGGAAGGAGAGAGGCCCAGGAAGGCTGCAGGTGGAGCCCATCTCACCTGTGGCTGAAGACATGAAGGAGAGAGGCCCAGGAAGGCTGCAGGTGGAGCCCATCTCACCCGTGGCTGAAGACGTGAAGGAGAGAGGCCCAGGAAGGCTGCAGGTGGAGCCCATCTCACCCATGGCTGAAGACAGGAAGGAGAGAGGGCTGTTGCAGAGTGAGAGAGCAATGGATAGAGTTTGAAGGAGGAAGAGGATGCTGTTGCTTGGCATGTGCTTGGCGGGGAGGTATGTGCATGAGTAAAAAAGCATACGTGTGTGTAATTGAAAGCATGTATGTGTGTGATTGAGAGCTGGTGTGTTTGTGATTCAAAGCATGTGTGGTCCTCCGACCATTCCGGGCCCTTTCGGACCTGTTGCGAGCAGCAAGGAGCAGCAGGCCTGGCCTGAGGTTGAGGGTAGACGGGCCTTGACATGAAGACATAGAAGACTTGGGGTCACTGTAACGGCACCACAGACGAAGATAGAGCGGAAGCCCCAAGAGCACAGGAACTTGAGTTGGTGCACAGCATCACTGATGGCGAGACTTAGGATCGATGCAGACGGCATCGCAGACGAGACACTTGGAACTTGACTATGGCTAGGAGGACATTTGCATTGTCTCTCAGGGCGCCCTACTCAGCCCACCTTCACAGGCGCACCCAATGGGCTGGTCGCGGACCTCCCTGTCCACTACGCGCCCTACACAGCCCCAAGAGGCTGGTCAAGGACCACAAGAGGAACCGGACAGATGCAGGAAAGAATTCAGTCACGGCGGAACTGCGACGACGGAGCCATAAGTCGCCCGGAGCTCCACAATGGCTGGCGGGGCAAGAGAGCTCAGGAGCGCAGGACAGATGTCCACCAGCAGGCTAGTCCACTCAGGCACACATCATCCGAGGGACCCTTGGCCTACCGGACCAGAAGGCTCGAGAGCCAAGACGAGGTACAGGAACAAGACATCCCGGAGTTTGGAACATCAGGAACAGAGGATCAGGACGAGACACCAGGACAAGACGATCAGGACACCTGGAGGGGGACCTCAGGCATGAAGACTTACATAGTACAAATGGACGAGATCAGGAGCTCCTTGAAGACTAGAAGACCTTACAAGGCTCTGGCAGGCAGGAGGCTCCAGGGCGAAGTCACCTCGATGCAAGGCCACGGACAACTGACGGAGCAGCCCTTTATAGGGCTAAAGCAGGAAACAGTCACAGAGGTGGGGCCAGCACACTTCCTGTGCCTGGCCCTTTAAATTCTGAAGAGAGGCGCTTGCCGGCGCCTAAGGAGAGAGCAGGAGCTGTGCAGGACCGCGGACAGCGGCCTGCACCGACGTAATCGCGGCAGACGCAGAGCAGGGCCTGAGGAGCAGGCCCTGACGTCGGCAGCAGCTCCAGCCGCTGCGAGGAGCCCCGGGGGCGGCTCCAGCCGCTACTCCCGCCCGGGGCTGCGGCCTTAGCGCCGCGAAGATGCAGTCAGCGACGGGGGCGGTCCCGGTCCCCGAAGAAGGTGAAACAAGCCGCGGCTCCGACCGCGGAGCAGGAACAAATCTGGGGCGGCCTCCGGGCCGCAAGGGAGAAAAGCAGAGCGCGGCTCCAGCCGCGTGGGAAGACCCGACGGCGGTGTCCTGCAATCAGGTGAAGATCAGCATGGTGAGTGGCCTGCTCACGGGGAACCCGCGGGCAGGAACGTTCATAACAAATTGTGTGTGTGTGAAGGGTGTGAGCTACACTCCGGGGGGGGGAGGAGGTGCCAAACCATATGGTTCACCTAGGCCACCTAACACCCTTGTACCGGCCCTGCCTACTGGAGGCTCAACATGTCCTAAAATGTTCATTATACTTGTGTTCCATAAAAGAAAAGTCCACTCTTAGAGCAATAGACTTGTACATCAAACAGAAATCTATCTTATTAATTTATTTAAAAAATGTATATACCGCCCAAATCAGCCACAGCTATCATAGTGGTTCCCAGCAAACAACATCCATAATTAAAACAACATACAAAATAAGTCCATAATTGCCAGCATCCTGAATATCCTTCCATCTACCTAGTATCCAATCTTCTGCAGCATTGCACGGATTTAAAACCTTCCTTTTATCTGGGAATAGAAAAGCCTTCACTTGCTAAACAGGCCAAGTGGCTCGGATGTCAGATTACACATCCTGGACATCTGCAGTGTTCCCCACTTGGTCAGATATAGGCCGCTCAGGTTTCCCTGTCACATTTGCTTTCTCATTGTAAACTGTTCATCATTAAGGCAGCTGTGGTCTCGGACTATCCTTATATGTGCTCTTTTATTTAAATATTTGATCTTGGATTTTATGATCTAGCGGGAGGGGAGAGTGCAGCTGATATTCCCTATTTAAGCCTGGTTGTATTGATAGTTTAGAAAAACAGGTTAAAGTGCCATGAGACATACTTAAGTTAGGTAAATTACCATAAGTTGTCCAAGAAGTTTTTTGTTGCTCTTGTTTTGAAGACTGATGCTGAAGAAACTAGAACCTTGTTTCTGATGAGTAGTCTGCATAATTTCCCTCAAGTATACTGAACCCAGGTATCCCTAGATGGTACCTCATGCTGGAGGAGAATATTGTTGACTAATATACAGCAGGTAATAGAGTAATACTTTTTTATTTTTGAATACTAACTATAGTTGCAAATATGGGTCTAGTTGCAACCTCTCATTTGACAACATGGATACTGTCTCCATTTTGTGCAAAACTGGCTATACCCCACAGAAGCTTGTGGGGTTTTTTTTTTGCCTTTCTTAGGCAGTCAGAAATAGGTTGGCCTCCTTGGACTTCTAGTCTTCTTTCAATCTAAACAACAATTGGCCAAATACAATAAACTTTAGTCCCATAGGCACAAAGGGGGCAATTTTCACTGAACCGGATAGTGTCAAGGTGCACAGGTACTGTTGTAACTTTAGCAGATTTTCAAAGAGAAATTACCCAAGTAGTTTCCAAGTTTGCTAGCTAGATGCCAAGGCTCTTTTTTCATACGTTTCAGAACTCACGAAATTATCCGCCCCGGCTATCCCTGACAACCAAGCCCAAACTAAGGCCAATGAACTCGCATCCTTCTTTCAGAAAAAAATCTCCAACCTCTTAACACTTCTCTCCCCCAACACCACGTTATCTCCCCTTCCATTCACCACCTCATCTTACGCTGGAGCCAACCTCGACTCCTTCGAACTTATGTCCTCCCTGGAGATCGAGTCCATCCTAAAGAAATTGAAACCCTCCACCCACCCTTCCGACCACATCCCAACAAAACTACTTATATCTATTCCGGACACTATCTCCAAGCCTTTGGCGGATATTATAAACTGTTCCTTATCGCAAGGAATCGTCCCAGATGCACTAAAACTTGCTACCCTGAAACCTCTACTGAAGAAACCGAACCTAGACCCCAGAGATCCTACCAACTTCCGTCCAATCTCCAATCTGCCTTTTATTGCCAAACTCATGGAGAGACTGGTCAATACCCAACTCTCTGACTACCTAGACAATCATAAAATTCTCTATCCAACTCTATACGGTTTCCGATCCCTCCTTATCTCACGCACAGATTACCTTATTATGGGCCTAGGCAAAGGACACTCCTTCCTACTAATACTTCTTGACATCTCTGCCGCATTCGATACAGTGAATCACTCTATCCTACTAAATTGTCTATCAGACATTGGTATTTCTGGAACTGTCCTCAGATGGTTTGAGTCATTCCTCAGCAATAGACACCATAAAGTCAAAATAAATGACAAAGAATCCTCCAGCATCAAATCATCCCTAGGAGTACCTCAAGGCTCTTCACTTTCTCCCACTCTCTTTAATATCTACCTGCTGCCTCTCTGCCAGCTGCTATCTAACCTAAAACTAAAGCATTTCCTATACGCCGATGATGTGCAGCTTCTGATCCCTATAACAGAATCCCTACCCAAAACACTCAAGTTCTGGGAAAGCTGCTTCCACTCTATTAACCTCCTCCTCACCAGCCTAAATCTAGTCCTCAACTCAGCCAAGACTGAACTCCTCCTCATCTCCCCTGATCACATTGAATTTTCACTGCCGACCCCTTCCACCACCATGGTCACCCAAGTAAGAGACCTCGGAGTGATACTAGATAACCGTCTGAACTTAAAGAAATTCATCAACAATACAACTAAGGACTGTTTCTACAAATTACAAATTCTAAAAAGACTTAAACCACTCCTCCATTTCCATGACTTCAGGACGGTTCTCCAGGCCACTCTATTTTCCAAGATAGACTACTGCAACGCCCTCCTATTGGGTCTCCCCGCCTCTACCACCAAACTCCTTCAGGTGCTCCAGAATGCTGCCATCAGAATTCTGACAAACACCAATCGAGGAGATCACATCACACCCATACTCAGGAATTTACACTGGCTCCCCATAAGCTTCAGAATCCTACATAAGTCCCTCACTATTATTCACAAGACCATACACAATCAGCACTCACTCGACCTTCATATCCTGCTAAGACTGCACACTTCTACAAGACCTATAAGAGAGGCTTATAAAGGAACCCTGCACGTCCCCACCACCAAATCCACCACTCGTACATCCACCAGAGAATGTGCCTTCTCAACAGCGGGGCCAGCCATCTGGAATACCATGCCTCCAGACCTCAGACAGGAACCCTGCTTGGTGACCTTTAGGAAAAAACTCAAGACCTGGCTGTTCCAACAAGCCTTCCCATAGCCCTTTCCCCTCCTCTCCCTACCCCTACCCCTCCCCCTTCCCCCCTCCTAACCTTCTAACTCCTTGATCCTAGAAAGTCCCCCCTCACCCCCTGCTAATCCTCCCCCCAGTACTGTCACAGCTCCACACTGTTAGCCAGTTTCTTGATTGTATATAAGTTCTATATATATATTTAGAGTGCCTTATTTCCGAACCAATGCACTTCCAGTATAGCCTTGTTAAGTTTACCACGTTATTCCTCTGTCTCTGGCACATTTCTGCTTCCAAGTTCACATAAACTTGTTTTATTGTAACTTTTCTTCTTCTTCAATATTATTGTTACAACCCCCCTGTTCCTTGTGAACCGATATGATATGATTTGTATCATGAATGTCGGTATAGAAAAGAGTTAAATAAATAAAGTAGATAGTTCTGAAAATTGCCCTTTATTGGGGCAACCCTTTAGTTCATCTGATTCAAGAGGAGCTATTTTCAGCCTTCCCCACCCCCTACATAGTTTGGTACCTGCGGTTCTTCAGCCACAAGCAGGGCTGAATTAGCCATGACACATGGGTGACATCATTTCTACTGAGCATGTGTGAGAATTCCTGTGTGAGCACTGCCTCATGAGCCCCTCAGTCTCTTTTTGTCTGTACAGCTGTTCAGACATTCACCATGCTTTCTCTTCTACAAATTTTTCTTAACAGTTTTCTTAGTTTTCTTCTGCCTCACTACCTCAGCAACCCCCACAGTGCTAATAAAAAAAAATACAAAGAAAGAACCTTCAAAATTTCTAGAAGTGCTTGGACCCAAGAAACCCAAGGTCAGTAGATTTGAGGACTGCATCTCTGACTGGAAAATGTCCATCATGGATGGCTACAGTTTATGCTATTGTTCTCTGGGATCTTATCATGATTCCACAAACTGCTAGCACTGTTGTTGTATGTCCATTAGGTTCCAAAAGAATCAGGCCACTGGAGCTCTTTATACTCTGTTAATTCTGTTGAGGACATTCCAGGAAAGCCTCACGCAAAGCAAAGCCAGTCAGTCACCCCCGGGAAGTGTGAAACATCGGCAGGCACAAGGTCCTCATAGTGAGCTAAGTGGGCTTGGGACCTCCTGATGCCAATGGCGCAGGGGCTCAATGCACTGGGCTGCAGAGCCAGAAAAATCAGTGGGAGCATCTTCCTGACACCCAGAGCCGAAGCTTCATTGGTCGGCACCATCAAAGCAACACCATTTGGCAAGATATGTGCCAAAGAGGCATGGTGCGGTGGAGTTGACACATGACCTCTTGGTGCCGCCAGCCCTGAAGACCCAACACCCACATTGCAGTTTGCACCACCAGTGCAGAAAGCTCCACTGCTGCCGCTGAAGCATTTGGTGCTGGATTCATCAGTGTTGGGCAGTTCACACACAACACAGGAACCATTGGGGATAAAAGAGAAACCTAGAAAGGATAGGCTGGCAACTTCATTCAAGTCCCATCCTCATTCCTATCCAGAAAAATTACCATACCTCCTTCCCAACTATTCTACTTCAATTCCACAGTTGCCCATGTGAAAACATTGGGAAGCAACATCCTGGCCAAGATAACCTCTAGAATGACTCACATGATAGGGGTAAAGGCCAGTCGGCACCATTTTGCAACATGGAGACAATTGGCCCAGAAGCTAAGGGGCACGCCAGGTCCCATTAGACACCAGGGGTCCCACTAGACTACCAGGGACATGATATACATGAATGCCGGTATAAAAAAACACTAAATAAATAAAATAAATAAATAAAATATAAGGTATGGGGAAGGGGGGGTCCAGAGGTTGGGCTAGGGTGGAGAGGCCTTCAGGAGGCATCCCTTCCACTGGGGGGGGGGGGGGGTTAGATAGAGGAGAGAACTGACCTTAAATGGGGAATTTTGTTGAAAAGAATGGGGTTTGTGAAGGGAGTAGATCATCACCTCATGATGATTGATTTTATTTTTTTACCTTTTCCCCAGCTGGGCTACCTTGACAGGTGGCAGGGGGTTGGGTGGGGGTCTAGCCAGACCCCTGGGGTGATTTAACACTCTGGGGGTTGCTTTTGGGCAGCTGGTGAACGTTTAAGACTATGGCAGCCCCAAGCAAAGAGGCTGCCATCGCACATATTTTCCCCATTTTCTCATATTTTTTCTTGTGGAATTTTTTCGTGAGAAAAATATTACGAGGAAGCCATGACAATATTTTACCACAGAGGGGAAATCCAAGGGAATGCATTCCTCTCTCCCCATGGTGTTTGACTGTGATATTTGTCCCCTCCCATGATAAAATATCATGACATAATAAATTACTCACAAAGTGAGGCCTGTTGACGTGTGTTTCTTGAAGTGGAAGGATATGAGCGTCAACTCATATTATCTGTGTATGAATCTTTTGACTCAGCAGCCAGATGTTCCACCTTAGCCTTGGGTCTGATGGATGGTGTGGCTCTGAGTAAGTGGATTATGAGAAGATGTCCACAATAAGCTGGCACACATGCCATGCTTGGATGATAACCTTTTTGATGATAAAATCAGGGAGACCATTTCACAGATCAAAGAGCAACAAGTAGTGCTTTAGTCTTTGCCGTCTTCCACTGATCAACCTTCAAAGCAGAGACATCTGTATTTTACATATAAACACATTTACTTCTTGCATCGTACCTTTAGGGGATACCAGTGTGACTGGACCACCCTGGTACTACCTCAACAAGTACTTAGATTAATGTTTATATGTCATGTATTAAATATGGTATTTTATGTATACTTTGTTTAATTGTTCATTGTGTTCTATTTTATGGATGTTTGTTATCATCCGCTTAGAATTGAAGATAGAGTGGGTTATAACTTTTTAAAATAAATAAATAATAGTTCTCACCTAGGGGATGGCCACATAAGTGAATTCAACCAAAACAAGCCCCAGTTTTTGTCAAGACTGAGATCTCACTCCCCTTGCCCCTCCCCACGGGAGGAAGGATCCAACTATTTCTCTGGGAGTAGAAGATAATCATCAAAGACCGATGGGTCTTCAGGATTGTGTAGTCTGGGTACCACTTGTTTTTCTCCAATCTGCCAGATCTACACCTTTACAGTGTTAACCTGAATCCATTTAATTTGTCCCAGCTCATTCCAAGGTAGACAAGCAACTTATCCAATGGGCGATAGAATAGGAGGGGAGAGAAGGACAAGGGATTTTACTCCCTTGAATTCAGGGGAATAAGGTCCATCCTTGATTCATAGGATTTGAACGCACACCTGAAGAAAGAGAAATTCAAGATGAACTCCATCCGCACTATTCTTCCTTTCATCAAGGTGGATTTGGACTTGCAGGAGATTAATACTGACATTCCAGTTCACCAGTTGCATTGACGATACCTCAGATTCACTATCAATACAAGGTCTACCCTTTGGCCTGTCCGCAGCACCCCAAGTATTCACAAAGTGTTTGGCAGAGGTAGCAGCCCATCTTTGTCACTAGGGAATTCCAGTGTTTCCCTTCCTAGATGATTAGTTGGTGACTGGCTCCTGCAAGTCGGCGGTCTTAAAGTTCTTAGAATGAATGATTCAGCTCCTCCGATCCTTGGAGTTTGTCATAAACTTCAACAAATCCAACCTAATTTCAGCTCAAAGAATTCAGTTCATGGGAGCCTGGATAAGCTCAATCAGGAAAAGAGTGTTTCTCCCAGATGACATGGCAACTCAGTCTGCAAGCTCTGGCTCTCAAGTTTAGTCAACGGGATCCTCCACAGCTTAAGTACTGTTTGTTGTACTGAGTCACACGGTAGCCACTGTCAACGTAGCCCAATATGCTTGCCTCCATATGAGAGACCTCTTCAGTGGACCCTTCGATTGTAGTGGAACCAGTGGCAACATCCCTTGTCTCATCCTTAATTTCTACTAAGCTCTGAGAAATTGATCCATTCAGTGCCGTTGAATGACATCGCCCATGTATCATGGCTAATTCATTCTTCTGTCTATGTAGAACCCTGTTTTATGGTAAGCAAACCCGCTGCCTGCAAGCCAAATTTTTAAAGGGAAACTTCCTGCGTAGTTTCCCTTTAAAAATCCACTGGCAGCCGGTGCAACAAGGATTTCTTGCCCCACATAATTTGCGGGTATAAAGTATTCAGAGTAATCCCAGCATGTTCGTCCAATCCTGTCCCTAGCACGCCCTCTTTTCTCAACAGACACAGAACAATCTTTAAAGGCCCTTCTCCAGGGGTAAATTTCCATTTACGGGCAGGGAATTCCTTTCGGGCCGATACAGTACAGTGCGCTCCGACGGACTGCACTGTTAACCCAACATTGGACGCGCATTTTTGACGCACTAGCATTACCCCTTATTCAGTAAGGGCCGAAAACGCGCGTCCAACCCCCTGAATCTAATAGCGAATCTAATTAGGCGCTAATTTCTTCGGGCACCGGGAAAGTGCACAGAAAAGCAGTAAAAACTGCTTTTCTGTGCACCCTCCGACTTAATATCATGGCGATATTAAGTCTGATGTCCCGAAAGTTTCCAAAAGTAAAAAAAAAAAAAATTTGAAGTCAGCCCGCGGCTGTCGGGTTGAAAACCGGACGCTCAATTTTGCCGGTGTCCGGTTTACGAGCCCGTGGCTGTCAGCGGGCTCGAGAACCGACGCCAGCATAATTGAGTGTCAGCTGTCAAACCCGCTGACAGCCGCCGCTCCGGTCCAAAAGGAGGCGCTAGGAATGCGCTAGTGTCCCTAGCGCCTCCTTTTGCCTGGTTTTACCGCCGGGCCTCATTTGAATAGAGAATCGCGCGCACAGGAGAGTGGCCTGTGCGCGCGCTGACCAGCTCTCCCACAGACTTTACTGTATCGGCCCATTTGAAAATTGCCCTGTAAAAGTGCTTGGAATGTCAGTCAAGTTGTTTAATGATAGCTCTGATTGTTAGTGAGGCACCCCGATGTATACTACTCATGAAGCTTTTCAGTAGTTCGTGTATGTTTGCTGTATTTTCTTTGGGACTGAGTTAGTAGTTTAGTATTCATTTATATATTTATTTATTTATGAGAGTTGTTGTCCACACTATCTTCCATTCTAGACGGATTACAAATATACATTCATAAAATTTAAAACAAACAGAACATACATGAAAACTGCACTCCCCTCCAATCAACAGATCCCATTTTCTATGGCCGCTCTCTTGTGTGTATACACAACAGATCGACAGACCCCAAACACTTGAGTGAACAATAATGTTTTTGCCTTTTTTCTAAATGTCTTAAAACATGCCTCTGATCTTAAGGATTCGGGAAGCGAATTCCAGATAATTGCCACAGAAAACATTCTGTCCCACGACTCATGTAGTCATATCAAACATGCTGGGGGAGCATTTAATAAAGTATTCCTTGAAGGTCTTAATAATTGCAGGGGCCTGCAAAATCTCATCTATGAACTTATACTTAAAAGGCATCTCAGAGAATCAATATTAAAATCCTAAATTTAATACGCCACTGCACTGAAAGCCAGTGTAGAACATGCAGTATGGGTGTTATATGGTCGCTTTTTGGGGTTTCAAACACCACCAATGTTGCTACATTTTGTACTATGGATAATGCCTTAATAGTAGACCCTTGTAAACCAATGTAAATGAAAAGGCAGTAATCTAAGTCTGAAATAACCAACGTCCACCACATTGTATGAAAATCCTCTGGGGTAGATTTTATAAATTTACGCGCGCGCGTACTTTTGTTCGTGCACCAGGCGCGAACAAAAGTACGCTGGATTTTATAAGATATGCGTGTATCTTATAAAATCCGGGGTATCTTATCTTATAAAATCCAGAGGCAGGAGTAAATCTGCGTGCGCCAGCTGGATGCTGGCGCGCCATCACCCAACCTGGGGGCTGGTCTGGAGGTCTCGACCACGCCCCTGGGCCGGCATCACGCCCCCGACACGCCTCCTGCCCTGCCCCGAAATTCGCACCGCCCACCTGACACGCCCCTGACACGCCCCCCTTTGCAAAGCCCCGGGACTTGCGCGCCGCCGAGCCTATGCAAAATAGGTTTGGCGCGCGCAGGGGCCTTTTAAGAGGGTTACGCGCATAACTTATGCGCGTAACCCTTTTAAAATCCGGCCCTCTGGTTCTAAGAATTCTTACCTGGATTGCTCTAATAGAAACAACATTTTAAAATCACAATCTCAGTTACACACTCTCTACTTTGAGTGCATTATCAAATAATTCCCTGTGAATTTCAACCTTTCAGACAAGCAAAGGGGCTCTATAAAAGGAGCAAAAACAGAAGCAGTCTGCCCTTCTCTCTCTCTGCCCTGTCTCTCCACGTGCAAAACCTCTCTAGCTTGTGGGAGCTAGTCATTAGCATATCTCTCAGCATGGAGTTCCCATAAACCTTAACTTTGGCAGGACTGACATAGCAAGATGACAATCAGAATCTTCAGTCTTGCTCTTCCTGCTGAGGTCATTCTACTTCAGTCCCACCCACCCCTTGTAACTGGAAGTGAAGTCAGAAACAAAAAAACCCCCACCTCACAGCTGATTCTTCCCTCCTCCCCCTCCCCCCCCCAGACTTCAAAGTCCATCAGAGTTGTTGTTTTCCTTCCAGCACTGATAACAAGACATTGTCTGTTTGATCCTTCATTCCCTACAGCTAGTCACACAGCTTCAGGTTCTTCACTTTGAGCTGCAACATCCTCTCCCACCAGACAGACAAACACCCAGAGGAAAGAAAGCAAGCCACATCCCAGCAATGCTTTCCACAGCCTCAGAACTCAGGTCAGAAAAATACAAATGTCTTTACCCTCTTATTGTATTTTTAACCCCTGGTTACAATTTGTAGCTCAAGGCAAGTTACAGTTAGGTAGGTACCGTAGATATTTTCGTATCCCCAAAAGGCTTATAATCTAAGGCCCTATTTACTAAGCATTTTCCCATTGACACCCAATTGCAGAAAACCTTTGGTAAATAGGCCCCTACATTTTTACCTGAGGCAATGGAGGCTGAAGTGACTTGCCCAAGGTTACAAGGAGCGTAAGTGGAAGAAGTGGGATTTAAACGCTGGTTTCCTGTTCTCAGCCTGCGGCTGCTGCGATATCTAGACTAGATGGGGAAGGTGATTAAAATGGGGAAAAATCTCAGGGTAGTTGCAAATGAAAACTCATGGCTCAGCAGTCCAATGGAGGCTAAAAATGGGGGAAGGGAATTACTCAGGGGGTTAAGCCTAAAGACACAAGGTGCCAGGACCAAGAAAAGACAAATTCTAATTGAGCTGGAAACTCAAAGGGGCAGGAAGAAGTTACAAGGCAAATTAAAATATACATGGAAATATCTCACTAAGCTTTGTGAAGAATAAAAAGGTGCCACAATTTTTTTCCAAAATATGTAAAGATGGGAAAGTGTGAGTTCAGCAACAGATATACCAAAAGGGTTTTCTTATAAGTGCAAACAGGCTACAATATAGTCTTCAGCATTTCAGACAATATATCTGCATATAGAAATAGCAAACAAGAATGTGATGAGAGATGGAGCAAAATGCCAGGGCAAAGGCTTCACATTGAGCAAAGTCACATGTGAAGTGGGGATATCTCAGTTAACCTCAGACCAAGTGGAAGCAAAAATAGAAACAATGAGAAGCACCAGAAACCGTGAAAGAGATACAGAGTTGGGACATTCCTCTGGACTAGTGAATTTCAGTGGCAGAGATATGCGCTCTAAAGCATGCTATCAAAAAGGCATTATCGTACTCAATAAATCAATCTGAAAGGACATTAGCAGAAGCACAGTAAAACTACCATCTATGTGTATGTAAATGAAGGAATGGCATAAGAAAATGAGGCTTTAATATGTGCATGGGAAATGACGTGGTACGCTCTCGTCCATACGCGATTTACCAAGCACTCTGTAACGCTGAAAAGTTGAACACAAGCCTCGGAGCAATTGTTAACATTTTACCATGCCCGTTATTTCAGTGGCTCAGCTGCCAGCAAGAATTGCGGCTGAAAGATGAAGGGGGCATGTACAAGCAAATACACTGTAAACTTCTACCTTCAGGCTCTGGAGGCATAGCACAGCTTCCCAGACTTTTCTTTGGAAAACATAAGACACAAACACACACATTTTGGGGTACTTCCTACACAAATCCGCATCTGAGGTAACTTTGTAACAGCTCACATAGGAAAACTGGCAAATATGCACATAAAGATAACACCAGTTCTCAAAGTGAACCTGTACACGTATGTTTGTTTTGAAAATTATCCAACCAAAAATTATCCACAAACAATTAAATCTTCTGATTTGATAGCAGGACTTTTTGAGAACATTTCCACACATACATTTGAAAATTGAAAAGTATACACATAAAGGGCCGGATTTTCAAAGCTCTACACGCGCAAATCTATTTTACAAAGGCCCGGCGACGTTCGAAAAATAGGTGGGGGCAGGGTGGGGCGGGGCCAGAGGCCTCAGGCACAGCAGCCATTTGCCGCTGCGCATGTTATAAAATCGGGCATCCATGTGTGCGCGCCAGGTAGCGTGCGCACATGTACGCCCGAGCGCTTCTTTGAAAATCCTACCCCAAAGTGCAAACCCCTCACCCCGATTCTTTCCCCAGGAGTACTTCTGTTCAGTCCAGGTAAACTTACATGAATACAGGGCATTTGCAAGTATGTTATTTGTATTGAACTGTAAAAAGTGTGAGTTATCAATCTTTTAAAATAAATAAATAAGCCATTTCCTTGGATAAAGCACTGTTCTAACAATGGAAATGCCTTTGAAAATTACCTTCATTATTCACAACACAAAAATGTCTTCTAAAACAAAAGGATGACGAATGACAAGGGGCGTTCAAGCATTTTTGGACACCTCACAGTGTTGCCTAAGGGGCCAATTCCCAAGTTAATGGCATGATCATCACAGTCCATGCTATCTTTGCAACGGTTGGTTTAGCTGAAGACCATTGCAGATATTCTGAAGCTTGAACCACTCAATGTGCAGCAGCATCCAAGAAAGCAAATAGAATGCTAGGGATTATTAGGAAAGGAATGGAGAATAAAACAGAGAATATCATAATGCCTCTGTATCGCTCCATGGTTGTTGCAGGAGTTGGCGCAACCTGCACCTGGGCTGAGGCGGAGTTGGCGCAACCTGCAGGGAAGAGTCCTGCAGTTCCCCGCGTTCAGCAGGCAGGGCTGGCTGGAGCAGAGACCCAAATGGAGCTTCGCCAATACCAGTCCACGCTCCCCTTAGGTTGAGTCCTCGGGTGCCAGGGCCGGATGGTCTTAGGTGCGGGCTTCTGTGACGGTGGAAATCCGTAGTGAAGAAAGCGTGCAAGCCAGCTGGAGGAGGAGGAGAAGTCAGGCCGGGCTGAGATCAGGACAGGCAGCCGTGGACAAGAGCAGGGTCAGGCTGGGGATCTGAGACAGGCAGCGTACTTGTGGAGTCATGGTCCAGGTAGTGGTCGAGGTGGGCAGTGTACTAGTGAAGTTGAATTCCAGGCAGAGTGCAAGCAGAGACAAGGTCCAGTCCAAGGGTCAAGCCAGAAGTCCAATCGGAAGAAACAGGGTACAATGAGAAGAAGACAGGAACCAGGAATGCAATGGCAAGCAAACTCTTGAAGAGACGACCTGTTGCCGAGGCACTGGAGAGGCATCTGGAGCAGCCTTATTTAGGAGCCAAGCTGTGATATCATCAGAGGGAACCGACTGGCCATTCCCACCACTGGCCCTTTAATTGTGGGGGAATTGGCCGTGCGCATGCTTAGGAGGGGCTGGTGAGATGACATTGGGTAAGGCAGGCTAGTCCAGCATCCTGCTGCGAGCCGCATTGGACTGCAGTGGCACGGCAGCCAGCTGTGCAGAGGAGTGAGGCCCTGGGCTGAAGAGAACGGGGAAGTGGGGCGGACAGCTGCATTGAGTAGAGGAGGAGCCAGGCCGGCATCTGGGAGGCAGGTGAGAGCAGCAGTCCACGGCCTTGCCCTGTGGACTGCCAATTGTAATAGTTCTGGTCACCACATCTCAAGAAAGATACAGCAGAATTAGAAAAGTTACAGAGAAGGGCGACCAAAATGATAAAGGGGATGGAACGATTTCCCCTATGAGGAAAGGTTAAAGAGGTCAGGACTCTTTAGCTTGGAGAAGAAACAGCCAAGAGGAGATATGATAGAGGTCTATAAAATAATGAGTGAAATGGAATGAGTAAGCGTTAATCAATTGTTTACTCTTTCAAAAAGTACAAAGACCAGGGGGACGCACAGTGAAGTAACTAGGTAATACATTTAAAACTAATAAGAGAACATATTTTTTTACTCTAGGCACAATTAAACTCTGAAATTTGTTGCCAGAGGATGTGATGAAAGCTATTAGTGTAGCTGTGTTTAAAAAATGTTTGGACTAGTTCCTGGAAGAAACGCCCATTAAACATTATTAAGGTAGAGTTGCAGAAATCCACTTCTTATCCCTGGAATAAGCAGCATGGAATCTATCCACCCCTTGGGATCCTGTCAGGTACTTGGGACCTGGATTGGCCACTGTTGGTACAGGTATTAGTAATCCTACATCAGGAGTTATACTGAAGGGGGTAATTTTAACACTGCCTGCGCTGGTGGAAAGTATGGGTAATTTTTACCGCTAGACTTTGCACCAGCTTTCAGAATGAAACCATGGAAAACCAGTCATCCCCATGTACACCTACTAACTTGCTGGGGTAGCTTTCCAGAGAATAAAATTAGTGCATACTTTTGAAAATGCAAAAGTATGCATGTAGTTCTAAACTGCTCCTAACTCCACCCCTGGGAGCGTCTCTTGTCACTGCAGGTAAAAGTCTGCACATAGAAGCCCTCTGCACATTCTTTTACCTACATATAGGGCAGACAATTTTTTTTTTTTTTAAAAAAGCTCATTTCTGTGAGTAAAGCACTGTTTTACCTGTGGAAATGGCTTTGAAAATATCCCTCCCTATGGAAAACAGCCTGCTAAAACGGGTAAAAAGAGAGAAGTAAACGCCAAAAGAGTTTGTATCTCCTGTGCTAGTACTGTCCTACAGGCCCTCTAGGGGTTGGGTTCAAGAGGGAACTGGGCATGTGCAAGAAACTCTTATAGAATCTTCCCAGAGAGAGTGGAATACGGAGGATAAACCTAATGGTCTTCGCCCAGGGTTATTCTTAAAGTAAGGATTCTGTTATCCTTGCTGGGACTAGTCTCAGGGATTGCCCTTGGACAGAGGCTCTTGGAGGCTAGTACGGCAGTGTTTGCCTGGATTGCTTTGGGCAAGATCAATGTACAGTTGCAACTTGGATGCTTGAAAGTCTTGTGTGAAACCCACCCAGAAGCGTGAATACATGGAGACATTTATATTGATTTTACCATCACTGCATCTACCTTCTGAATCTGAATGTAATTTGAGCTTGGTTTTCGAAAAGTGAGTTATATCTAAAATCCAAATCCACTGCAGATAAACTAAAACGGATAAGATGAAGTACCTTGCCTCATGTGTTATTTCTGTTGGAAGCTAAGCCATTATTGGTATACAGATTTGCCTATTGTTGAAGATACTGTAAATAGTTTATATAGAGATGAGTATTGGAAAACTCCATTAGTTGTGTGAAATGCAGTCCATATGAACTGTACCTGGAAAATAAATCTGACCAATTTGAATGACTGGGAGTATAGAATCTGGTCATTTGAGACTTCCTAAAGTGAAGCACCATGCAGGGACTATTATCCCAAATAATTTAGCAGTTTTAAGCTACCACCTGTGGTTCAATCTTAGATCTGTGTACCTAAAAATCAAACTCCAAGCCATTCAAACCCCCAACCACCAGACAACAGGGTTCATGTTGGACAGTGAAAATAGTTTACTTAGACCTTTATGATCCAAGAGATCTCCTTCAAAGATCTGATTTTGTCATGACACAACATTGGTTAGAGTAGACAGTCCTTGTAAGGTTTGCCAGGATTTGAACTAGTGACTGAAAAATTACAAGAGCAGGAATCAACTTGTTGAACCAAAGAGCCAAAAGTTTTCACAGTTGTATTCTTCCTCCAAGATGCTAAAACACATACCTGAGGAACTTTGATTTGACCAGAAAAAATGCAGGGCCTTGAATGAATGCCAGATATACGCCCTGACCAGGAACTCCTGCATAACTACTCTGCATAATTTTGTGTCTTCCACAAATTTGATCACCTTACTCACTGTACTCGTTTCCAGATCATTTATAAATATATTAAAAAGCAAAACTTTATCTCTCTAGGATGCCCTGATGTTTCACTATCCAGTCAGTATTGGGGTAATTGAAATCTCCCATTATTACTGCTTTGCCAGTTTGGTTAGCTTCCCTAGTTTCTCTTAGCATTTCACTGTCTGTCTCACCATTTTGGCCAGATGGATGGTAGTATACCCCTATCACTATAGTCTTCCCCAACACACAAGGGATTTCTGCCCATGAAGTGGGTGTCCTTATGGGTGAGGTCAGAAATGAGGACGGCGGGAATATGGGGCGGTCTGAGAGGGGTGAGGCGATTGTGCAAGAATGTGTCCGGGACAGCAAGGAGAGGTAGCTTCTGTATCCTAAGCAAAGGCTGGGATCAGAAAGCGGGGAAGGTCAAAGCATAGATGCAGGCAGGATAGATACAGCTCCCCTAGTTCCTCGACCACATCATCCAGTTCCTCATCTTCCTCGTCCACTGGTAAGGCCACTGTAGCCAGTGAAGGGGGAGCACAATCTTTAGACAGGGGCGCACCTGCGTTAGTAACTCTATCTGAATTGTGGGAGGACGTATCGCGCTCCATGTGGCGGAAAATAAGGAAGCGCAGGTTCATAGATATCTTTAAGCTTTTAGAAGGCCGCAGGGGTGGGAAAAAGGAGGGCAGGAAGAAGAAAGACAGCGAGTGCCCGCAGTGGACACACAGGAAGGTACCTAAGACGATCCTGAACTGGGTCTGTTGTTTCCTAAGAATGATTAGTGTAATAGGGCATCAGGACGCCTCACAGTATGGTCCTGGTGCTATGGTGGCCTATGCAGATGCTATACTTGCTGCGTACAAGGACTACGAGGGTTGGGCATGGCTCAACTATGATGAGCACTTCCGAGACAAGATGGAGGAAAATAAATTTATGCCTTGGGGTACTCAGCATGTCGGGTTATGGCTAACACAAATGCCGAACAGGGCAGCTCTGGCAAGTCAGGGCAGCGTTCCTCTAGGGACAAACAGTGGTGGGTTAGGTGTTAGGCCCTTTCGATCAGGGCCCACGCCAGCTAGTGCGGGACTTGTGCTGGCGTTTTAATATGTCAGTCTGCAATTTCGCAGACTGTAAATGTAAACACCTATGTGCCATCTGCGGTGCCAGTCACCCGGCCAAATGCGCAAAGAAGGGACCCTCTGGGGACGGGAGCACTCCCGGTCCTGGGCAGGTGGGAAAATGATGCGTTTTTGAAGGCGCCGTCCCCGGTGAGGGCTGAGGCCATGGAGCCTTGGCTTAGTATTTATCCTAGGGCGGGGGCTGCGAGGATAGTCAGGGAGGAATTTTCAGTAGGTTTTCACATCCCTTATATGGGTTTTATTGATCAGTGTCAGGTGTGGCGTTCTGCTGTGGGAGTTAAATGGAAGGAAGTGATTGCCAAGAAACTGGCGGCTGAGCTATCACTGGGTAGAATAGCAGGACCTTTTGAGGAGCCTCCGTTTGCGAGAATGATGCTTCCCCATTGGCGGCAATTCCGAAAAAGGAACCGGGCAAATTTCGCCTCATACACAATTTGTCTTTCCCCACTGGCAACTCTGTCAATGATTTTGTACCTCAGTAGCTGTGTACGGTGTCATATGCTTCTTTTGACTCGGCAGTCTGGATACTTACCCAGTGCGGACCAGAGGCGCTTATGGCTAAAGCGGATATTGAGTCAGCTTTTCACCTATTACCCATACATCCTGATAGTTTCCCGCTATTGGGTTTTCAGTTTTTGAGGAAGTTTTACTTTGATAAGTGCTTGCCCATGGGTTGTTCCATCTCCTGCGCCTACTTTGAGTTGTTTAGTACTTTTGTGCATTGGCTAGTGGAGCAGAGATCGGGTTTCTCCAATATAATGCACTATCTGGATGACTTTTTGTTTATTGGACCACAAGATTCAGAAACTTGTTGGGAAATGCTGGATTGTTTTCTGAGGACGGCCGAGGAATTTGGTATCCTGGTGGCGTCTCAAAAGACGGAAGGGCCCGGTACTTCTCTGACATTCCTAGGGATTGAGTTGGACTCGGTGAATATGATGTCAAGATTGCCGGATGGGGATGAAAACTTGACAAGTTGAGGGAGTTCGTAGGTGTCGAAAATTAACCTTACAACAAGTACAGTCGTTGGTTGGGAGCTTGAACTTTGCATGCAAAGTTATCCCCATAGTAAGAGTCTTTTTGAGGAGATTGTCCGAGCAATGGCAGGGATACGCAGGCCCACGCACCAGATCAGAATTTCCAAAGGCATGAAGGAGGATTTAGGAGTATGACAGACATTTCTGGCAAAGTTTAATGGAGTTTATTTATGGCAAAAAGAGACTGTGTCTAGCCGAGACTTAGAGCTTTTTTATTTATTTATTTATTTATTTATTTAACAGCTTTTAATATACCGGTGTTCGTGCAAGCACATCACGCCGGTTTACAATAAACTTGAGAAAGGAGGAACGTTTTCGGACGTTTCTGGGGGAAAGGGCTTTGGGGTATATTTCCAGGGCTCTTGGTGCATGTCTGCGTGGCCGGAGGAGTGGATGCAACTGGGAGTTACCAGAAATATAGACTTCTTGGAATTGTTCCCAATAGTAGCTAAATTACACATCGGGGCTGCGGCTCTGATGTTTCCCATACCAGTGTGTGGTGTACTTATTGAATATGATGTGAAAGGGCGGTGAAAGAAGGTGGAGTGAGGTTCTGCCTGTGCCTGTTATGTGATTCCTTGTGGAACTCTAAGATTAGTGAATTCCACAATGTAAGTGTTGTGGGAGTCTCAGTTTAGTGGACCCTTGGGCCGACCTGCTGGAGACTAGGAAGAGATGGACAATGTCTCTGATGAACAGCGGGCCAGGAGGCAGATGTTCAGGCGGGACGTAGATGCTTTTCACCCTGGAAGCTGGTGCTCCCCTGGGAGGAGCCCTAGGAGCCCAACCGCTGGGACTTAAGTGGCTTCACCCTTGGAAGCCAAAGCCCCCCCAGGAGGAGCCCGTAGGGGCCCGGCCGCTGGGACTTAGGCGGGTAGTGGATCAGGACAGGTAACTGGAACCAGACTAGGACAGTAGTGATATTGTAACTGGGTACGGGTTCTGGAACCAGGCAGGAACTGTAGCTGCTCCTTGACCCGTTGTTGTAGGTGGCAGTCAATGCGAGCAGCCATCTCGATCAAGGCATGGAGGTCTTCCGGCAAATCTCGAGCCGCAATCTCATCCTTAATGCGACTGGAAAGGCCTTCCAGGAAGATGGCCTTAAGACTACCATCCTGCCAACCTACTTCCTGGGCTAAAGTCCGAAACTCCATTGCATAGTCTGCCAAGGAGCGAGTCCCCTGACGAAGTTGCAGCAGATCAGACGAAGCCGTGGCTACTCGGGCGGGCTCATCAAAGGCCTGGCGAAAGTTCGTGATGAACAATTGTAAATATGTTAGTGAGGAATCATTGTTTTCCCAAAGAGGAGAAGCCCATATCAAGGCTTTCCCATCGAGCAAGGACAGGATATATGCCACTTTCACCGCATCTGAGGGAAACTGCCGAGGCAACAAGGAGAACCGTACAAAACATTGGTTCAGGAAGCCGCGGCAGGTCCTTAAATCACCAGCGTAGCGGGAGGGTGCTGGCAGCTGAGTCACCGACGAATCTTGACCCTCGGGTGCTGGTTCTGGGGCAGAAGAGGCCCGGGCATCCAGTCGGACCGACAACTCCACAACCGAACCAGTGAGGGCCAACCCTGGCAGGTCCAAGGGAATAGGCGCATCCGCCGAGTCCATGGCCTTGCAATCTGTTGTGGAAGTTTCAGTTTAGTGGACCCTTGGGTCGACCTGCTGGAGACTAGGAAGAGATGGACAATGTCTCTTATGAACAGCGGGCCGGGAGGCAGATGTTCAGGCGGGACGTAGATGTTCTTCACCCTGGAAGCTGGTGCTCCCCCGGGAGGAGCCTGTAGGAGCTCAACCGCTGGGACTTAGGTGGCTTCACCCTTGGAAGCCGAAGCCCCCCCGGGAGGAGCCCGTAGGGGCCCGGCCGCTGGGACTTAGGCGGGTAGTGGATCAGGACAGGTAACTGGAACCAGACTAGGACAGTAATGATACTGTAACTGGGTACGGGTTCTGGAACCAGGCAGGAACTGTAGCAGGACTCGGGTACTGGAGGCAGGCAGGAACCAAGCAGGTACTGGAACCAAGCAGGTACTGCAGCAGGAACGGAGCGACGTAGCCAAGCGGGTCACTCCGGGGCACAACACAACAGGAAACCAGAATGCTAACCCGCTGCAAGGCAAGGGCTGGATGGCTGCGGCCGGCTTATCAAGGCCGCGGCGTCTGACGTCAGGAATTGGGCGGAGTCTGTACTGGTGGGAAACGGGCTACAAAGGCGCCCAAGTGGCGCGCACGCGCGCCTAGGAACAGCACCTAGGCAGCGGCGCTGCCCCAGCGGGGACGCTGCCAAACAGGCTGCAAGCCAGGACTCCAGAGGCGGGAGCAGGTCCGGGAATCAAGAGGCAAGGGGCTGGCCGCGGTGCTCGTGGCCAGGACCGCAACAGTAAGTGCAAACATCTAAATGTTGTATTCCAAATAGTTGTTTATTTTGCTAAAGTCAAAGATGGGATGGCCAGTAAAGCCTGCTGGGAAGATTGTAATGCTATAGCTGGTACATAATACGTCAACAATGAATTCAAATAACTTGGGGGCCCCGCATTTGAAAACAACTGAAAGTATCTTAAACCTAACCCACCTGAAAACAGGTAGCCAAGGTAAGCTTTTCAGTACAGATACAATATGATCATATGCTTTAGCTCCTACTAAAATCCTAGTAGCTGTGTTCTGCAGTAGCTGGAGCCGCTGTAAGAGGCAAGCTGGTTCGCCTTGATAAAGAGAATTACAATAATCAATCTTACTTGAAATGAGAGCATGAATCACTAAAGACAAATCAGTATGAGACAAGTATAGATACAGCTGTGCTATCTTACATAAATGTACAAAAGTACTCTTAATAACAGATGATATTTGTTATCCATTGCTGGCCGAGAGTGCAAATATACCCCTTAACTATGGCTCACAGTCTCAGTCCCAGCTCTAACCCTAAGATTTAAATCAAGAATAAAAAGATCTTAGTTCCTTCTGCTAAATCAAATTAACACTGTCTTAACTTAATTCAGTGTGGACTGATAAACTTCCAGAAGTCACCCTTTCAGCTGTAACGCTGCATCTTTTTGATCAGTAGGGACATTAATATAAAGCTGAATATCATCAATATAAAGCTGAATATCTCAATTAGTGGTTGCATATGTAAATTAAATAAGATAGGGGAATAAAACGTAACCTCAAGGAACTCCACCAGTAAAGAATTCTAAAGAGAGAGCAATCATCTTCTTATCTTATTGAATAAAATCTTCCTGTGATGAGAGATTCAAACTACTGTAAAACAAACCTATTGATACCAATAGACATAAGCTTTTAAAGGAGCAACTTATAATCAAGCATATCAAAGGCTGCAGATAGATCAAGCAATACCAATTGTTACGTCCATCGGTCACAGACGGCTGCGACCGCTGATGCTCACCTCTTGCTTGACTACACTGACTCCTCTGGGTCGACTCGCAGCCCTCACCAGCTATCGCCGGCCTACACGCCCTGGTTCCCGGGCCCCCCTGGACAGCGTGGACGCTGCTGACTGCCATCTTGCCCTTGGAGTCCCTTAGGCACGCGCATGCTACCTGGCCAGTCTTATGCATGTCATGGCGAGAACCTCGGGGGCGTCCTCCTCGGATGATGTCATTCTTCAAGCACTTTTAAGCCCTGCCTACCTATGACTTGGCAATGAATTCCTCATTGCTGAATCTGCTTCGCTCGCTACAGACTCTTGTTCCAGCTCCTGCTTCCATGGCGTGAGATGTTCCAGGTACCCGCTCCTCGGGGGCCCTTCCTGTCTCTGGCTATCCGCTCCTCGGAGGGCCTGCCACCTAGGACTTCTTCCTGCTCCGTTCCCCGGGGCCTTCTCTGGAACTTTCACTCTGCAACAGTGAGTACCCCCCTCTGCGGCCCATTGCCGTACCATTGCTACTGAGGAGACCTCTTCGGTGTACCCCGCTCTGCGGATCATTGCCGTACCATTGCTACTGAGGAACCCTCTTCGGTTTACCCCGTTCTGCGTGCCCTTGCCGTACCATCAGGCAAAGCAGAGATCGGGTCCAGGAGAAGATCAATGGCGTGGTCAGGCAAAGCAGAGGTCGGGTCCAGGAAAGATCAACGGCGTGGTCAGGCAAAGCAGAGGTCGGGTCCAGGAGATCAGTCCGAAGGAAAGATGGGTAACAGGAATGCAGGAACGAAGAAGGCAATCAGGAACAGGAACTCGCAGGGATCAGGAAACAGGAACACGGAGGAATCACCAGGAGGCAACGAAGTACACGACCAGCGTGGAGACCTGTTGCAAAGACGACTAACAGGAGCTGAGCCCAGCCTTAAGAACCGGAGCTTCAGTGACATCATCATCTGGGGCCGCAGCCAAGTTCTGGCCGCAGGCCCGTAAAAGACATAGAGGTGCGCACGCACCTAAGGAGGGGCATGGTACTGGATGGCGGCGTCTCTCCGCGGACCATGCGGAGAGGCCTACCACGGAGCACAGGAGTCTGTCGTAGTACCAGGAGTGCCAGAGTCGTCCCGAGGACGGAGTCGGCGGCCCACCGCCACGAGGGAAGTGGAACCAGATGCTGGACTGGGCAGCCGAGGGTAAGAGGGCCGAGCCCCAGGCCTGCCGCAGATGGCACACGCAACAGATAGCAGACATATACTCAATAGAACATGCCCAAAGCTTCTAGAAGCTTTGGAGTAATCTTTACCAGCTGGGCTGTGTCAAATGATGTCACCCACCTGTAAGAATTTGAATCCTTTACAGGTATTATTATATTACTATTAATAAAACACTTCTTAACCAGTTCTCTGAACAAAATTCAATCACCAAAAGTGATTGTTTAATCCAAAAATACCATTACAATTAGACAGACAAACTATAGTCATTTGCCAGTGTAACCTTAAATTAATGACTAACTAGATTTCTAAAGGAAACAGCTATGTCTCCAACTTTTTCCCAAAAGTTAGGTAATAAAGTTCAGATCAGATGCAAATAGGTAACTTGCTCCAGAGTTGGGAAACAGCAATAGAAAATACTCTGTCCTATAGCCTAGACTTATTAACAGCCTTACTAGTGGTGTAGGGAGATACCAGAAGTTTCACTTCTTTGCAGCAAAAGATGGATTCTAACTTCACAATATGAACTCTGATCTGTATTTCAGCAGAAATACAGAAATGATTAACTTTGGCCAGAATGGCAATACTGACTGAGTTATCTGGTCTGCCAGCACAGCTGTTTAACAAGGCTCCTCTGAACAAATAACAGCTTCTGTCCATAAACAGACCTTATCTAAGAAAGATACAAAGCAGGTGTGTGTGTGTGTGTGTGTGTGTGTAGATCCAAGACCTGCAGCAGAGATGAGTTCTGCCTGGCAACAGGATACACCAATCCTGAAAGACAATCTTATCAGACAGGTCAACTCACAGGTGAACTCTGTCACCTAGCCAAGTCAGTTCCCTGGTCAAGATGTTACAAGACCAGATCACATGAGGGGTGGATGACTCTCCAGGGGGGTCCAATAGTCTGAAGCAAAGAAGAGACCCCATTTCGTTTGACTATCATGAGCTCTTGCATATGCATATCCTGGCTTTTAAAAACAGCATGAGAGAGGGACACAGGAGGGCGGCGGTGAAAATGACCATTAACACTACCAGAAGACAACACTTGAGTCATCGCTCTCTGCCCCTCCCTAAAGTCTAGTGGACAAGTTGCAGCATACTGGAGGTCACTACATGTAGAAGAGTGTCCTCACTGCTGCCTAGCAGCCTGAGGTGAACCTGTCTTTTTCTTCTCCAGGGATCAAATAAGTCCTCATGGCCCAGCCAGCACAGAGCAACTACTGTGTGCTTCCATCAGAGAGCAGCCTCCATGAACAGTTTCTCTCACAGTAGCAACACAGACATTTCCAGTGGTGAGACAGATGGTAATCTTCTAAATTTATGGGGATAGTTAGCGAGTTTATTAATAATACCCTAAACAAGTCAAGGTTATTCTTACATGTGTGGCTGAGTTCACCTATAAATGTGAAATTTTATTCATTAGAAGTATATGCTGTTTTAAGAATTGTAGTATAAGTTTCTTACATAAGAGGCATAATTTGTGAGTATTATTCTGAGTGGTATGTCTGAGAATAAAAAGGTCTGATTGTGTGATAAACAGTTATCCTTTCCTGGGCTTCTTGGATTGAATATAAAGTAAATAGGTGGTAAGTTTTGGTAGCACTGTCACTCCCGAGAGAAAAAGAGGAAGTGAGAGAGAAAGAAGGGGGAGGAAAGTGAGCCGTAACCCACAGGCTATAGGATACCCTTATAATTCCTAATCCCTTAGCAGATATATATCAGTGTAGCTTATCCTTTAAACATAGAAGACCATTTTCTTGCATCAGTGGGCTTGAAAGACACTCGGTCTGACCCAGTATGGCAATTCTTATGTTCTTATTCTAAAAACCAAAATCATGATCTTAAAATGAATGCTTGAGGCCATGGGAAGCTAATGCATTCAATACAGTAACAGCCTTGCAGCTGGCTACATGAGCATCCCTAGATTAATCTGGCTGCCACATTTTGCACAACCTGAAGTTTCTGCAATACCTTCCCCTGGAGACCTGTAAGCAGGCCATTACAATAATCCAAGTATGGCAAAACCAAAGCTTTACTGGTGGATAAGGGAAGATCTCCAGCTCTAAGGGTGCTGAAGCAAGTCTTCCCTTCTCCTATTGGAAGAACCCAGAGACCCATGGATTGTATGGTGGCCCCGCATCTCTCTATTTTGCCCCTTTGTCCAAGTCTAAGTGGAAAGGGGGTTATGCTCAGGATCTCCAGCATGCTACTGAGAACTCTATGAGAGTCTACAAATCTCCAGCATAGTTCCAAGAGCCCAGGGAGAGTGGGAAAGTTTCCAGTATAGCTCTGAGAGGCCTAGAAGAATCTAAACATCTTTTTATTTCCTTTCCATCTTTGCATTTTCTCTTTTCTCCCCTATAGTTCTCTTGCATTGCACTTTCCTCATCCCTTTCCTTTGCCACAGTTTCTTTCCACCTTTGTTTTCTATATGATTATTTTCTCCTACATTTTTCTCATGTTATCTCTCTCTTTCACTATCTGTGTCTTTCTGTTCCATCTCATTCTGTTCTCACATTCCCCTTCCTCGCAGTGCCTTTCTCACGTCCCTTCCTTTCTTATGCTCTCTACCCTCTCTTAGGGCCATTTTTTCCCCACATCCACTTGATCTCTCTTGTTCCCCTCTCACTTTCCCCTTGTGCTTTCTCTCACTTTCTAGCCCAGTGCCCAGTCTTCCCCCATCTGTCCCCGTCCCCACCCCCCCCCCCCCCAAAAAAAAGGCAGTAACTGTAACTTATAAAACTTCTGTCTTTGCAATTCAGGTATATTGCCAGCGGCATTAAGTGAAAAGCAGCGGCAGGACAGCGCTCTCTTGCTCTGTACCCCACCAGTGCTGCACAAATTAGAGAGCTCTCTCTCCCTTTGCTACTGCCACTCTTCATATAGTAGCTGTATTTCTAATTTGCAGCTGCTACTGGAGGGAGGTCTTCAGGTCATGGCCACTTCCTTTTCTGGCTGGGACTCTGGGATCATGCCTGGAAGCCAAGAAATTTGGTGGCGAACCTTGAAACTCTGGAAGAAACCCCAGAAAGGGTTCACCGTCTATGCTAATGCACCTAGGTCTCCAGAACAACCAGCAACTCTTCTGCAAAATTCATGAAACCATTCAAAACCACAAATTACAGGAGAGTATGTAATATAATTGCCTTTTATTGGCCTTTTTGTGGGAAGTCCAATTCTCTAAAGTACACACTGTAGTAGGAAAAGAGTCTTGAAAAATATATACAAAAATAAAATATATATTGTTTGTTATTTGAGAAGAGTAAGAAGAGCTCGGACAGTGACAGACTCATGCCAGGGTGGATTTTATTCTTCATTTTCTATTCTGAAAATTAAACAAGAATGAAAACCTTACCATAGTGTTGCCATTTGAGGTTTCGCCAGAAGACCCAGGAGACCTATTTATCACTCAGAGAAGAGACATAACCCTCATCAGGAGCCTGCTGGGGCTGCAGCAGCTGCCAGGAGAGCCTAACATTTGTTTTCTATTAGCAGGCCTCAATGGAAACTCCAGCTGCAGGCTGCAGATGCTCTCCTAGGCCTCGCCCTGGAAAGGTGTTCAAAAGTAATTTCTTTTTCCCTTTTTTTGCTGAGGAAGAATTTAAATTAGAAAAATGTGCAAAGATCATCAGTACACTGAAACATACAAATGGGAATTCTCTGAATTCATTCCCATCAAATTAAAGACGAAGGAATAAAAATGTAATTTAAATTTTACAACTTCTCCGACAAAATGAAATGCAAAATGTTTCTTAAAATTGTGAGAATTTAAAAAAGCAGTGATGGGGTAGTTGGGGGAAGGCAAGATGACAGCCACATACAGATGCTGATCAAGGATGCTCTGACTGTGAGCTCAAAAATCCTAAATAACTTGCCTTGGTGTTGTGTTTTTTTCTTTGATATAGGTAGGAAGCAAAAGATTGTGACTTCCTGTGGGGCCCTTGAGCCAGTTCAGGGTCTGATGGACACTCATGGCCTTGTTTGGTCAACGTTGCCCAACATTGCACAAGATGAAAGAACAGTGGAGGGCTCATGTCTGAGTTCTGGAAGCAGATTCACCCCTTCTTCCCCTGCCACCACAGCAATCGAGACTTTGATGTCGTCGTTTCTGGAAGTCCATTGGAGGCAGACAATAGTGTAAACTTGAGGCCCGGTGGAATCAGATGTTCCTGGCCAATGTTAGGTCCCATATTTGTCCCTGGAAGCACATTGGCCAGGGACTACAGGGTTGCAGAAGCGACATGAGAAGAGTGGTGACCAGGATGGAAGAACAGGAGAGCACCATGGTGTAGCTGTAATAGATCATGGTGGGGATGTGCAGGCCAAGAGAGGTTGTTTGGACTGTAGTGGGAATGTGCTACTCTTTACTGCACTCTGGGAGCTGGATCCATGTTGGTGCCATTAGAGGATGATGCCTATCTGTTATGGCTAATTCATCCTCTGGTCTATGGAGGACCCTATTTTCAAGAAAGCAAACTTGTTTTTGTTTTTTAACGGGCTCTTCTACTGTAGTAACTGAACTGAATCCCCTAATTTCACATAGGCCACTCAACACCCGCTGAATGGCAGTGCATTTTGGTCACTATTGACCTGAACATTTAGATACATTTTCTTACTGAGGTCCAGATCTGCTCTCTATTATTAGTTTAAAACTACTGACCTGAACCAGGCCCTTACTGAGGTCCAAATCTGCTATTATTAGTTTAGCACTACTGACCAGAACCAGCCCCTTAGTTATTAATGTACATGATTGATTCCATCATCAGAGGGTGAATATGGCAGGAGAATAAAGTTTCACAAAAATACTTTCTTAGAAATAAACAATAATGGGACTGGAATTGTAACAAAAGTGCATCATATTAGGGGAAGAAATGTCACCCAACATGATATCTTGAGAAGCTAGCTCTCCTCTCTTTTATATAAAATTCAGTAACATAAACTTGCAGCAACGTATTGTAAGTGTTAAAAAGCTGGGAAAGACTTTACTGAAAAGTAATCTGTCCAATCAGGGTAAGGGTTCAGATCTCAAAACTTCCTTTTGACTGTCAGTGAAGAGTACGAGTTGGGTCTTTCAGTGGGCAATATCTCCCTTAAGCATGGCCTTGGGTAATCTGAAAATGTACATTGAGAGTGAAAATAAGAATTTGGCCCAAAATAGAGCTATTAGCAAGACTGAGATGAGAAATTGGCTAAAGGAACTGAAAGTTGATTTGCAGGACTGAAAGGCTTAAATAATTCATACAATAGTAGAATTAAGGGGAAGATTGCCAAGATCGGTCACCAAGTGGAATATATGGAACAGAGACTGGTAAAGCAAACCAAGCTAATGTCTAACCTTCAAGTGAAGCTTAAGAAGTCAGAACTGTGAAGTGAACACAACTGTATCTTAAATTGGAAGATACCATTATATCTCATTCTATCCTTGTATCTTTCTCAGTTTTTAGTCTCAGTTCCATAAGGAAGAGGCGCTTATCAGATGGTTGACTTTGTGTGGGTCTCCCCCATTCAATTTCTAAACATCTTGACCAAGCTAAGTGTGGAGGTAGGTCCTGGGGGGGGGGGTAGCAGTATCTGATATTTGTACTTTTCAAAGTTGGGGAGTGGTTTGGGGGGGGGAAATGGAGTACGAGTTGCCACCAATGTCCCCATAAAACATGCATTTGGGGGGAGGGAAATTTCAACTCATGTTGAGAACCACCAGGCTAGTATTAATAAAACTTGATATCTGGACCGAGGGGATAAGGAGCTACAGTTGTACAGAATGAAAGTTTGGTCAGGCCTTGGTTCCTGAATATTCACATGGCAACATAATGATGTCTTAAAAATATTTGCACGAGGGAATGATTTGATTTGGCTGAACCAAAGTTTGTGTAAAGGTAATCCCCTTGGGGGGGGGGGGTGTGCAGAAGGAGGCCAATTTGGAAATTCTTACATAATTGGCATGGAAGAATAGCCTAGTGGTTAGATCAGCAGACTGAAAAACAAGAAAGACAGCATTCAACTCCTGCTGTGACCTTGGGTAAATCACTTCACTCTCTTTTACCCCAAGGGTATATTTTCCAAGCTGTGATAAGCATATAACATGCAAAGAACACAGCTTATTGTAAAATATATGTTTATTGCAGCCAATATTTTCCCTAAAAATCTGCCCTGATTTGAAATGAGCTACTTTGCATGCATAAAATTTGCAAATGCAAACACAGCAGTTCATTCCTACCTAATTTCATGCAAATGAAATGAGGCTTGCCTTCAATAATGCAAGCCGCGTTATTTCCCCGAAAAGTTAGCTATATTTCGGAATTGTAGCTAACTTTCCCCCAGAGCATCGGGATGTTAATGCACGTCCTGATGCTCCAAATGCTGAAATTTATAAGGCCAACAGTGGCCCAAAATATCCAACTGTTGCGACCGTTGGTCTGCGATGGCTTCGCCCCGCCTACCTCACTCTTCTTGCGGCTCCTCCCGCTCACCTTGGACTACTGGCTGCTGCGGTATCTGTCGACCTCTCTGGTGTCCCCGGACCGGCTTTGGTGCTGCTTCCCGCCATGCTCTTCCAAGGTACCATAGGGCGCGTGTGCACACGCCGCCCTCATCTTTGTTTCCTCGTGGCCGCGAACCTCAGGGGCGTCCCCCTGAGATGACGTCACGCTGCCTGGGCCTACAACGTTTGCTAGCTAATCAAGTTAGCAAACCCGGAACCCTACGGATGGGATTCGCTCTCCGTACCAAAGCTACTCTGCCACTCCAGCGTTATCTGGAACTCTTACTGCTAACAGGGTACCCGCTCTTCAGGGGGCTCTTCTGCTTCTTTCAGGTGCTATCAGGAAACTGGTACTCACTCCTTGAGGGCCCATGTTCCCTGAGTCGCTGCCTGCATCTACAACCCTTTCTACTTGGAAGACTTCACTAACAGTTTACATCTGTGAGTACAACTACCATCTATTCCACAGTATTGCTTCCCTGGAACCAGGTTTTCGCTCCTCGAGGGCCTGCCCTCTGTTCCAATGCCAGACCTCTCGTCTAGTGGAATCGCTGTGTGAGTACAATACCACTGAGTCTCTCTACTCTAAGGGATCAGGTACTCGCTCCTCGAGGGCCTGCTCTCTCTGTCTCGGAGCTTTTCCTATTCTACCTGGGACTCTGTATATGTTTCTCAATGTGTACTCATAACTCTCAGTCTCTTTCCACTACAGCACAGCCAAGCAGAGGATTCGCTATTCCAGCGTCGTGTGGGATACTCGCCCAGCCGGGCTCAACATCTACTACTCACTACTTCCACCTCTGGTGGTTTCCAAAACTGTTTAAATAAAGATTCAAATCTGTGTTTGTGTGTCCAGAGTCCAGCCTGACACCGTCATCCCTCACAGGACTGCCCCCTGTGTGTATGGTCAGCTGCCACAGTGTCCAAGAATCCACCCAAACATCAATAACTATAACAGATTGCTAACTCCATGGATCCGGCTCAGTTCAATGCCTTGCAGGCCATTCCAAGCCTGGCCCGGCGCATTGCTGAACAACAAGATGCATTGGAGAAGCTCACTACTGCGTTTCATCAGCTGCACGCACAGAAGAATCAAGGCTCCACTTCCAGTAGTAACTGTAAAGACTACTGTGCCTCTTGCTGCTCCAGTTCGTTTCTCTGGGGAGATTCAAAGAACTAGAGGCTTCTTAAACCAGTGTTGCATGCATTTTGCATTACAACCCTCTCACTTCCCTACAGCCTATGCCAAGACTACTTACATTCTATCTTATCTTGATGGAAGGGCCTTGTCTTGGGCTTCCGCACTGTGGGAACGCAGAGATCCTATACTCCAGGATATTGACGGATTTATGGACTTGTTCAAATCCGTTTTTGATGATCCTGCCCGACACACTGTTGCTGGTTCTGATTTGGTGGACCTGAAGCAAGGCAACCGACCACTGGCTTATTTTGCTATAGAGTTCAAGACTCTTGCTATTGAATTATTTTCGGACCCTAGATGCCTGAAAACTCTCTTCTTCATAGGTTTGGATTCCAGCTTGAAGGACGAGTTGGCCACTTGTGAGACACCTGACTCGCTGGATGAGCTAGTGGTCTTAGCTACTAGAATTGATCACCAGCTTCGTGATAAGGTGCAAGAACTCAAGCCTGGTATAGGTATATGGTTCGTGCTAAGCCTGCACTCAGGATGGTCTCTGTAATGCCTGTTGCCAGTGGTGAAGAACCGATGCAACATTTGTCGCAGTCACCTGACATCCAAAGAGAGACGACTTCGGAAGAGGAATAGTTTGTGCATGTATTGTGGACAAGCTGGTCATGCAGTCCAAACATGCCCCATCTGTCCGGGAAACAGATGGGCCTAGGTCCTGTGGGAGGACTTCTCTTAGGCCTTACTACACCCTCTCCTCCGCGCTCTCTCCCTGTCTCTCTGATCTGCGGACCATTGGAATTCCAAACCCTTGCCCTGGTGGACTCAGGGGCAGGAGGTAATTTTATTCTACGACAACTTGTGGAACATTTGAGGATTCCCCTCACCACTTTGAAGATTCCACTACTCCTATTGTCTATTCACGGAGAGCTGTTACCGGGTGATGTTACCTGTTGTACCAAACCGGTAGTCCTCCGCACCGGAGCTCTCCATACTAAGTCAATTTCCTTCTTTGTGTTAGAGAAGGCCATGCACCCTATCGTTCTGGGGTTACCCTGGTTGCAGCTGCACATGCCACAATTCAACTGGGCTACATTGGAACTCTCCCGTTGGGGCCCAGAATGTCATGGCAAATGCCTAAAGGAGGTTTCTCCTATTCTCTGCATGCCTACAACTCCAGTGATGCCAGGGCTGCCGCCTCAGTACGCATCATTCCATGATGTTTTCTCCAAAGAGGCTGCTGACATCCTTCCACCACATCGATCTTATGACTGTGCCATAAGACTGAAGCCTAATGCTGAACCTCCTAAGGGACGTGTCTACCCACTGTCAGTGGTAGAGAACAAGGCCATGTCTGAGTACATTGAGGAAAACTCGCAAAAAGGTTTCATTAGACCATCTAAGTCTCCTGCGGGCGCAGGCTTCTTCTTCGTGGGGAAGAAGGATGGTACTCTGCGTCCATGTATCGACTATCGAGGTCTGAATGAGATCACCCCTTACCTCTGATCTCAGAGCTGTTTGATTGACTTCAAGGAGCCAAGATATTCTCGAAACGTGACCTAAAGGGAGCCTATAACTTGGTTCGCATCCGCGACGGCGACGAGTGGAAAACAGCCTTCAACACACGAGATGGCCATTTTGAATATTTGGTAATGCCCTTCGGCCTGTGCAACGCTCCCGCTGTGTTTCAGAACATGATGAACGACATTCTGCGGGACCTTTTGTATAAAAGTGTCGTTGTTTACCTAGATGACATCCTGATATTTTCACAGGATATGCCTACTCATTTAGCAGATGTCAAGAGAACACCGTCTCTACGCCAAGTTGTCAAAGTGCGAATTTCATAAAGATTCTGTGCCTTTCCTTGGCTATATCGTATCCAAACAAGGCTTCCAGATGGATCCCCAAAAATCAGAGAGTATCAAGAATTGGTCTCAACCTACCAGTCTGAAGGCCCTGAGACGATTTTTGGGGTTCACAAATTACTATAGAAGCTTTATAAAGAACTACTCTTCTTTAACTGTGCCCTTAACTGCAATGACATGGAAAGGAGCCAACGCTTCTAAATGGTCTGCAGAGGCCATTTCCGCGTTTGAGGAATTAAAGACTGCCTTTTCCACTGAGCCATGTCTACGTCACCCGGACCCCAATAGACCTTTCATCGTGGAGGTTGACGCTTCAGATGTTGGAGTAGGGGCCATGTTAAACCAAACTGGAGATTCTAAGGCCTTACATCCCTGCTTTTTCTTCTCGCGACACTTTTCTCCTGCAGAGAAGAACTATGGGATCGGAGATAAAGAGCTCCTGGCTATTAAACTGGCATCGAGGAATGGCGGCCTTGGCTCGAAGGCACCCAGCATCAAATTACCGTATTCACGGACCACAAGAATCTAGAGTATCTTCGTCATGCTCAACGTCTTAACCACAGACAAGCCAGATGGCCCCATGTTGGGTTGACTTCGTGCTCAAATATCGCCTGGGAGACAAGAATACCAGAGCTGATGCCCTATCACACTTTTTCCTCTCTGAGGATGTTCCTGAAGAACCTCAGCACATCATCGACCCGAAGACATCTTGGCGGCTACCCATTCTGTGCCTGCCGGTAAAATAATTGTGCCAAAGTGCCTCAGAAAGAAACTTCTCTACTGGGCTCATGATTCCAAGCTGGCTGGTCATCCTGGTCAACGCCGTACCCTGCTGAAATTACAGAAGTACTATTGGTGGCCTACTATCAAGGAAGACACATACTCCTATGTAGCGTCATGCTCCAACTGTGCCAAACATAAGCCTACTTCTGGTCAGCCTTGGGGATTGCTACAACCGCTGCCAGCTCCGGAAGAGCCATGGACTCACATTGCTACTGATTTTGTAGCTGATCTACCTCTTTCTGGAGGAATGAATACCATCTGGGTCACAGTTGACCGTTTCAGCAAGATGGCTCATTTCGTAGCACTGCCTGGCTTACCCTCAGCCTTGGAGCTGGCAAAGCTCTTGATCGCACACATTTTTCGCCTTCATGGCCTACCGAAGCACATAGTCTCAGATAGAGGATCTCAATTCACGGCAAAATTCTGGAAGGCTTTGTGCAAGCTATTTGACATCTCTCTGGATTATACATCTGCCTATCATCCACAATCAAATGGCCAAACTGAAAGGATGATTAGGACCCTGAAACAGTTCATTCGGGCCTACGTGAGTTGCCGTCAGAATAACTGGGCCGAGCTGTTACCATGGGCTGAATTCGCCATTAATTCACATCCAGCATCATCCACTGGATCAACACCATTTGAAGTGGTATATGGATGTTTACTTTCACCACCACTTCCACTGAAGCTCTCAGTGTCATCTCCAGCAGCTCAATCCACTGCTGATGATATCCATCGACTATGGACTCAGACTAAAAAATGCTAATTAAAGCGGGTAATCAAGCAAAGAAGTCCTATGACGCTCACAATTCTAAAGCGCATGTGTTTCAACCTGGTGACAAAGTCTGGCTATCAACTAAGCATCTGAGACTAAAGTTACCCTCCTCTCGATTTGCTCCTCGCTACGTTGGACCGTTTCCAATTCTCCGACGTCTTGGCAACATTACATACAGTCTGAAGCTACCGCCTGGATTGAAAATCCACAACGCATTCCACGTTTCACTTCTGAAACTACTCATTCTCAGTGAGTTCTCATCCAAGTCTCCTGAACCATCTTCTATCAATGCAGAAGAAGACCTAGAATACAAGGTCGAAGCCATTCTAGATGTAGGAAGACGTGGCAAGACTTGGGAATACCTTCTGTCTTGGGAAGGTTACGGCCCCGAAGAAAATTCTTGGGAGCCAATGGCTAATATCCTAGATAAAGAGATGCTTTATCAGTTTCACCAGATTCATCCTCGGAAACCAAGACCTGGTACAAGAGTTGGAGTCCGCCCTTTGAAGGGGGTTACTGTTGCAACCGTCAGTCTGCGACGGCTTCGCCCTGCCTACCTCACTCTTCTTGTGGCTTCCCCGGACCGGCTTTGGTGCTGTTTCCCGCCATGCTCCTCCAAGGTACCATAGGGCGCACGCCGCCCTCATCTTTATTTCCTCGTTGGCGTGAACCTCAGGGGCATCCCCCTGAGATGACGTCATGCTGCCCGGATATTTAAGCCTACAACTTTTGCTAGCTAATCGAGTTAGCAAACCCGGAACCCTACGGATGGGATTCACTCTCCGTACCAAAGCTACTCTGCCACTCCAGCGTTATCTGGAACTCTTATTGCTAACGGGGTACCCGCTCCTCGGGGGCCTCTTCTGCTTCTTTCAGGTGCTATCAGGAAACTGCTCCTTGAGGGCCCATGTTCCCTGAGTCGCTGCCTGCATCTACAACCGTTTCTTCTTGGAAGACTTCACTAACAGTTTCCATCTGTGAGTACAACTACCATCTATTCCACAGTACTGCTTCCCTGGAACCAGGTACTCACTCCTTGAGGGCCTGCCCTCTGTTCCAGTGCCAGATCTCTCGTCTAGTGGAATCGCTGTGTGAGTACAATACCACTGAGTCTCTCTAAGGGATCAGGTACTCGCTCCTCGAGGGCCTGCTCTCCCTGTCTCAGAGCTTCTCCTATTCTACCTTGGACTTTGTATGTTTCTCACTGTGTACTCATAACTCTGTCTCTTTCCACTACAGCACAGCCAAGCAGAGGATTCGCTGTTCCAGCGTCCTGTGGGATACTTGCCCAGCCGGGCTCAACATCAACTACTCACTACTGCCACCTCTGGTGGTTTCCAAAACTGTTTAAATAAAGATTTAAATCTGTGTTTGTGTGTCCAGGGTCTAGCCTGACACCGTGATCCCTCAAGGGACTGCCCCCCATGGGCGTGGTCAGCTGCCACAGTGTCCAAGATCCACCCAAACATCAATAACCATAATATCAACACACTATGGGTGTTTTGAATAGTCATGTATTCAGTTATAAGTTGTTTTCTTTCTGACTTCAGATGCAATAAATGTGATGATATGGATTTTTGAAGAAATGAGTAGTGAATGCTTCTGTTTTATAGGAAAAGACCATAAGCCATTATTAGCCATGTAGATTTGGGAAAGCCACTGCTTATCCCTGGTTTGTTACTCTCTGAGTCAAGATGCTGGGTTTGATGGACCTTTGGTCTGACTCAGTATGGAATTTCTTATGTTTGAATAAAAAAAAAAACCCTCTGTTGTTACTCTAACTGTGGACACTTTGCTTCCTAAACCAGAGAAGCAGGATAACAAGTTTAGGGATTTCTCTTTTTTATTGTAATTATAGTGCATTGAGGTGTAAAGACTGTTTCCTATTATTGCCTTATGTATATATTTAAAATATGTTGCAAGCACCCCAATCTACTATTGTTGTTAGTTTTGCGGCACTCACCCAGCACCACCGACCAGCCGGCCTCTTCCCCTGCGGTGGGACGCCACCAGTCACTCGTTTTGTAGCAATGCTCCTTTTGAGGCTCTGCTAGGTTCGCACATGCCTGACTCTCCTCCCTTTAAAGGGCTCGCGGCACCTCTGGATGACATCACTGTCTCGGCCTATAAAGGGCTTCCCAGGACGCCCTCTTACCTCAGCAATGGGTCAACTATATTTCTTGTGTGTGTGAGTTGTTGCTTTGATCTGCTTTCCTGGTCCTGTTCCTGTGTCTGCCTTGTCTCTCCAGTCAGCCTGCCTCTTTCTTCCAGTCTTGTCTTATCCAGCTTCTGCTCTCCTTTCTGCCCTGTGGTATCAGTCTTTTTCCTTGCCTCCTTCACCTGCCTTCAGACTGACTACTGGATTTGACTTTAGCCTGGACTTTGACCATTCTTGTCTGTTTACTGCCACTGACCCCAGCCTGGTCTCTGACCCTTCTCGCCTGCTATTGATCTTAGCCTGAACACTGACCATTCTTGTCTGCCACCTGCCTCGGACCCTAGTCTGACTCTGAACCTACACTTCTGCCACTTCCAAAGAGACTCTTGCCTAAGACCTGCTGGCCCCCGGAACCCGAGTTCTCAACCCAAGGGTAAAGGAGTTGGTATAGGTGAAGCTCCAGTTCTGTCTCTTCCTAGCCTAAATCCACAAACCTCACCACAGCAACAAAGGTCCAAAAATCTTACAGATTGTTTAGGCCATGGACCCAGAGGTCTTGTCCTCGCTCCAGGCAATCCCAGGTCTGGCCCAATAAATCCAAGAACAGCAAGGCATACTGAATCAGGTTACTGCAGTTCTGGAGAACTGCAGTAACCTGGACACCCTGATGCCTTCACAGCACATGGACACCCTGATGCCTTCACCAGCCCCACCTCCTTTGGCTCTGCCTCCCACTAGCACCACCATCTCCTCAAGACTATACCTCAACTCCGAGCTCCTCCAAGCTACATGGGAGATCCCAAAGAGTGCCACAATTTTGTTAACCAATGTTGTATGCATTTTGAGCAGCAGTCCAGTGTCTTCCCTACTCTGCACTCTAAGGTAACCTATATTCTCTCCTTGCTTGGTGGCTGGCTGATATGTTCCCACCTCTCTGGATGCTATGATCTCCTTTGCTAGTCATATTGATCAATGGATTCAGGAAAGGGCACGGGAAAATAAAGCTGACCGGTGACTAATCTCTCTGGCGTCTCACTTCCAACATCCTCTGACTCCAGCCCCCATTCCAGATCCCAGAACCTCGGAGGAATCCATGCAACTGGGCAGAATTAAGCTCTCTCCCAAGGAAAAGCATTACAGGAGGCAGTTGGGCCTTTGTTTATACTGCACAGGCCATGGACACATTGTTTCTCATTATTTAGAGAAGCAATGAAATTTGCGTGCCTAGGATTGATGGGAGAGGTAACCTTTGGTCAGAAGCCATCCTCCCCCCAACTACTGGTCCCCATTTCGTTCTCCACTGTACAGGACCAGTTCCACACAGATACCTTTTTAGACTCCTGAACAGGAGGGAATTTTATAAACCAAGCCCTGGTCTGCCAACATCAGATATTGACCATCATCTTGAAGCAACCAGTGACCATTTCCTATGTTTATGGGGATCCTCTTCCTGGCCAGCTCACTGAAGTGACACTTCCTGTATCACTTTGCACCGGTCTCCTTCACTCAAGACCATCTTCTTTCATATACTCCCATGGGCTGTAAATCTCATTATTTTGGGATTGCCCTGGCTTCAATAACACTAACCAATAATTGACTGGCCATAGCCCGGTGGGGCCCTTCCTGCTTCACCACCTGCCTCTCATCCATTCTACCTCCAGTCCACTTGGCCCAGCAGCCACCTTGTCGGGAATCCCCCACAATATGCATATTACACTGATGTCTTCTCTAAGCAGCATGTGGAGACCCTTCCACTGCATTGCCCCTACGACTGTGGCATATACCTCCTCCCTGACAAGGTGCCCCTGTGAAGTAGTCACCTCCTGAAACCAAGGCCATGAGTGAGTATATTAAAGAAATCCTGGCAAGGGGCTTTATCTGGCCTTCCTCTTACCCCATGGGAGCGGGATTCTTCTTTGTGAGCAAAGAATATGGGACTCTCAGACCCTGTATTAATTACAGGGGGTCTCACTGTCATCACTAAAAAGAACCGTTATCTACTGCCCCTCATCTTGGAGCTGTTTGACCACCTGCAAGGTGCCAAGATCTTCACCAAGCTGGATTTATTTATTTATTTATTATTATTATTATTTTTTTTTTTTTTTAATATACCGATGATCCTGTATACAATACATATCGCACCGGTTTACATAGAACTGAACAGTCGCCTCTGGGGCTGAATACATTAAAACAGGTGTACAGGAACACTTTTAGGGAGACATTCAAAAACTCAGTTAACTGAAACTAGGATCCAAACTCAGAAAACATATGTACATAGGTATATATAACGACTATTGTATTATCAGGTTTTAACTCTCAGGGAAAGCTTGGGTGAATAGCCAAGTCTTAAGCTTCTTTTTGAAAGTCAAGAGGCTTTAAGAGAAATTTATAATCTCATTCACATTAGACAAGGAGATGAATGGAAGACAGCGATCAATACTCGAGACAGGCACTATGAATACCTCATCATGCCATTTGGACTCTGCAAAGATCCAGCCATGTTTTAAAATATGGTAAATTAAATTTTTTGAGATTTCCTCTATTCCTACACAGTGGTCTATCTGGACAACATCCTTATCTACTCACAATCCCTAGCATCACATTAAGAACATGTTAACAAGTTCTCCAATGACTATGAGACCACCATCTCTATGCAAAGCTCAAGAAATGACTCTTTGAATAAGAGTAACTTCCTTTCTTGGGCTACATCATTTCTCTGACCAGTTTCCTGATTGATCCTGCAAAGCAGAAAGCCTTCCTAGACTGGCCCTAGCCAGTCGGTCTTCGTGACTTACAAACCTTCCTAGGATTCACCAGCTATTACTGTACTTTCCTGGGTATTCCACTCATAGCTCATCTCACTGCCTTGACCAGAAAAGGTGCTGACACCAGGAATTGGCCCACAGAAGCTATTAATACCTTCCAGGCTTTTAAATACGCTTTTTCTCAAGGTACTTGCCAGAGACATCCAGATCCTGATCCTCCCTTCATCCTCGATTTAGATGCCTCTATCCTTGGGATTGGGGCTGACCTCAGTCAACACAATGCCGAAGGGACCCTCTTGCCATGCTCCTTTTTCTCCAGGAAGTTTTCCCAGCTGAGAGAAACTATACGACTGGGGATCATGAACTCCTGGCATTGAAATTGGTATTGGAAGAATGGCAGCATCTCCTATACTGTTCACATTAATCTGGAGTACCTTCAGCAAGCTCAACAACTCAGCCCTAGACAGGCCCACTGATCCCTCTTTTTCTATCGGTTTGATTTTGAGCTCCACTACCAACCAGCGGCCAAGAAACAGAGGCTGTATGCACTGTCTTGTTTCTTTGAAATGGAGGATATAATGGAGACTCCTTGACACATCATTGATCCTGCGAGAATCATAGCTGCTTGTGCTACATTTGTTCCCCCTAGGAAAATGGTAGTGACCAAGAGACTTCGGGAAAAAGTGTTAAAATGGACTCATGACTCTCGCTTTGCTGGACATCCCAGAGTAACCTGTACATTCAATCTCCTTCAGCACCAGTACTGGTGGCCACAAGTAAAGACAGATGTAAAAACCTATGTGCATTCCTTCCCTGTCTGTGCGCAGCATAAACCTGCTCATGGTCGACCCTGGGGGTCTGTTACTACCATTGCCAGCCTCCCTTGAACTCTGGGCCCACTTGTCCACAGACTTCATTATGGACTTCCCCCTCTCACATGGCTCTATTACGATGTTGGTAGTAGTGGATAGATTTTCCAAGATGACACATTTCGTACCACTCCCAGGAGTACCTTCTGCTCCTGAGTTAGCCTGCCTGTTCATCCAGCATGTCTCAGATTGCACAGATTACCATCGCCTATCCTGTCCGACAGGGGCATCCAATTGGAAGGGAAACTACTGAAAATTCAGTGGACTTTACCATTGCCTGCCGTCCTCAAGGCAATGGGCAAATGGAGAGAATTAACCAGGTTCTCAAAACTTTCCTCTGTCTATGTGTCAGCGAGAGACAAGATGACTGGGCCACCTTCCTACCATTGACTGAGGGTTCACACAACAATCATGTGAGCAGTGCCACTGGTTCCTCCCCATTTCAAGTGGTTTACGGCAAACATCCACAAGTTCCCCTATCACTTTCCCTCTCGGTGGCTTGCCTAGCAACGCAGCTTATGACACAAGGACTCCAGGATCTAGGATACAAACAAAACCTGATAATTTCTAAGGCTGTCGCTCAGGCCAAGAAGAAACACATGGATGTCAGACGAAGACCAACTCCACAGATCCAAGTGGGAGACCTAGTCTGGATAAGCATACAGCACTTGCGCCTCCGCATTTCTTCTCTCTGCCTGGCGCCTCGAATGGGACCAGTGACATACCAACTTAAACTCCCTTCCACTTTGAAGATACACAACATATTCTATATGTCTCTATTAAAGCCATTGATTCTCTCCTGGCCATCACGACAGTCTCCCAAACCCACAGAGGTATCTTTGGAAGAACATATGCAGTATGAGGTACAGGAGATTCTGGACTCTCGCAGACAGCAAAGTCAATTGGAATACCTCATTGCATAGAAACATTATGGTCCAGAAGAGAATTTCTGGGAGCCAGCAGCCAATCTCAATGCACCTCTTGTGGTGAAGGAATTCCACTGTCAATTTCCCTCTTAAGCTGAAGTCTTGAACCTTGAGGAGGGGGCTTAAGAGGGAGGGTACTGTTGCGTTTTACAGCTTGCGGGGTCTACCTGCAAGCCGTAGAAATTACCCAGCACTGCCAACCAGCCTGGCCTCTCCCTCCTGCTGCAGGATGCTGCCATCACTGCTACTCTCTGAGGCTGCCCTAGGTGTGCGCACTCCGGACTCTCATCCCTTTAAAGGGTCTGCGGCAGGAAAGTGGCCATAGAGCCTCCAGATGACATTACCACCTCAGCCCTATATCCAGGGCTTCCCAGGATGTGTCGTCCACATCTTGTGTGTATGTGTGTGAGTTGTTGCTTTGCCCTGCATTCCTGGTCCTGTTTCTGTGTCTGCCTCATCTCTCCAGGTCAGCCTGCTTCCAGTCTCTTCTTATCTAACCTCTTCCCTCCTTCCTGCCCTGTGGTATCAGACCTTTTCCTTGCCTTCTTCACCTGCCTTCAAACTGATTTCTGGATTTGGCATAGCCTGGACTCTGGCCATTCTTGCCTGCCGCCTGTCACTGACCATAGCCTGATCACTGACCATTCTTGCCTGCTGCCTGCCTCGGACCCTAGCCTGATTGTAAACCTACACTTCTGCCACTTCCAAAGAGACTCATGCCTAAGACCTGCTGGCCCCTGGAACCCGCGGGCTCAACCCCAGGGGAAAGGGGTTGGTATAGGTGATGCTCCAGATCTGTCTCTTCCTAGCCTACATCCGCCAGCTGTCGGTGAGGATCTATGGGCCTTCCCTGTAGGTTGAGCCAACCTTACCACAGCAACAAGGGTCCATGAATCTTAAAAATTATTATTATTTGATGCAAACTGCTATGTCAGAAGAATAAAGCAGACATTTGTTTTGGAAACAACATTTAAGAGTGGAGCATATAGTTGTTTTCGATGTCTTAAGTAAAAGTGCTTTTCTCCAGAAGTTTCTTACGTTGTAGTCTCATAGAGAGAGCATACATTTATGGCAGGGTGTCACACCTCAAACCAGCGCAGGAGAAACCCCATTACGTATAGAGTAAGACGGCAGGTAATGATTGTGAGGCCCATCTGGTGGTCTGCCCATTTTCCCCTTCTGCTTCAGACCCCACCAGTCTCCCGCTTTACCTTCATTTCCTCAATAATGCTCTTGAATTTTGATACTGTTTTGGCTTCCATGGTCTCCACCGGGAAAGTGTTGCACATATCCATCATTCTTTATGTGAAGAAATATTTCCTTATGTTACTCCTCAGCAGGGTTGCCAACTCATGAATATTTTATTTTACTGACAATCTGCCAGGTTTTCTCTAACAATCTAACTATTTTTACGGACATGCATTTTACCATCATCATTTTGTGCACAGCTGGAATTACTATGTTGAGGTTCATCACTTTATACGCCTCAGGGTTCCCACTGCCTGCTTCAGGAGTCTGCAGGACTATGTTCTAGCCAAAAGTCTGCCACAACAGGTTTCCCCCAGCCTTGTATGAAGTTCTGTCACGGTCGGGTAGACCTGCTCCTTCTTGCCACGTGTCAACTTAGCTCTGCTGTTCGGCCAAACTGTGTCCAACCTGACCATGCAATCGCTAACTCGGTTGCTCATGATGTTTTTATAGACATTAAATTATTTTTAAAGGCTTTACTGACAGTTGGCAACGGTGCTCCTCAGGCTATTCCTTTCAGCCTCATACCATGATCCCTTGTTCTAGACATTCATTTCTACTGAGCAATGTTTATTTCTTGTGCATATTTATGTGTTTGAGGTATCTGAATGTCTCTATCTTGCTCTCCCTCTCCCTCCACTCTTCTATTATTTAGGTAAGTGTCTCCTCATAGGTCTGAGGGTGCAGGCTATTCAACATTCTGATGGCCCTTCTCTGAACTATCTCAATTCTGCCTTTCAGAGATGAAGCATCCAGAACTGCATGCAGTATTCCAGTGGGTAATGTTTTCCTGCATATTGTATTTGGGTTGATGTCTTACACTATTTGGAGGAGGGGACAGTCTAGAAATTTGCACAGAAGGTATTCACAAGACTTTCCAGAGATATGCAGGGTGCACTTTTTTATCATAGGATGCAATTATTTGAATTTTCTGATGGGGATGAACAACTTTGAGTCATAATGTTTTTTATGTCCCAGATTTGAGCAAATCGAGCCATTGGTGAGTTCTGTAACATGCCAACTGCAAGGATAACTTCTACTATCACACCATGGCTGTGTCTGAAAGATGGGTGGGCAACTTTGGCAGGGACCGGCACCCATACCTTTTATTTCATGATGGTTCATAAAAGCAAGGGAATGGCCAAGCAGCTGTCAATGCTGACAGATTTATCTGAGGCTCTGAATTTTTTCCCCAGATGTTTAACCAGATGATAAAACACATGCACAGCAGTAAACGTTCCTGACTGCATACAGTATGCAGAAAGCTGTGGCCCTTTGCATATATATGCTATTCCTGACCCACAGATGTCTCTTATTCTTTGCAATTATAACTCAAGCCTACTTTTCAAAAAATGATGGGAAAAGGAGAGAGAACAAGAGAGTGGAAGAAAAAGATGTAACAATAACACATGGATGGCTGGTTGGTGGCATGTGAAAAGAAGTGAGAGTTAAAAAATGTGAATAAATGGGTCTTATTTTCCAATGCCAGTTTTCTGTCTATTTCAGCATACTGAACCATTTAGGGTACTTTTATATTAACTCTTAATTAAAAACATCTTAATTTCCTATTGAGAAAACTAAAGCTTTCATTCTTCCTTCAACCTGCTTAGCTCAGCTGGGAGTAATTCAGTCCTCTACTACTTCGCCTCCAGGACAAGAAAAACCAATACAGGGTATGATGATATCACTTCCTGTAAGATATGGTATGTGGTATGAGTATGACGTCATTTCCTTTTGGCACTTTGGTGATACTGAAGAGGTGAGTCTCATTTCCTTGTTCTGGTTACAGTTTTTTGATCCATAGGAGAGAGAGGATCTCTTCTGCAAGTGGCAACGGTTATCTCAAGAACTTCTGACCACCAGAAGCTAATGGGTAGGTATGTCCTGGGGTCAGCAAGCCAGTTTGTGAGACATTGAGAAATGTCAAGGACTCCATGAGATCCACATTCAGCCCCAGGCTGGCTAATTTTGCAAGAATATCCCCAGCTATCTTAAAAGTTAGATGGATTAGTTTACCGGGCAAACTTTAGGACAGCTATATGGCTATCCTAAAGTTATCTGGCTATGTTAGCCAGATAATCTGAAAATTGGCATTTAACTGGCTAATTTAAATTCAATTGTGCCTCTGTCTTACAATTCACATCATTATGCATGAGCACTATTGGCTACATCACAACAAACTCTCTTTCAATATCTACAAATCAGATATTATAATACTTTCATGCTTTCAAGCTGACAACTTCCCACAATCTATTGTTTTTGATGGTCAACAAATTTCAGTCTCTACAACAGTTTATAACCTTGGTGTCATTATTGATCTCACTTTAAATATGCATGCACGTATCAAAATTATAGTTCAGAATTCATTTGCTAACCTAGATTCATTTGCTAACCTAGATTGATTTGTATTCTGCATTTTCATGGTGCCTTATTGTTGTCTTTGATTTCATACCGGTACTCTTACCTTATTTATAATCTGTGTTGTACCCCGATTGTTTGTTCTGTATTTGCTCTCATCACTGTACTCCCCTATCCCCACGACTAGGCTTACGCCATTGTGCCACAATGCCTCCTTTCATTGGACATGTTGCCATAACATACCAAACAGTAATCCACCCTTATAGCCCCCCCTTATCCACGCATCCATCCATACACCACACAACCCCTCACAAAAACAGAAGACTCATACCTATACGCACCATCACTCACACTCAAGCTATCAGCCTAGCTCTCATTTCTATCATCCTTTTTAATGCACAATCCCTTCAAAAGAAAACCCATCTGCTACAAGACATTCTCGCTGATTCCAATCCTGAAATATGCGCGATCACTGAAACCTGGTTCAGACAATATGACACTCCCCTCATCAACCAGTTACCCGTAGATATATATGATATTTTCTCAATCCCAAGGAAGAAGAAGAGAGGAGGCGGCTTACTCCTGGCTGTAAAAAAGGACCTCCAACTCTTGCCCCATAAATGTGACATCCCTCCTCAATACGAAATTGGCTTCTTCAAATCTAAATTACTTCAACTCTGTCTTGTATACACACCCCCTGGGCTACTAGAGAAAGATCCATCACCCCTTATTGAATTCTTTGCAAACTCACTATCACCAGACCTACCCACAATACTCCTAGGAGATTTCAATTTACACGTCGATACATCACCTCAAACACCTGCCTGTGAAGCTTTCCTGGCATCAATTGAAGCTATGGGCTTCCAACAGATAGTAAACTCCCCCCACACACAAGGCTGGCCACACCCTTGACTTGATTTTTATTAACTCCCCCTTCAGCGTGAACAGTCCCCCACTATGTACAACAGTACCCTGGTCTGATCATTCCTTGATCGAGACCAAGCTATCACTCCCCCAAAGCTCATTGTCCACACCTCAGCAGCCTATTTCCCTCAAATTTCGCAAAACCTGTGATATAGAAACCATCACATCAGCTTGCTCAGACTTAGACAAACAAATTGATCTATCATCTACAGATAATGCATTCTCCTCCTGGGTTAACTGCACACGCAATATTGCCAATGAGCACTGCCCCCTGATAACAAAAACTTTCAACCCATACAGAAAAAATAAGAAACCATGGTACACTCCTTTCCTCAGAAATCTCAAAATCCAACTCAGAGCCACGGAAAGGTCATGGCGTAAACACCAATCCCCCGCAACCAAAACCCTCTACTATCAACGCATGCATGATTATAGAAACTCTATCCATCTTTCCAAACGGGAATACTACGCCAATAAAATAAATGGTCTACAATACAACCCCAAGGCCCTGTTTACCATGGTTGCTAACCTGACTTCTCCCATACACACGCAACAATTGACTATATCCTCCACAAATCGCTGCAATGAATTAGCGCAATTTTTTAAAAACAAAGGGGTAGATTTTAAAAGAAGCGCGATCAGCCTACTTTTGCTTGCGCATCAGACTCAAGCAAAAGTACGCTGGATTTTAGTAGCGTATCCACTAAAATCCTGGATCGGCACGCGCAAGGCTATCGATTTTGTATAGCCTGCGCGCGCCGAGCCGCACTGCCTCCCCCCGTTCCCTCCAAGGCCGCTCCGAAATCGGAGCGGCCTCGGAGGGAACTTTCCTTTGCCCTCCCCTCACCTTACCCTCCCTTCCCCTACCTAACCCACCTACCCGGCCCTGTCTACACCCCCCCCTTACCTTTGTCGGGGGATTTACGCCTCCCGGAGGGAGACGTAAATCCCCGCGCGCCAGCGGGCCTGCTGCGCGCCGGGCCGCGACCTGGGGGCGGGTACGGAGGGCGCGGCCACGCCCCCGGGCCGTAGCCACGCCCCCGTACCCGCCCCCAAAATGCTGCCGACATGCCCCCGGAACGCCGCGACGACCGGGCCCGCCCCCCGACACGCCCCCGACACGCCCCCCTCCGAGAACCCCGGGACTTACGCGAGTCCCGGGGCTCTGCGCACGCCGGGAGGCCTATGTAAAATAGGCTTCCCGGCGCGCAGGGCCCTGCTCGCGTAAATCCGCCCGGTTTTGGGCGGATTTACGCGAGCAGGGCTCTGAAAATCCGCCCCAAAGTATCTTCCATCACAGCACAGTTCTCGCACAACAACTTCAATATCTCTCTTCCCATAGTTAACTCTCCTAGCTCCCTTTCTTCATTTGAGTCCTCATCCTCCCTGGAAGTAGAGAACATACTTAAGAAAATGAAGCCTTCCACACATCCTGCCGAAACGATCCCTTCTAAACTCCTACTTTCTATTCACAATGTGATCGCCAAACCACTCTCGAATATCCTTAACTGTTCCCTGGAGCATGGCATTGTTCCGGACTTTCTGAAACAAGCCTTAGTGAAACCCCTACTCAAAAAATCCAACCTTGACCCCACCATCCTCTCTAATTACAGACCAGTGTCCAACTTACCCCTCCTAGCAAAAGTTCTTGAAAAGCTAGTGAACTCACGTCTTTCCGATCACCTTGAACAGAATAACATCCTCCCTCCTACCCAATATGGTTTCAGGAAGCACTTAAGTACTGAAACACTTCTCCTCTCCTTATACGATACCCTGATCAAAGGAACCGACTCAGGGTCATCCTATCTTATTGCATTACTTGACATATCAGCGGCGTTTGACACTGTTAATCACGATGTCCTACTCAACATACTTAGAAATATTGGGATCACTGGCAAGGCCATCGATTGGATTCAATCATATCTTCAAAATCGTACTTTCACTGTCACTATGGGTAATAACGAATCTGATCCCATCAGTCTCCCCCAAGGTGTTCCCCAGGGTTCCTCTCTCTCTTCCACCCTATTTAATATATACATGCTTCCCCTCACTACGCTCCTTACCAATCTCCACATCAAACATTTTATTTATGCCGATGATGTACAAATCATCTTCCCTTTTTCGGACACCATCCAAACCGCTCTACACAGCTGGGAATCCTGTCTTTCCTCTATCAACCAACTCCTAAAAGACATGCATCTAGCTCTTAATTCAAACAAAACTGAGCTCTTAATCATATCCAATAAGCAATCGCTCCCAGACATCCCTCCTGCCTACTCTGCTACCAACTTCCCATCACACACTCGCAACCTAGGAGTTACCATTGATAATCACCTCTCATTCAAACCATTCATCAAATCCATCTTAAAGGACTGCTACTTTAAACTTCAAACAATAAAGAAACTCAGACCCCTACTACATCTCAATGACTTCCGCACTGTCCTCCAAGCTATTATTTTATCGAAGATTGACTATTGTAATGCGCTCTTACTCGGCATTCCTGCAATACACACTAGACCTCTCCAACTCCTACAAAATGCCGCCGCTCGGATCTTGTCAAACACAAAGAAAAGTGATCATATCACCCCCACACTTATTGAATTACACTGGCTCCCTATACAGTCACGAATTATTTATAAAACTCTCTCGATCATACACAAGAGTCTAGTAAACTCCAACCTCAACTGGATTAACCCCCCCCCTCCTACCCCGTACCTCCAAGAGACCCACCCGCCCAGCACTCCAAGGAACACTCCATGCCCAATCCATCAAACCGTTTAAACTCTCCTCCACCATGAACAGAGCTTTTTCCCTTGCCGGCCCAACTATATGGAACTCACTGCCACATGATATTCGCATTGAGACCCATACCCCCGCCTTCAAAAAGAAACTTAAAACCTGGCTCTTCCAGCAAGCCTACTCCATCTCACCCCCTATCACATAATTTCCCCCTACAAATGTTTTTCTGATGTTTTTCTGATATCCTGGTATGAACGCCTTTTTGCCTGCTGATTTGGTACTGTGCACTAACTTGTATATAGTTTCTGTTGTAGTTCAATCCCATAGCATATCCCCATAGCATTTACTCATTGATGTTTGTATTTCTTGTAAGGGCTCCTCCCAAATATTATTTATATGTTGCCTAGTTTACTATGTTATCTGTTATTTGTAAGGGCTCCGCCCAATGGTTTTTTGTTCACTGTAAACCGATGCGATGTGCGAACGGTCATCGGTATAAAAGAAACGTTAAATAAATAAATAAATAAATAAATAAATTTGCTAAATTATGCCTCTTGCATCACCTGAGACCTATCCTTCACCCTACACTCTTCCGAACAGTCCTTCAATCCCTTGTCCTATCCGGACTTGACTATTGCAACGCTCCATACACTAGACTTCCTGCTAACTCTTTATGTCCCCTGCAGACTATTCAAAATTCAGCAGTACACCTACTCACTGGAATACTATTCATGAACACATTACACCTGTCCTTGAATCTTTACATTGGCTTCCTATTCACCAACGGGTTCAGTATAAGCTAGAGACAGTAATATTCTCCCTAATAAACAATATTTCATCCCCCTGGGCCACTGCTTCACGGCTTTACTTTACACTCCAACACATTCTTTCAGATCCGCCAAGTCTGGCCTCTTGATGTTCCTCCACATAAAGTTGCTCATCTAGGTGAAGTCAGAGAAAGAGTATTCTCGATTGCCGGCCCCACCCTATGGAACTCATTACCAACAACCGTACGTTCCATTAAGGATTACAGAGTTTTTGACAGAACTCTGAAAACACATTTATTCAAATTTGAGTTTGGCCCCACAAACTAAAGATATTCTTAAGCCCTTTTTATCTTTATATTAACAGTCATTATATATTTCCAATATGTTTTAATTCATGTTTTTTATTGATGTTGATTGAGTATATTTTCTGTGTTCTGTGTTTTATGATGTCTGAAAACCTTAACCCCCTCGAACTGTGGCGGAGTGGGTAATAAATAAATAGCCAATCCTGCTCTGGAATGCCTAGCCCTGCCCCCAAGTTAGCCAGATAAGTTTTTAGCCAAATAAAAAGTTATCTGGTGAGCTTGGGGCCAGCCAATGTGGCAGGATTTTCAAATCCTGCCATTTGTCTGCTAAGTTTGAACTTAAAAATATCAACACCACCTAGCAGCGATATATAATTTATACATCAATCAAAGAATGTATAGACCCTTCTATGAGAAACACAAACTGTTATTAATAACACAGAAGGGTCTATACACTTAGGGGCAGATTTTCAAAGGGTTACGCGTGTAAGATACAGGTGTAACCCCCGAAAAGCTGCCCCTTCCACCCCCTGCACACGCCGAGCCTATCTTGCATAGGCTCGGTGGCGCGTGCAAGCCCCGGGACGGCGTGTCGGGGGTGTGTTGCGCCGGGTTGCGCGAACAAATCTACTCCCGCGCGCACCTTTCAAAATCTACCCCTTATTACCTTCATAAGAGGAATTAATTTTGTTGTGAGAAGCAAACCAGAAGGGTAGATGTATAGTAATAATTCAAATGGATGTCACAGAATATAATTAAGAAAAAAAGAAAAAAAAAATTTTTTTAAAAACTTCACATGAGGAGGAGGTTGGGAGTTAATGATTATAAATATGCAACTGTGGTGCAGGGACGCCTACACGATTATATGAAACTTTCAACCAATTTCTTAAAAAAAAATTTTTTTAATATATAAAAAAATCTTTCTGCCTTATATGAGGCATTTTCTCCACAGATGGGTAGGTTTAAAAATTTTTTTTTTTTTAATTTTGGAACATTTCATTATAGCAGTAATAAATTGATATAAGAATAATTTGAAGAATATTTGTTAGGACAGAGATTGAATACGTTTGAACTTAGCCAGACAAATGACACTGAATATCGGCCCCTGTACCTTTTTCCTGGGGCTCAGCAGCGAGAGGCTTTTAGGCCTGGATTTTCTAAGTTTGCAGAACTTAGAAAATCCAGCGGAAATGGGGGGCAGGGGGGCGAAGCGGGGGGGGGGGGCAGGCCTGTGAAAGCCGGCAGCAATCGCACCACCGCGGTGCTCTCGCTGCCGGCTTTCACAAACCAATAGCGCCACTGTGAAAGGTGGTGCTATTGGCCGCATTACTGACGGCGATGTTTCCTTACCTTTTCGCAGTCAGCGATGTCTTCGCGGTGTCTGGTGCGGACGCCGCCCAGAACCCACCCCGATCTAGGTATCGCACGCGAAAAGGGACTTTTCGCGTGCGATACCTTTGGAAAATGACCCCCTTAGGGAGAAGGTGTGGGGGGTCCAGTGGCGTGGGAAGAGTTCTGCAGCACAAGAACTGTGTTTGCATCAGTGAGTGAGAATTTTGAAAGACACTGTGGTGTTTCTGACTTTTTCCCGTCTTGTGAATCTGTTTGTATTTTTCTTGTATCTGTTGGAACCGTATAATTTTTCGATAAACTCTCCATTTTGGAGCACAGCGTTTGGAGTGGACTGATTTATTTTTGTGGAACTCTTAGTGGCCCTGCAGGTGTATTCCTGCTCCCCAGTTCTCAGAACCTACGCTCCTCATCCTGAACAGAATGGTCCAGTGTGCAGCAGAACTATGAAGTATGGCTCCCTCCCCCAATGGGGAGGTTACATATAGAAGTATTCTCAAGAACTGAACACAGTTTTCAAGGTGGGGGCATTACCACAGACCTGTAGAGAGGTAATAGTACATCCTTCTTTCTACTAGTGATAACTCTTTTTATGCACCCAAGTACTCTGTTAGCATTGTCATGCTGACTGTCTGTCTTGAAGTCATAAGAAATGTTGTCTCCCAGGCCTCTGTCCTGTTTGGCAACTATAGGTTAATCACCTCAAGAAAGGTACTTGGCCCTTGGATATCTGCAACCTAAATGCAATATTTTACATTTTCAGATTAAAACATAGTTGCCATACCTTTGACTACTTTTCCGATATTTTATCCACAATGAATATGCATGAGATAATATTTGCATGCATAATATGCAAATATATACATTTCTTGTTTGTTTATTTTGGATATCCTGAAAATCAGATTGCTAGATAACTCCAGAGGAGTCCAGAGCCACTGGACTCCTCTGGAGTCCAGTGGCTCTGGACTCCAGAGCTTTTGCTTCCCTTGGCAGTCAGTGCACTCCATAGATAACAACTGTCTCTAGCTATTGCAACTGTCTTTCCAGTAGAGACATGCACATTTTTCAAAAGCATGACAAAAATTCATCAGATTTTTCAAAAGTTTCAAACTTGAACCATGTCCAATAATTTGTCAGACTTCCAGGGCTGGCAAAGCTGATGCCAAATTCCAGCAAGTTAAAATTTGACAGACATTTTCTTCATACAGTATTGAAGGGGGCCATCTTTAGGAAGGGTTTGTAAATTTTTTTTAAGAAGGTAGAGGAAAGGCGAAGGAAGAGGAAAGGAACAAGAGAAATTGGAAAAAGCAAGAGGTTTTTAATTGTTGTTTATTGTGGGTGCATATGTCAGAGGTAGCAAATGCCTCCCACCCCAATGACCTGCCACTGCTTTACCACTCCAGTCTTTTTCAGCACCAGTAAGCCGGTCTGGCTGCTGCTTCTGCAGGTGCGGTTGCTCGATTGAAACCTGAGCTATTTGAATTGTGGAACTTTTGCATCTATAGAGCCCCATAGGGTGCAAACATCAGTTGATGTTAACCTTGCAATTAGGTGAGGTTCAGTCTGTTCTGCATGCATGAGCAAAGTGAGATATTTCACTAGTGTTTAGTTTCTGTGTGGGGATCTATAGCCGTTTGGATTGTTCTGTTTTTTTTTTCAATAAATGGTGTATTGGTGTTCTATGGCCTGATGGAATATTTGCAGTGCTACATTTTTATAGGTGAGTTATTGCTGTTGTGCTATTGGCAGATTTGTTAATAAATAGCAGGATGTAACTACGAGAGGGCCTTGGGGGCCTGTACCCTCTCACATTTTTCTCAGGCCCCTTCCCCTAGCAGCAGGATCGTGCCACATCTGAGTCAGTTCTTAAAGATGCAGCAGTCAGAGAGCCAAGAGGCACTGGAATCACTGCCAGTCCATGATCCCCTGCAACTTTTAAAAAGGCTAACTTGAACAGGGAAACATTGCCCTTGGGCTAGTCCTATAAAGATTTGGGCCATCAAAGTCTTTCTGTTTACACCCTTCTCTCAGCATCTTAAAAAGCCAGGAATGCCTGCCATGGCTGGAAGCCTTTTTACATAATTGCTCTATAGCAGCCTAAGAGATTAACATATGCATAAAGTAGGTACAATAAGCACAAAGGGATAGTGAAAGACTGCCAGGGCAAGGTGAGTAAAAAGACAAGATAAGACTGTTGCCAGAAATTAAAGGGTTTTGTAGCCACTGTCATGAAGACCAACATAGAAACATAGAAATGACGGTAGAAAAGGACCAAATGGTCCATCTACTCTGCCCACCAAGTTTATGGCAATATCTGCTGTGCCGTGCAGGTTACCTCCATACTTATCAGTTTCCCAGACCATAAAAGTCAGGGCCCTCGTTGATTGCTGTCTGATTCCAGTTCCCTGTTACCTCTTGCCATTGAAGCAGAGAGCAATGCTGGAGTTGCATCAAATGTATCAGGCTTATTAGTTAAGGGTAGCAACGCACCAGCAAGCTATCCCCATGGACTATTTTTTTCATTTCCATCCTCTGGCCTTTAGGGATCCACAGTGTTTATCCCATGTCCCTTTGAATTCTTTCACTGTTTTTGTCTTCACCGCTCCTCCTCCTGAAGGGAATTCCAGGCATTCACCATCCTCTCCGTGAAGAAATATTTCCTAACATTGGTTCTGAGTCATCCTCCCTGGAGTTGCATTTCGTGAACCCTAGTTCTAATGATTTCTTTCCAATGGAAAAGGTTTATGGATTGTTCATCATTAAAACCTTTAAGGTAATTGAAGGACTGTATCATATCTCCCCTGCACTGACTCTCCTCCAGGATATACATATTTAGGTCCTTCAACCTCTCCTCATAAGTAATTTGATGGAGACCCCCCCCCCCCCCCCCCCACCATTTTGGTCACCCTTTTCTGGACCACCTCTATCTGGTCTCTGACCCTTTTGAAATACAGTCTCCAGAACTGAACACAGTACATCAGGTGAGGCCTCACCAAGGACCTGTCAAGGGGACCATCACCTCCTTTTTCTTTCTAGTTATTCTTCTCTCTATGCAGCCCAGCATTCTTTTGGCTTTAGCTATTGCCTTGTCATATTGCTTTGTCATCTTCAGATCACTAGACACTATCATCTCAAGGTCTCCTTCTTGGTCCATGCACAACAGCTTTTCACCCCTTCCATCACATACAGCTCAGATACATGACTCTGCATTTCTTGCATTGAATCCCAGCTGCCATATCTTCAACCACTGTTCAAGTTCCTTAAATCACATTTCATTCTCTCTACTTCTTTCGGCAGGTCCACTCTGTTGCAGATCTTAGTATGGTCCGCAAATGGACAAACTTTACCTTCTATCCATTCATAATGTTGCTCGCAAAGATATTGAACAGAACCAGTCCCAACACTGATTCTTGTGCACTCTGTTTAACACTGTTCTTTCTTCAGAGTAGGTTCCATTTACCATTACAAGCTGTCATCTATCTGTCAACCAGTTTGTAGTCCACGCCACCACCTTGGAGCTCACTCCCAAGTTTCTCATTTTATTCACAAGCCTCCTATGCGGGACCATAACAGAAGCTTTGCTGAAATCCAAGTAGATCAGATTGAGCACTTTTCCTCAATCCAATTCTTTAATCACCCAATCAAAAAAATCAATCAGATTTGTCTGACAGGACTTCCCCTGGTGAATCCATGCTGCCTCGGGTCCAGCAATCCTCCTGACTGTAGATAGTTCGCTATCCTTTCCTTCAGGAGAGTCTCCATTCATTTTCCCACCACCGAGGTGAGGCTAACTGGCCTACAGTTTCCAGTCTCCTCTTTGCTCCCACTCTTGAGAAGCGGGACCACCACCGCTCTTCTCCAGTCATGCGGCACCACTCCTCTTTCCAGGGATCTGTTGAACAGATCATTCAGAGGACCCACCAGCATATTGTTGAGCTCCCTCAGTATCCTGGGTTGAATCTCATCTGGCCCCATGGCCTTATACACTTTCAGTTTTCCTAGCTCTTCCCTTATATTCTCTTCTGTAAATGGAGTTTCATATACCCCATCTCCATCTACAATCTTGTCAACCAGCAACAGTCCTTCTACAGGTCTTTAGTAAACAGCGAACTGAAGTATTTGTTTAATATTTCCGCCATTTCTCCACACAGTGCGCCTTGTCACCTTTCAATTTCACTATAGCACTTGGGGCCTCCCCTCTTTCTCTGATATATCTGAAAAATGTTTTGTCTCCTCTCTTTACCTCTTTGGCAATTCTTTCTTCCGCTTGACCTTTTGCTTTCCTGATTTCTTTCTTCATCTCCCTGAGTTTTAACAGATATTCTTCCTTGTGTTACTTTTTGTGGGATCCTTTATACTTCTTGAATGCTGTCTTTTTTGCCTTAATTTTTTCAGCCACCTCCTTAGAGAACCAGATCTGTTTCTTTTTCCTCTTACTCTTCTTTACTTTCCTAACATATAGATTTGTTGCCTTTGTAATAGCTCCATTTAATTTGGCCCACTGTTTTTCTACCTCATCTGTTTTCTCCCAGTCTTCCAGTTCTTCCTCCAGGTACATCTCAATTTTGACAAAGTCTGTATTTGTGAAATTCAAAACTCGAGTCTTCATGTGAATTCTTTGTATCCTATTCACGATACCAAACCACACTGTCTGATGATCACTAGTGATCAGGTGAGCCCCTACCCGAACATCAGAGACATTATCCCCATTAGTGAGCACAAGATCGAGGATCACATCCTTCCTCATGGGTTCCATTACCATTTGTTTGAGCAGAGCATCTTGAAGGGCATCCACTATCTCTCTACTTTTTGTAGATTCCGCAAGCCACAGACAAATGTAGGCCATTCTTACCATATAATCTTTTATTGCTCCATACACAGCCCTAGCCTCCAATGTATCCAAAACCATTTTCTTTACACCAAGTTTTGAGCCAGACATTGAAATTATCTATATGGCATAACTTTTCCTTTCCCTTTCCATGAACAGGTAGTACTTCTGAAAAGGCAATCCCCTAGATTTTGGAAATCCCTCTGTACTTTGTAGACCCCATTTCTAGCAAGATGGATGATAACATTGATATCAGCTTTCTTACTTTCTTCTATAATTGCATTGACCACCTGGTTTGCATTTCCATAAGTTGAGGATCCTGGAATGCATTTAACCATTATGTCCCCATCAAATTGAGTTCCCAGATTGGTTCCTCTGATGACTGAATCTCTCAGAAGCAGCAGCTTTCTTTTCTGACATTTGACCATGTTGAAGAGTTTCTGGGTACATTGGGTGACTACTTCCCTTTCAGATATCGGGGGTGGAAGGGAAATAGAACCAAAGAACTAAGAGAAACAGATAAGTATGAGAAAAAAATGTGAAGCTTGCTGGGCAGACTGGATGGGCCGTTTGGTCTTCTTCTGCCGTCATTTCTATGTTTCTATATATATATATGTTCTGTTGCTGGGGCTTCTTAATTTTCCAAAGCAGAAGGAACTAAAACATGAAATTTCTGATCTATTAGTTAAAATTTATAACCTATCATTAAAATTATCCGTTGCACCTGAAGACTGGAGGGTGGCCAATGTAACCCCAATATTTAAAAAGGGCTCCAGAGGCAATCCGGGAAACTATAGACCAGTGAGCCTGACTTCAGTGCCAGGAAAAATAGTGGAAACTATTCTAAAGATCAAAATTGTAGAGCATATAGAAAGACATGATTTAATGGAACATAGTCAACATGGATTTACCCAAGGGAAGTCTTGCCTAACAAATCTGCTTCATTTTTTTGAAGGGATTAATAAACGTGGATAAAGGTGAACCGGTAGATGTAGTGTATTTGGATTTTCAGAAGGCGTTTGACAAAGTCGCTCATGAGAGGCTTCTAAGAAAACTAAAAAGTCATGGGATAGGAGGCGATGTCCTTTTGTGGATTACAAACTGGTTAAAAGACAGGAAACAGAGAGTAGGATTAAATGATCAATTTTCTCAGTGGAAAAGGGTAAACAATGGAGTGCCTCAGGGATCTGTACTTGGACTGGTGCTTTTCAATATATTTATAAATGATCTGGAAAGGAATACGACGAGTGAGGTTATCAAATTTGCGGATGATACAAAATTATTCAGAGTAGTTAAATCACAAGGAAGACCTTGCAAGACTGGAAGATTGGGCATCCAAATGGCAGATGAAATTTAATGTGGACAAGTGCAAGGTGTTGCATATAGGGAAAAGTAACCCTTGCTGTAGTTACACGATGTTAGGTTCCATATTAGGAGCTATTACCCAGGAAAAAGATCTAGGCATCATAATGGATAATACTTTGAAATCATTGGCTCAGTGTGCTGCAGCAGTCAAAAAAGCAAACAGAATGTTAGGAATTATCAGGAAGGGAATGATTAATAGAACAGAAAATGTCATAATGCCTCTGTATCGCTCCATGGTGAGACTGCACCTTGAATACTGTGTACAATTCTGGTCGCTGCATCCCAAAAAAGATATAGTTGCGATGGAGAAAGTACAGAGAAGGGCAACCAAAATGATAAAGGGGATGGAACAGCTCCCCTATGAGGAAAGGCTGAAGAGGTTAGGGCTGTTCAGCTTGGAGAAGAGAAGGCTGAGGGGGGGATATGATAGAGGTCTTTAAGATCATGAGAGGTCTTGAACGAATAGATGTGAATCGGTTATTTACGCTTTCAGATAGTAGAAGGACCAGGGGGCATTCCATGAAATTAGCAAGTAGCACATTTAAGACTAATCGGAGAAAATTCTTTTTCACTCAATGCACAATTAAGCTCTGGAATTTGTTGTCAGAGGACGTGGTTAGTGCAGTTAGTGTAGCTGGGTTCAAAAAAGATTTCGATAAGTTCTTGCAGGGGAAGTCCATTAACTGCTATTAATCAAGTTTACTTAGCTAATAGCCACTGCTATTAATTGCAGCAGTAGCATGGGATCTTCTTGGTGTTTGGGTAATTGCCAGGTTCTTGTGACCTGGTTTGGCCTCTGTTGGAAGCAGGATGCTGGGCTTGATGGACCCTTGGTCTGACCCAGCATGGCATGTTCTTATGTTCTTGTTTAAGGATAAATTTGAGAGAGTGGGTGTCTCTTCATCACAGGCCTTATTCTGCCAGAGCCGACTGTAATCCAGTTTTTCCTAGGATTCTGAATCTTGAATGTCTGTCTTCTCTGTGGGAGTGGGGGTGGGCATTCAGGATGCTGTCCAGTTGGTGATTGGATGGAATAAAAGATGGGGGCAGGGTGGGGGGATAAAACAGTGTCACTCATTGTTAACATTGGGCCCCCTAAAAAATTCAGTTCTGGTTTCACCCCTGCTATATAGATTTTGAGCTTGTTGTTAGCAAAGTTTGTGTAACTTCATAAAGGGGCAGATTTCAAAACAATATGCGAGCACGTACTTTTGTTCGCACACCAGGCGCACACCAGGCGCAAACAAGTTCCCTCCAAAGCCGCTCCGAAATCGGAGCAGCCTTGGAGGGAACTTTCCTTCCACCCCCCTGCACATTCCCCTCCCTTCCCCTACCTAACCCACCCCCCCAGCCCTATCTAAACCCCCCCTACCTTTGTTTGAAAAGTTACACCTGCCCAAGGCAGGCGTAACTCGCGCGCGCTGGCTGCACGATTCCCCGGCCTGGGAGCAGTTTCAGAGGCCTCGGCCATGCCCCAGAAACGCTCCCGGGCCGGAACCACGCCCGTGGCCCCGCCCCCCGGATGACGCGCCGCCACGACACCCCCCCCCCCAGGAAAGCCCTGGAACTGACGCGCATCCAGGGGCTTGCGCGCGCCGCTGAGCCTATTCAATATAGGCTTGGCGCGCGCAGGGGCAACTTGGGGCAGGTTTTTGCGGGGTACGCGCGTATCTTATGCACGTACCCCTTTGAAAATCTATAGGCTATAGGAGTTGGGCACTCCTTCAAGGACTGTTCTCAAGCTGGGAGCTTGCAGTGCCCAGCCAGTCAGAGAGAGAGAGATCCTACACAGTCGCTTGGAAATCCAACAAAGACCCCCTGCAGGAAACCTCAGCCCTGAGAAAAAAAAGGTAGGATAGCATCTCCATGGAAGGAAACATCAGAGTGTGCTTCAAGGAAGGTGCACCTAAGATGGGCCCAAACGGACCATCAGATAACATCGCACAGCGATGAAAGACTCGGCTGGTGCTTCTTTCTGAAAGAAGTTGATACAAACAACATCTTCTGAACTTGCTCTGCTGATGTTGTACATGTTTTTATATTGTTTGTGTCAATAATATGTGTAAATGCACTGTTTTTATAGTTTGTATTGTGTCCTTTGTAAGCCATTCTGGATGTTCATAGAAGGACAGGTTATAAAACTAAGTAAATAAGAAAATATGTGAGGGAAACCCCAGACCAGCAATGAATCCATTCAGGCTCCAGTGACTGGAGGAGGAGCTGCCATTGAGAATCTCTTTCAACCCTCTGCAAGGGTCTGATTGGGAAGAGCTGATGGGCAAGGAAGAAGACGACAGGGGAGCTCCTACAGTGTGGAGATATCTGCTCCAAACAAGAGAAGGCCTTTGAAGAAAAGTATTTCGTAATTTAGAACAGAACTGAAACTGGGATTTGAGATTACAGGAGTTTACTATAATTGTTCTACGTATATAAAATTCAATTTCCATCTTTTTTTTTTTGCTTCATGTGGGTATTTGAAGAGGTCTGGAAAGACTCACAAAAAACACTGCAGGAATACTGTAACAATCTATCTTAATTGTGCTTTGTTCTTTTTGATGGCTCTATTTGACATTATTTATGATTTGCTGGCCCTGTTAGGTCTTCATGCAGGTCATAGCATGGATGGTTTGTTTATAATGCAAATAATTCTAAGCTGCGTGTGTTGCAATAAACCCCACTTGTGGCTCAGGAGTCAGGACTGAGATGCTTTGGCAGAGCTGGGGGGAGAAGTTTCAGTACTGGAATAGTAGAGACGCTGCAGGGCAGGCATAAGGTGCATTGGTAGAGGTGCTGCAGAGCAGGGTAGAGGTGCATAGGCCTCAATACTGGAATAGCTGGAGGTGCTACAGGACAGGATTGAGGAGGTGTTGTGTGTCAGCCCAGCATGCTTGTGAAGTGGATTACAGATATCATAAATGAGGTTTGTGTCATGTGTCAAAGTAAGGCATTTTGGGTCCATGTAAAATCTAGCACTGTGGCAGCAATTATCAAAAGTTTAGCCGGGAACTACGCAAGCAGTAACAGGACTTATGCTGGTAGAATGGATGCATCCACTTTCAGAACAGAGGTACTTTTTGCCGCAGTAAAAAAAAGAGGTATTTCCGGGCCATAACTGGGGGGAGAGGAGGAGAAGGAACCTAAGAGCATATATGAAAGTTTAAAAAAATATATGCATGTACTTTGCACCGTCGTCTTAGATGGTGCAAGTGCATGCACATCCTTTTTGCCGCATAACAAGCCAACATGAAAACACAATGTATGCTAGGACTTTATGGGGTTTTTTTTAATCACCTAGATTTTATAGATTAAAAAGAAGGCACCTAGAGCACCAGTTAGGCACCCTGATGGAAATGTACCCTTTATGTGGATCGGGTGTGTGTGTGTGTGTGTGGACAATGCGAAGCAGAACATGTTTGAGACAGGACGTATGCTCTGTGCGGAATAAGTGTGGTGGCATATTATATGTAGGCTACTTGTGGAGGTCACATAGCATGTCTGAGGCTTGCTGAATGTAGCACCCTATATGGAAGGATGCGGATGGTGTATAAGGAGCTCTGAATATGTTTCGGAAGACCTGTTTGCTTCCCAAATTAAGCTATCATTTTTCATTCACTCTAGGACTCCAAAATGCCCACATAAGGGCAACAGCATACGTTCTTCCTGCCCAACTTGTTAAAAAAGAGAGAAAAAGGTGTTCTCATTCAGGGTGGAATGTGGTTTCGAGTCAGACCTGCTGCCAGGGATCCAGACTGCTATGAAACATGTCAGTGTGTGCTTATGTGCTGATCCCTCCCTGCACTGGGCCCCATGTGCTTTGAGCACTCTTCGGTTGAATGCATCTGTGGTGAACGTGTGAGCGTCTTTCCGTGGATGTCTCAGGGATGGTTTGTATTAAGCTCAGGATGAATGGTGCACAGTTGTCAGTAACGGAGAAAGCACTGCATCAGACAATGGTCGGAATCTAAAAATTGTATGGCAAAAGAAATGGTATGTGAGCTTTTGGTAAAATGCCAATAAATGAGGAAACCTTGCATATATATACCATGGCTGCCTCCTCTACTCTCCATGACAATGCTGTCATCCAGCCGGCCCCCGTGAAATGAATTGGATGGGGTCTGTGGGTGTGATGCGATGGCATAGCGGCAAAGCATTTGTGCCATTTGGTGCAGTGAGGGCAGGTAAAAAGGATCATGGGACCAGACATTCTGAGGCTGTGGCTCCCAAACTTGTCCTGAGGGACCCCCAGCCAGTGGGGTTTCAGGATATCCACAATGATACGCATGAGATAAATTTGCATGCAGTGAAGGCAGTGCATGCAAATCCGGCTTGTGCATATCCTGAAACCCCCACTGGCTGGGGGTCCCTCAGGACAGGTTTGGGAACCACAGGGTTTCACACATTTTGGGTTTATGGGAAGTTCCTTGGTTCATGTGTAACATGTACAATTTAAGTTCATTCCTACAGTGATCGGTTTCTGATGCCGCTGCCTGCTGCCTGTCTGACCTGTCTCACTCTTCATCGCTGGCCTGTCACGTCCTTGCTTCTTCGGATCTTCGTCTCCACAGGGGCCTGCACCTCAGCCCTGCCGCCCCAGCACCCGAGGGCTCAACCTAAGGGGAACGAGGGACTGGAATTGGTAGAAGCTCCAGTTTGGCGCCAGCTCCGCCTGCCGACGGTAGGGACCTGCAGGCCTCCTCACTGCAGGTAGCTCCAACTCTGCTTCGGCTCAAGGGTCCACGTTCGCAGCAATTCCTGTCATGATATACGCAAAAGAGACTCTTTCGGAGACACTATGCAGTTAGCAAAGAGAGTCTGCATATTTTTGTTAAGAGTGGAGGCAGGTGCTTAGTGTGTGTGTGTGGCATGAGGTGGGAAGACAGAAGTATAAGGAAGCACAGTGTCAGGCAAGAGGGATGGAAGCAGTGAGAGAAGGGCAGGAGCAGGGATCCCACACAGCAACAGGGAATGGTAGGGAAGAGCCTCCTCTCAGGTCCCTCCCCACCCCACCTGCTGTCTGGAGCACGGGCCTCTTCTCTGCCATGTTCTGTTTACCTGGAGAGCATCTGCCCCCGACCTCGGAACTCAGATGAGGCCCAAAGCTGCAACCAGGTGAGAATGATTTGTGGGAAGGAAAGGGGGCGAGGGGAAAAGGAAGTTCAGGATACCGATGCAGTGTTAGGCACTGCTGCTCCAGCTGGAAGGTGGAGGGCAGGCAGAGGATTGGAAAGGCAAGATAGGCCATAGCAGGGGAGGGGGAGGAGAAAGAGAGAGAGGATTAGGTATGATGGAGAAGGGGAAAAAAACGAGATGGCAGGAGGAGAGAGGCAGGAGACCAGAGACTGATGGAAAGGAAGAAAGGAGAAAGGACCCTGGGTAAGTGGAAGGGTGATGGAGAGAGAAAGAGGACCAAGGAGAGAGAAGGAGAAAAAGGACCAACTATTGGGAAGATAGAGTTGGAGAAATAACTCAGAAAAGGGGATGAGAGAGGACGCTGGATTTGGGAGTATGGGAATTCTGGGAGATAATAGAGTAGAAAGAGAATGAGGAAAGGAGAGCATCAAGGGTGTACAAAGTACAAAATTATCTACTCAAGCAAAAAGGACACCAGAGAGAGGAAGAAGCAAAAAAAAAAAAAAAAGGAACAAAGAGAAGACCTGAGAATGAAAAAAAAAAAACCAACACACAGTCAGCCAGAAAAGCAAGCCAGGGAGAGACATCCAAGACTGGAAACTTTTCTTGCCTGATACTGAATATTAATAATGCATCAGTAAAACAAAAATATCCTGGGGCACAGATCAAAGTTTCTGACCTGAATGTGTCTTTCGCAGAGAATTTCCATGTTGGCAAGAGTTGAATTGTGTTGGCTAATTTGGACTTTCTGTTGTAATTAATTCTCTTGTGTGCAGAACATACCCACCAGCATGGAGGCTTTTGGACTGGGCCCAAAATATGTTGTGGTAACAAAACTTATAGAATGTGCATTTGGGTCTATGTTGAGAGCAGATTCCTACAATTTCCCATGGGGACAGTCCACCAGACTGTCTCCCTCACTCCAAAATGAACTGCCCACTCACTCCTAGCATTTATGGGAAAGAAGTGACCCAGATTCATAGAAACATAGAAATGATGGCAGAAGAAGACCAAACGGCCCATCCAGTCTGCCCAGCAAGCTATGCACTTTTTTTTTTTCCTCTTACTTGTTACACTTGGCTCTTAGTACCTTTTAGTTCTATTTCCCTTCCACCCCACCATTAATGTAGAGAGCAGTGTTGGAACTGCATCTAATTGAATATGTAGCTTAGTTAGGGGTAGTAACCGCCTCAATTCGGCCACCAGAACTCGGCTAATCTTACCCCATCTCCCTTCAGTCCACTGGAAGGAGAAGAGCAGGGCCACCTTCCCGGTGTACACCTCCTCTGCCAGCTTTGGTCTGCTGTCTAAATGTGTGGGGCCCTGTAATCTCGCAGCATCGTCTGGTTCCCCACTTCAGATGTCGGACTCAGGCCGGCAGAAACAGGCACCCGCAGGTAAAAGGTGCCGTGCTCCTCCTGCTAGCGAGGAGAAGAGTTGAGAATTGTGCAAAATGTGGTTTGTTGCACTATGAGAACTGAGCAAACTGGAAAGTGTGCCAGAGAATTAAAAAAAAGGTGGAGAAGCACTGTTCCAGGGTGGATTATTTAGGTCCTTGACTCCCATCTTACGGGCTGTATCCTTTCAGAGGTTTGGCCTCCAGAACTGAACCCAGTATTCTGGATAAGGTCTCACCATTGACCGCCGGTACAGAGGCACTATCACCTCCTTTCTACTGCAGGTTATGCCTCACCCTGTGTACCCTAGCCGACCTCGGGCTCTGACCACTGCCTTCTCTCACTATTTCACCATTTGAAATCATTGGACCCATCAGTTTTCCATGGATTTCTGCACCCCAGATGCATGATGATTTTTTTTTTGCATTGAATCTTAACTGCCAAGTTCTCAACTTTGAGCTTTCCCAGATATACTGAGTGCATGTCAATGGCAGCCTAAGGGGTACTGTAGCCATTTTGATAGCCTCTGCTTTTTAAATCTAGAAACAGAAGAACGTGACAGCACATAAAGACTATCTGGCCCATCCACACCTGCAAGGCTCTGTTTGCATGGCAGCAAACTGAGAAGTCATGGCCATAAAAGTCCAATGCAGTCTTTAATAAATTCATACTTGGCTTTGTTGTGCGTCAGTCCTGTAGCAAAGAAAAGGGCAAGGAGCACTCAGAAAGTTTAAATCTTAAAGACTTCTTGTTTCCTGCCAAACTGGGCTTAGAAGTCTTGGAGAGCAAACCAGACCGACAATCCTATGCATGCTTCTCTTGGTGCTTTCTCCCCAAGATGGAGAAGGAGGTGGTGAGGTGTTGCTGGTCCGGTCTGCTCATGTCAGCTCCCACATCTAGTTTGATAGGAAACATGTTTGTTTGTTTTTTTAATTTACTCTTGCTCTGGTTTCCTCGTGCTATAGCATTTTCATAGTCTGTCCAGTGGAACTGCATACTGTAATTCCTGGGGACGTCAATCCTTTATCTGCAAGACACTCAAATGCTGTCTAGAGCAGAGCATTTTATTCAGCTTGAGTTTTGCCAAACGCACATCCATCATCTCTGTGATTAAATTCATGGGGAATATATTGAACCACACCTCTTAGGGCATTCTAAAATACTTCAGCAGCTGAACGAACACCAAATCTAAGCCAACGGTACCTGTGTATGCCAATCCACACTGAAAAATAGATCTTGAGTCTGGGCTGAGCTCCAGTTGATAATAGCCCTTATTCAGACCTAATTTAGAGAAGACTGTTGCATGATTTAACAAGTGAATAATATCCTGCACTGTCAGCGATATGTCTCTTTCTCACACTTTTGGAAGACCCGTATCTACAGACATTCTGACAAGGCCAAGTTCTTTCGGTTGGCTACGGCCCCAACTGGAGAAATGCGAGGCGTAGGTTCAGACACTGTCTCTCGAATATCCTGCTCTCCCAGAGCAGCACAGAATAGGAAGACAGTAAAGGTCCTGTTCAGCCTGTCCAGTCTGTGTCCTGGTACAATCCTGTGCAAAATCGGAGCTCTTCAGCTAACTGGTTGCTTAGGTGAAATGGAGGACATCTTTGAGACTGCACAATAGGGGACATCTCTTCATTTACATGATGTTTGATAGTTGTATTGTCATTATTCTTTAATAAAAATGATTTTGACAAAAAAAAAAAAGGAGGAAAATTGCAAATGAGAGCAAAAGCATCTGATGTACTTTGATTGCTGGCAGTATCTATTAATCGAATCAATTCAAGGGCCAGTGCCCTTCTTAGTACTAGCTAAGAAGCCTGTCCCCTCTGAGACCTTTTGTTATGAAGAAGATTGATATGGGTTTCTTTTTCAGTTATGTTATTTCAGATTTAAAGTTTCCCATGGATAGGTTTTTGTTTCTGCTGGCGGCAGAACGGGTTTGCCACCCAGCGTTATGCGTACATAGCATTATTCTTGGGCAGGCTGGATGGCCCTTGCGGGCCTTATCTGCCATCCTTAGCCTATGCGCTGTGATGTTTACTGATGCTCCTGTGTTAAACCAGAGACAGAATGTGTGGGACAGTAACTGCAGGACTTTCAGGCCAACCCTGCCGTGTATTTGTAGAGGCAATGAAAACAACATTTTTCAGCAGGAGGCAGGGAGGGTCCTCTGGCTCTGGTTGCACACATCTGATCCAAGCATATTTCTCTGAGACCTGTTTTCCTGTGCTCTTCCCTAATGAGACAAACTGCTAAAGGAATGAGACACGGTGGCAAAATGATAGATTTTTCCCACATTGTGGGCATTTCTTTTTCCCAGGGCAAGGTACTCTCTGCTGGGAGGAAAGTTTTTGCTAGGTGGTGTAGACCAGTGCTGTCTTCCTATTTGTTCAAAATAATGCATTTTTTTTTGGGATCCCCCCCATTGCCATGCTTGCAGCTTGATGTTCTTAGATTTCTAATGCACGGCTGTTTTATTTTTTAGGAGATCTTATAAGAGCATTCTTCCTTCAGTGCATTAAGTCAAATCTGCACCCTTGATCTAATTCCTCTGACTGGGTATCCAGGGACCTTTGGCATACCTTCATGGCCATCCTGGTTTTGCGACATTCCTACTTAGCGTTCTGTGTGGGGATTATCTATTTTATTTTTATTCCACTTTTCAACGTTTCAAAGTGGATTACATTCAGGTACTATAGGTATTTCCCTAACCCCAGATGGCTTACAATCTAAGGGCTTGATTTACTAAACCTTTTTCCCATAGACACAGAATAGGAAAAAAGTAAATCAGGCCCTAAGTTTGTACCTGAGGCAGCGGAAGGGAAAGTAACTTACCCAAGGTCACAAGGAATGGCGGAGGGATTTGAACTCGGAGTTTTCATAGCTCATAGTCCACTGTTCTAACCACTCGGTTACTCCACACACAGCATTTGTTATCAAAGCCTGAGCACAATTCATAAACGGCCCCATTTTAAAAGGGCCACGCGCGTAAAAATCGGGGGGGTTATGCATGTGGCCAGGTCTTACGCGTGCAACTCCCGTTATGCGCAGAAGTGCCGGGCCCTGTGAAAGGGGTGGGCTGGGGGCATGGTCTGGGCGGGGAGGGGTGTCGCGGGGCGGGCCCGGACGGCACCATTAGCCGCTGTCCTGGGGAAGTGCGCGCCGGCAGCTGCCCAGTGCGCGGTGTTTACTTCTGCTCTCGAGGAGCGGTAAGTATGCAAAAAAAAAAAAAAAATTGGGGATAGATTCAGGGGTCGGGGTGGAGAGGGGAAAAGAGAGGAAGGTTAGGTAGGCAGGTAGGGAAGTTCCCTCTCAGTCCACTCCTGAGTTGGAATGGACTGGGAAGGAACCGGGAAGAAGCCCGATCGCGTCGCCGCGCGTAATTTAAAAAATCTCCCCCTCTCGTGCGCGGAAGAGGCCATCTGCTCATACGTGCGCTCGTGGACAATAAAATCCGTCTCGCACGTGCACGCGGGAAACGTACTTTATAACATGTGCGCACCGACACGCACATGTTAGAAAATCGGTGCGTCCATGTGCGTGCGCCGGGGAACTGTGCGCACATGAACGCGCGCGCTTGCTTCTTAAAATCGACCCTAAAATCTCTGGTAGTATCTACAGGCAGTGTATAGAGAGTATTTCAAAGGCTTCTCTGTCAGCAAAATAGAGTAACAAAGCCTTTCTACTTCTGCCACCAGTCTTGTGCATAGCCTCCAAAACATTTTCAAAATGATTTAACCCTTTGTGCCAATTCTATGCTTGCTTGTTTATAAGAGGCAAGTTACGCCTCTGGCAGGCGTAACTTGCGCACATTGGCCGGCTGCCGGCGCGCCATCCCCCGGCACGGCCGCTGCGCCGGAGGACTCAGGACCCCCCCTTCCCGCCCCCCGGACCGACGCCCCCGCCCCCTTTTCAAAGCCCTGGGACGCGCGTATGTACGCATAATACACGCGTACATACGCATATGTACGCGTATGCACGCATCGCCGAGCCTATGCAAAATAGGCTCGGCGCGCGCAGGAGCTGGTTTTCTGTGTTACGCGCGTAACCCTTTGAAAATCTGCCCCACAGTGTCAAATCTGGAAAACACCTGCAAGGGTCTGCCATTTTCTAGCCTATTTTGTGAAGGGAAGAAGACTCATGGGATCACCGTGTGCATGTGCGTTTGTATATCTCTGTGTCCGCTCCCCAATAACTTTTTATTTAGTATCCTGTGCACACCAGACTTTCAGTAAATACCAAGGAGATCCTGACAGTACTTTTTTGGATCCACATATGTGTGTGGACTCGTCCTGGAAAGCAGGCTCCATTAGTTCTGCCTGGAACCTCTTGTTTAAATCTTTGTCCGTTTCTCCAATTGCCATGTTTGAGGTTAAGAGTGTCTTGTATTCTGGGGATGGCAGCAGAATACAAGACATCTTCCCAAAATAAGTAAACGTCAACAGCTGCTCCATCCTGCAGTCATCCCCACACTGTGACAGCAAGGTTACCTCAGTGAAGAAAAGAATCAAATACAAGCAGCAGAGAATACAGGCGGATTATAAATAGGGACCTTCATTTTCATTTTTTATAGAAATGAAACATAGAAACATAGAAATGACGGCAGAAGAAGACCAAATGGCCCATCCAGTCTGCCCAGCAAGCTTCACACATTTTTTCTCTCATACTTATCTGTTTCTCTTAGCTCTTGGTTCTATTTCCCTTCCACCCCCAGTTTTAATGTAGAGAGCAGTGATGGAGCTGCATCCAAGTGAAATATCTAGCTTGATTAGTTCGGGGTAGTAGCCGCCGCAATAAGCAAGCTACACTCATGCTTATTTGTTTTACCCAGCCTATGTTATACAGCCCTTATTGGTTGTTTTTCTTCTCCCCTGCCGTTGAAGCAGGGAGCTATGCTGGATACACGTGAAGTATCAGTCTTCTCCCATGCTGTTGAAGCAGAGAGCCATGCTGGATGTGCATCGAAAGTGAAGTATCAGGCACATTTGGTTTGGGGTAGTAACCGCCGTAACAAGCCAGCTACTCCCCGTTTTGTGAGTGCGAACCCTCATTTTCTCCCCTGCCGTTGAAGCAGAGAGCTCTGCTGGATTTGTGAAGTATCGGTTTTTCTTCTCCCCTGCCGTTGAATCAGAGAACTATGCTGTATATGCATTGAAAGTGAAGTATCAGACTTATTTGATTTGGGGTAGTAACCGCCGTAACAAGCCAGCTACTCCCCTCTTTGTGAGTGTGAATCCTTTTTTCCACATTTCCTCTTGCTGTTGAAGCTTAGAGCGATGTTGGAGTCACAGTAAGCATGTGTATGTTTATTTAATAAGGGTATTGACTCCAGGCAGTAGCCCTCATTCTGGCGAGTCACCCACTCTTCATTGGCGGCCTCTTGACTTTATGGATCCACAGTGTTTATCCCACGCCCCTTTGAAGTCCTTCACAGTTCTGGTCTTCACCACATCCTCAGGAAGGGCATTCCAGGCATCCACCACCCTCTCCGTGAAGAAATACTTCCTGACATTGGTTCTGAATCTTCCTCCCTGGAGCTTCAAATCGTGACCCCTGGTTCTGGTGATTTTTTTCCTACGGAAAAGGTTTGTCGTTGTCTTTTGATCATATTGTCTTTTGATCATATTGTTTTTTATTTTTCCCAGAAATATTTTGATAATAACAAAAGCCGGGGAAAATATTTTTTTTGGGGGGGTAAATATCAGAGTTTATTATTGTGGACAGAAGCCAGGTCAATGAAACATTACTAAGCAGATTCTCCCACTCGTGCAACTCAGCATCCCCATCTCTACCCCCATCCCCTGCCTCGCATGTCTCTCTCTCTTCCCCCCATTCCTTCATCCTTACTGGTGGTGGCTCCAGGCTCCTCCTCTCTCCTTCAGCAGCCGCTTACGGAGGCTTCCGCGCTCTGCAGCACCGCACGTCTGCTTTTGCGCGGGGCCAGGGAGCCTGCCGGGAAGTGCTTCTGGTGGACAGGGCCTGCGAGAAATGCATTCACGGCACCAGGCGGCAGGCACGTTGGCTGCTTGGGGAGTGAGGAGCTGGCACCTGAAACGTGGCACAGGCGGCGCCTGAAACAGCACCTGCAGCTCTGGAGCAGCTTTTTAACCAGCCTGAAATGAGGGTGAATAGCAGTTGAAACCAATTGTCACCTTTGCAAACGTTTGGCAACTTACGGGTGAAAATCGGTTTAAACTGAAAACAAAGGACCCTCGTTATGGAGTAAGTTCAACATCTTTATCGTCAGCATTGGGAAAATAGCTTTCATATCCATGTGTTTTTCAAAATAATTTTGTTTACATCAGTGTTTCAAGTCCAAAGCACAAGAAAAATACTGTACACCCCAAACTCCGCGGGCAGGCAATGCAAACATGGAGAGAACTCAAGGGAATGGAACAGCTCCCCTATGAGGAAAGGCTGAGGAGGTTAGGGCTTTTCAGCTTGGAGAAGAGATGGATGAGGGGGGGATATGATAGAGGTGTTTAAAATCATGAGAGGTCTAGAACGGGTAGATGTGACTCGGTTATTTACACTTTCGAATAATAGAAGGACTAGGGGGCATTCCATGAAGTTAGCATGGGGCACATTTAAGACTAATCAGAGAAAGTTCTTTTTCACTCAATGCACAATAAAGCTCTGGAATTTGTTGCCAGAGGACGTGGTTAGTGCAGTTAGTGTAGCTGGGTTCAAAAAAGGTCTGGATAAGTTCTTGGAGGAGAAGTCCATTAATGGCTATTAATCAAGTTTACTTAGGGAATAGCCACTGCTATTAATTGCATCAGTAGCATGGGATCTTCTTAGTGTTTGGGTAATTGCCAGGTTCTTGTGGCCTGGTTTGGCCTCTGTTGGAAACAGGATGCTGGGCTTGATGGACCCTTGGTCTGACCCAGCATGGCAATTTCTTATGTTCTTATGTTCATGGTCAAAAGTCCCACCTGTCTCTTCCAAATTTTTAAACAAAGGGAGAGACAGGGTAGAGACACATATGCATTTGTCACAATGAGCCACTTCCCTCTGTATAGAAGCGAGGGATAAGGGAGAGATTGATGCAGTGCAGGCAGCCGGCTCAGTTAGTTACCGCCGCATATGTGGCTGCCAGAGCTCCTCCTCCTCCGCTGCTGCTGCTGCTCTGAACGCTCAGAAAGAATCACAGTCAGCGCCTAGGGCTATGCTCTCGTCTCTTCCGCCCAGGATATTACAGGCTGGAAGGACTCAAAGGAGGAGGCTGGGGAGGTTGGAAGATAAGGAGGTGCTGGGTGCCGCGCAGAGCAGGACTTGGGCCCATAAAATTACCACAGCCCGGAGCCTCATGCTGTACGGAAGAAGGAGAGGCCCGCGGGATTACGCGTGCTCTTAGGAAGGAGCTCCCACGTATTTAAGAGCCACCGTTGGTGACTCTTGTTACTACTGTGAGGTGCTGAGAGCAGGGCCCACGTGCTGGTCTGCCTCTGACACCAGGCAGTGGCGACTTTTGGTGTGGCACAGGGATCAGGGTTGAGGGCACACTGCCTTAGGGCATCCTGCACGGAACGGCAGTAACATGGAGATTGGAGACGCCCTTACCGCATGCCCTGATAACCAAACCCCCTCCAAACTTTCACAAATGACAGTACCTTTAAAATTGGGTTATTAAAAAGGCCGCACTTTATTTATACGTCCCAACCCGAGCCCTAAAGTATTAACAATGATCCAAAACATTCCAAATAAACCCCACCCCTCCAAAGACCTCTAGCCCCCCCCCCCCCCACCACGCCCCCAGTGGAAGGGCTAAGCAATGTCCAATGTCTCGTCTTACCTCGCCTCGTCCCGGCGAAGGAAAGCACGCGGCCTTGAGCATCGGTCCCCCTCTTGCTCATAGGCCCTCTCGTGTAGCAGCCCCCAAACTATACGAGATTCCAACCCCCCCCCCCCCCCCCCCCCCCCCCCCCCCGAATGCCCCTTTACAACAATTAAACAACATTTAACCACACTGGGCTCGGGTTTACCGCCTCCATCTGCGACAAAATTCAAAATCAACACATTAACACTGTATATACTTAAACATAGATCATTAAAGAACTGCATTAAATAAACATTTGTAGCACCCAAGGGAGGGAGGGAATCAAAAATGTGGCCACTGCCTCAGCCTGCCCGGACCGTCTGAGGCGCGAAAACGGCTCAACAGTGAAGGTTATGAGGCAGCATCCAATCGCAGGGGAGCATTTCAAAATGCTACTCTGCCATTGGACACCGCTCCCGTGCTCCCACTAACCCCTCCTCCCCCCCTCCTCTTGCGATACCCCTCCCGCTCCACTCCTGTTACCCGCGGCGGGGCAAGACGAGCATGCCCCGCCTTAACTTACAACTCTACAAACAACTTGCTGGGCGGTCTTTATGGACCATTTTGATCTTTATCTGCCAACATTTACTATGTTGCTGTGTCAGGGTGTTTAACTTTTTTTTTTTTTTTTTTAGAAAATTCAGTAATCAAAATGAATTTATGTATGGGGTTTGGTTTTTTTCTTAAATTTTTGAAAAAAATTTCATTTTATTGAAAAATGGGGAAATGGATTCAGACGCCGGGCCCTGACATTTGCGGTCCGAGACACCGATACGTAGAGGTTAGGGATAAAGCACAGGACTGTTTCTGTGGCCAAGTCCAAAAGCAAAGCACGTTCAAGCAGCACTGTCTGAGTTATCAAGAAGGCGCCTCACCTGTAAAACTGTTGCTAGTGGTAATTTCATTACGAGTTTGATTTTGATTGTAAATATTACTAACCTTAACATACGTCCTGGGGGTAATCTACCTGGAGCGGCAGTTACCACCCTTAACAAAAAACATGTCACCCCCACTACATAAAACTCCTCTGTAATTTATCCATCGATATATGACTAATGAATGCCTTATGCCCGCTGATTTTGTACTGTGCACATGGACACTTATGTTTATAGTTTTGGTTACAGTTTTTGTTGTATCTACTCATTGATTTATGGATATTTGTGTTGCCTACTCAGCATTATCCACTCTCCCTGTTTAATGTATTTTATCTCGGTTATATGTAATGGCTTCGCCCAAAAGTTAATTGTATTTTTCTAATTTTTTCGATTTATATGTTATATGTAAGGGCTCCGCCCAAAAGTTCTTGTTTTTTGTGAACCGATGCGATGTGCGAATGGATATCGGTATAGAAGAGACGTTAAATAAATAAATAAATAAATAAATAAAAATGGGGTATCCTGCACAGAGCGGCAGTACCACAAGAAACTTGCTGGGCAGCCTAGATGGACCATTTGGCCTTTTTCTGCCATCAGTACTAGGTTACTCTATGCTACTATGTATGTTTTTTTTCCCCATTTCTTTATTCTCTGCCTCTGACTATACATTCTGGCTTCCTTTTAGATGTTATAGGAGAGACCGTTAACGTGCAGCAAAGGGCAGGCACATTGCGGCTGCTGACACTCAGTAGTTTTGTGAGGGATTTCTGCAATAGCCAATATTGCTGAGTTTTCATCATAGCTGGGGCTGGTTGACCTCTCCCTTTACTTGCCTTCTGCTGGCGCTGCCTTCCACAAAGCACGGGATTGTAGTGCTCAGATCCTGGCCCAGGTGAGCTCTTTATAGCCAGGGTAGCCAGAGCGATCCTCCCCCAGCTGGCTGTTTCTCTAACTGAACAAGCAAGGAGAGAAAAGTGATATATAAGAACATAACTGCCATACTGAGTCAGACCAAGGGTCCATCAAGCCCAGTATCCAACAGTGGCCAAACCAAGTGCTGGGCAGGGACACAACACCGGGCAGGAGGGAATCCAAGAACCTCCAACATTGAAACATATTTAAAAAAAATAGAAAAAGAAGGCAGAACAACACAATAATAAACAAATAGAACATTGGACACTTTGGGCATAGCTGGAAAAGAAGAAGAGAGCCAAACAACCCAGAACAGGTATTTTTTTGCCTTTCTTTTTTCCTCTACCTTTTGGCAAGCAAAGGTTTGTGATTCTAATTACTGTCAACCCGCATCCTGGCCCGTTTGAAGCCTCCTCGTTCCACTGCTGGCGGGGTGCAGGCTGCCCCGTCTTTTGTTCCCTTCCGAATCCTGGAATATATACTCTTTCACTGCTTGCTGTTTCTCGGTTTTCCCAAGTCTGCATTCTCCTGGACTCCATGCATGCACCCGATTTTCAAAGCCATCGACGGTCATAAAAACACAGTTTTGTGTTACGAGTGCGCGCGGGCGCGGTCGTCTCGGGCGGGTGGTGAGCCCTTGGGCCACGGCAGGACCCCAGGAGGAGCCCAAGGCCACACCGTGGAAGGTGAGCTGAGCAGGCATGGTGAGCCAGGCAGGCAGGAACAGAAGCAGGGAGTCCGACCTGCATGCCCATGGTAGCCAACACGGGGAAGTTGACTAATGAACGGTCCTCCGACTGTTCCCGGCCCTTTCGGACCTGCCGCAGGGAACGGCAATGGGCAGCAGGCCGGACAGAGGCGAGGGCAGACAGAGTCCTTATACAGAAGACGTCAGACGGGGGCTGAAGCAGACACTGTAGACAAGGCTGGACGGAAACATGGCACTGTCCATCAGGGCGCCCTACTCAGCCCACCCGTGGGACTGAGTCGCGGACCACCCTGTCCCAGACGCGCCCTACACAGCCCAGGAAGGCTGGTCGCGGACCACGCTGAGAAGGAGGGTGCAGGGAAACTCCAGGCGAACAGGAACTCCAATGCTGGGATACTCACATCCGAAGTCCTTACGGCTGGCAGGCAGGGGAGCTCCAGAGCCCGGGGGACGAATCCCTCCTGTTGGCCACTCCAGGGCCCAACAGGCCAGAAGGCTCAGGAGCCAGACAGGACGTAGGACAGAACAAGCGGAACTGGATCAGGATCAGGCAGCTTCAGGATCAGACATCAGGAAACACGTCAAGGCAGACATCAAGAAACACGTCAAGGCAGACATCAGGAAACATGGAGGACCAGGATCGGCAAGGTTACAGACAACTGTAATGCACAATCCGAAGGCCCGGTGCAAATGAACAGACAGTCCTTAAATACTGGAGGTAGAAGGCAACTCCCTGGGAGGAGCTTGCCAGGACCGCCCACCGCTGGTCCTATAAGTCAGGTGGAGAGCTGCGGGCCGGCCCCTAGGAGAAGGGCGTCGCCAAACAGGAAGTCCAAACGCTGAGGCATGCAAGCCACAGGCACAGCTAGGCCTCTCAGGCCCTGGAGCAAGTCCCGGATGGAACACAGGCCCTGGAGCTGTGTCTGCTAGGCCTCCGGTCCTGTAGTGCTGTCTCTCTTGGGCCTCCAGCCCTGTGACTTTGAGTCTCCTGGGCCTCCAGCCCTGCTGCTACTCCTGAGCCCTGCTGCTGCTGCTGCCTGCTGGTTCCAGCTACTGCTGCTTCCTGCTTCCAGCCTCCTGCTTGCTTTTTCGGCCACGTGTGTCCTAGTGGCCTCTTGTTTTGTCACCCCTCCTACCTTCCCTTCCTTTGTCCCATGCTGGTGGTCTCCGGCGCCCTCGCAAGGGGGCGCTGGGGTGCAATGGCTTCTCCTTCCCTTTCTTTAGTTGTCTGTTTCTCCCTGTTTCTTTAAGGGGCGGGGGTGGCCTTTGGCCGCCCCCGCCTCCTCCCCACCCACAGTAGATGAGGCATGCAAGCCACAGGCACAGCTAGGCCTCTCAGGCCCTGGAGCAAGTCCCGGATGGAACGTAGGCGAGGCCCTGGCTTCAGAGCGGCCTCTGGAGGAAGGTAAGAGACCTCCTGTAGCGCAGCAGCAGGGGGGATCGCAACAGTTTTGTGCGCGTAAGTGGCCACTGGAAAACTGAGCCGGGCTCAGCGCCTAACTTGCTTTTCAAGCTGGCGAGAGGTGTTCTGGGGGCGGAGCTAGGACAGAATCGGGACTGTTGCGCGTGCTTTTCACGTTCCCCCCTGTGATTTATGCCCTTGGTAGAGCAGGTGTGACTTTCGGTGGGTGAGTTTGGGCACGTATCGTGGTATTTACGTGCATACTTCCAAAGCATACTTATAGGCAGAAGTCTGCTTTGAGAATTTGGGGTCAAGCCTGCGTGGAAAAGATATGCACGGTCTTTAACCCACTGCGCGTTCTTATAACATCACCCTCTGTGTGTCAGGCTAGGAAATAAAGAGTGGCAGTGTGCCAGCAGGTGTGTCCAGGCACACCACCATCAATATCCCACCTGGAACCAATCCCGGGTGCCGGTCAACCTCAAAAAGACTCGGCAGCTGATAAGAAAGATGACAGCTGTGGCCTGCTGCAGTTATGGAGGCTCCGAGGCACCCAGCAGCGATTGCCCTGCCAGAGGCCTAATTTGTCACAGTTGTGGAAAAAGAAACCGCTATGCAAAAATCTGCAGATCTGCCAACGCACGGAGATCATGTCGATCTACCTCAGACTGATGCCTCCAGAAATGACAGCTTGTATATTTTTACAGTGCCTTCCCATCACAAAGCTCAGCCACAGCAACATTCTTATATTGCAACTGAAAATGTGTTTTAAACATTGCCTATATGATACGTGATTAGCCCGGTGCTTTTGGGGGCCTTCCTTATTTGCAGAATGTGAACTGACTCATACAAATAACAGCAGAATAATAAGATTTATTTCTTTATATACCTCTTAGCCTGAAGGCCATTCTAAAAGGATGTGTTTGGTTTGTATTGAGTCCCTTTTGATTTATTATGTTTTCTTAGTTGATAAGGTGGACCTGACATGCTTTTTTTTTTTTTTTAATGGTTTTGGACTTTTATTTCAAGCTTTGCGTCCATTTTATTTGTAACCTTTGCAGCCAGTATTAATTCTTTAATATAATCATTGCTTCTGGTCGGCCCAGCAGCTTGTATTTCCGCCTCTTCATCTGAGGCAGACTTTGCCTGTACACAGAACGTTCTCCACACCCAGGTTCTTCACGGCCTTTTTGCGTTTTGGGCTGCTGATCAGCTCACGTAGAAGGAACTGTCTTCTGACCCACTTCTTGCCCGCGGGGAGACTGTGGCGCAGTCATGAGCAGGATGCTATAAGTCACTTTAGGTGCGACGGGAGCTCAGCAGCATGGCAGCTGAAGTCCCGATTCCCTGCAATTCTTCATGTGAGCGGTGACACAGTGTTTGGAATCACATCTGAAAAAATGTAAGATTTGGTTCCCAGCAGTCTGACAACGACTTCATGAGCAGAATCTCACACTGAGCCCTCTTAAACGCGAATACAACAAACTCGTATTAGAGTTCTTAGGATATATATATATATATATTTTGCAAGGAAAGGGGTTCTACAGACCCCAAGAGTGTGCAAGATATCCAAAATGCTTTCATGCTCACAAATCAAGGAGGAGTTCAGAGCCTATTAGTGCCTGCCAGCTACCATGGTAGGCTCATACCCCAACTGGCTACAATTATACAGCCTTTTAAAAAACTCAACAAAGAAAAGAGCAGCTGTGGGAATGAACAGATAAATATAAGCATGCTTTTGTTGAGCAAAAAATATCTCTTACCAGCGAGGGTGTTATAGTATGAACTGATTCTGGGAAGAAGCCTGAACATTTAGTGAATGTCAGTCCTGTTGGTTTAGGGGCTCTCCTCAGGCAAGTGACTAAACAGAGTTAAGAGCATACTGTTGCTTATGTTTTGTTGCCAGTTGATCAGAAGTACTCTCATAGTAAAAGAGAAGCATCTACAGTAGATTGGGGATATCCTAATATCTGTTTATACCTTCATGGGTGTCCTTTTACAATTATAACGGATCCCAATCCTCAGGAACCCATGGGAAGCAATCCTCCTTTCCATCCAGCAGCTCCCATTAAGTGCTGGATACTCAGACTGCAAGGCTATGACTATGAAATTGTCTATTGTGGTGAATTTCTGGGTTTCAGGCTTGACATCCGTAGTTAGCTTATGCTTGTTGTGTGTCCCTGTCGCGGCAGGCCCGTGACCGGGCCTACTCACCTCCGGCACCCGGCTCCTGAACTTGGCCCGTCCTCTCCGGCGGTAGTGGCCAGCCGCTTGCGCTCCCGCACCCCCGCTGCCTCCTCGGTCTCTCCCTGTCCCTCTGTGGGCTCCTCCAGTTCCCAGCAGGCCTCCTCACGTGTGCCGCGGGGAGACGCTGCTGTCCAGCGGCCTGCTTCCTCCTAGGCACGCGCATGCGCGTCTCTTCCACTTTTAAAGGAGCTGCAGTGGGAATCCTACCTGTGGCCCTGGATGATGACATCATCGGGCCCTGCTACATAAGGCAGGGCCCGCCACTCATTCCTTGCCTTGGCAACAGGTCTCCATGCTTGTCGTGTGCTCATTGCTTGTCCTAGTTCCTGACTTCGTTCCTGGTTCCTACCTAGCTTTATTTGGACTGACTGCTGGCTTTGACCCTTGCTACATTTGGACCACGCTCAGGATTGACTACTGGCTTTGACCCTTGCTTCATTGGACCTCGCTCAGGATTGATTACTGGTTTTGACCTCTGTCTCATTGGACCTTGCTCAGGACTGATTATTGGCTTTGACCTCTGCTTTGTTGGACCTCGCTCAGGACTGATTACTGGCTTGGAACCTCACTTTGTTGGACTGTACTCTGGACTGATTCCCGTCCTTGGCTCTCCTTCCACTGTACCTCGACTAGCTCTGCTGCCTTCCTCAACTCCAGCCTGTTCCCAACCTCGCCTTCGGTATCTTCTTGCACTTGGACTTGTCAGGCTTCGGTTCTGCTGCCCGGGTGTCACCTGCTCTTGCTCCTAGGCCTCTGGATCCCTCCCTCACCTGGACCTGCTTCAGTCCCTCCGATACCTCTGTTGGTCCCTGGCTACCATCCACTGAGAGTCATCTGATGGAGGCCCGCCTAAGACCAGCTGGCCCCGAAACCCAAAGGCTCAACCTGCGGGGAACGAGGGCTGGTATTGGCAAAGCTCCAGTCGGCCTCCATCTCCTGGTCTGCTCTGTCTCCCAACAGTGGGGACCCGTGGGGCTTGCCCTACGGGTAGCGTCAACCCTACCTCGGCTCAAGGGTCCAGCATCAGCACAACACTGCTACCTGGTGTCATAAGGATTGAGACTGTGCTTGTTAGGCCCTAGCTAGTAACAGCTAAAAGGCAGAAGTACTGAAAATGACATAGCTTTAGCATGCTAGGAATATATTTATATATTCTATAGTAGCAAAGCATAACCGTATAAGGAGGCAGATAAAGCTGTTTACTCCAGAAAGTAACGGTTATTTCTTAGGGAAAACTTAAGCTTCTGCATAGCTATTAATTACGTGGAATTATTATTATTTATTTTATTTATTTACGATTTTTATATACCGATGTTCATTTCAAAAAGAGATATCACATCGGTTTACAATAAGGTACAATAGGTAATTCACTATCCCCTAAAAGGGCTTACAATCTAAAATTTTTGTACCTGAGGCTAAGAGAATACAAAAATAAAATCATCAAAATCAAAGTTCTTAACAATTAAGCAAAAGGTATAACAAGGAGCATATTAAACAAATAACACAAAGGGTGCACAAAGGGGAGTGCCCCTTTGTCGCACCCCTTTGGCGCGCGGCGCCTGCTGGCTTGGTGCCTTTCAAACTGCCCGGATCCGTTTGCGATGATGTCAGGGGAGGGGGCGGGTCTCAGAATCATGGCTTTCCCCACAGAAATCTCTCCTCAGTTTCAAAGGCAGTTTTTTCAAATTTTTTTTTGTCTTTTTACCTTGGATGTTAGCTGTTACAAGGTGATCAGCACTGGTAGGTAGCCCTCCCCATCACAAGCGCCTGCTGGCTTGGCGCCTTTCAAACTGGGAATGTAATGAATTTTGATGCATATTCCTGTCGAGTATGATATGCTGACCCTTGATTTGTCCAGTGCTTGTTATCACTGTTAAGATCATTTATAGGGTGTGAAATATTACTGTGTCACTCAAAGCTCTCACATCTTGGGCGTCAGCTGCTCCCCTGTATTATCTGTGCGCGCACGATCAGGTAATAAAATAAGGAAGTAAGCTTTAAAGTTACAAATATTTCTTTAAAGTTTTTAAAATGGTATAAACAAAGGTATACAAAGCTAGGCCAAGAGGGTCTTGCCGGTAAGCTTCTCAGGGATTTTCCACACCATTGATCAGGAAAAAGATAAGCCAGCAGACTATTTGTCCTGGCATTTAAGTTCCAATCCTACCACTAAAGGCAGCTTCATGGAAAAAACAGAGATCTGTATACACATCAATTTCCTTCTCTCCTATGCTGCTCCCAAAAGCATTTTCATTACAACAAATCAAGATTGTAAAAAATTCTGCCCCCAGATGATCATCAAAAATGTTTAACATGGTCAAAGGCAACAGATTTAGCATCACCTAACCCCTGAAAAGCATGATATTTTCTGGTCCTTTGCTCACATTAAGAGGAAGGTCACATCACAGGGGATGAGCCCTTCTTTGAGACATAAATCTTGTCATTTCATATTCTCAATGGAATCATAAAATATACAAAGGCAAAACAAATCCTTACAATATAATGATATAAATATATAAGATCATTTTAAAATAATTTAAAATTTTTATTTAAAATGTATATAGACGGGCCTTATTTAAAGCAAGTGAGGGTTATCAGACACCTAACGGGGTTACACAGCTTCAGTTCAAAACATGAGCTTTAAATCCATTTACCCCAACCTATCAAAAAGATTTTAACTGAAATGTTTTCATTTTATATAAATTTATGTACCACTATAAAATCATTTCATAAGAAGTATCCACCTCGAAAGAATGAAACTGTCAAATGCATTCATTTTGATGGAACTAATGAATAGAAACGTCTACATGCTGACAAAGTACTTTTCAACAACATAACATAGTAAAATAGTATTGACGGCAGAAAAAGACCAAATGGTCTATCCAGTCTGCCCACCAAGTTTCTTATAGTAGTAACTGCTGCTCCGTGCAGGTTACCCCCATGTTTCTGTTAAGGGTAATAACTGCTGCTCCGTGCAGGTTACCCCATGTTTATGTTAAGGGTAATAACTGCTGCTCTGTGCAGGTTATCCCATGTTTATTTTAAGGGTAATAACTGCTGCTCCGTACAGGTTACCCCATGTTTCTGTTAAGGGTAATAACTGCCGCTCTGTGCAGGTTACCCCATGTTTATGTTAAGGGTAATAACTTCTGCTCCGTGCAGGTTACCCCATGTTTCTGTTAAGGGTAATAAACTGCCACTCCGTGCAGGTTACTCCCATGTTTCTGTTAAGGGTAATAACTGCCGCTCCGTGCAGGTTACCCCATGTTTCTGTTAAGGATAATAACTGCCACTCCGTGCAGGTTACCCCATGTTTCTGTTAAGGGTAATAACTGCCACTCTGTGCAGGTTACCCCATGTTTCTGTTAAGGGTAATAACTGCCTCTCTGTGCAGGTTACCCCATGTTTCTGTTAAGGGTAATAACTGCCACTCTGTGCAGGTTACCCCATGTTTCTGTTAAGGGTAATAACTGCCACTCCGTGCAGGTTACTCCCATGTTTCTGTTAAGGGTAATAACTGCCGCTCTGTGCAGGTTACCCCATGTTTCTGTTAAGGATAATAACTGCCGCTCTGTGCAGGTTACCCCATGTTTCTGTTAAGGATAATAACTGCCGCTCTGTGCAGGTTACCCCATGTTTCTGTTAAGGGTAATAACTGCCGCTCTGTGCAGGTTACTCCCATGTTTCTGTTAAGGGTAATAACTGCCGCTCTGTGCAGGTTACCCCATGTTTCTGTTAAGGGTAATAACTGCCACTCCGTGCAGGTTACGCCCATGTTTCTGTTAAGGGTAATAACTCCTTTGTCACCTTTCCAGTGACCTCAGTGGAGTCTAAATTATGGCAGTACCTGCAATGGAAAGAGTCAGGGAAGGAAATGAAGGCTATGGCTAGGGGTTTGAATGGATTGTTAATGAAGTTTAGTGAAGGAAAAATGGTTGAGAAATCCCTGGAAGAGGAAGATGATGAACGGTCTGTTACCTCTGCAAGTATGGCTATGTTGAATCTCCTGGGTGAGAAGAAACTGACCCTGTCGGTAGTATGGGAAGTAGCAAGTGGAGTGCACCGTGTTTTGCAGGAGGCTTTGGGTCGGGTTGAGGCTGATTTACCTGAAACTGCAATTTCACCACTGTAAACTAGCACTGCCTGGAACCCTCTTTGCTGTGAATGGCAGTGCAGTGAGAAAAAGTCAGGAGAATGTTAGTATCAATGGAACAACTTACGGTGAGAGAAGCTAGTCCTCCAGTGAGGGAGCTAACCACACCTGTGGGTCCTGTGAAAGAGAGTGGACCTGGTCCTGATGTTATATTGGAACCTGAGCAAAACGTTTGGTTTTTTGCTTCTGATTAAGAAGTCTGAACCATGGGTCATCACTTAATCTCAGCCAGTATGGGGATGTGCAAGTGTGTGAGGGAAGAGTCCCCTGAAGGAGAATCAAGGCTTCAGGTCACACTTATTTATGTATTTATTACTCTTAAGTTACTCTGGAGAGTGGAGTAGAAGTGGTAGCTAGCTCTGATCCTCCAGTGGAAGAACAATGCAGATACCATTTGTAACACAAGCTGTGGTCCCTTACCATCCTCTTTATCAGGGAACCCTGGAAGATCAATGACTGGATCCTGGAAAGCCATACACAATGCAATTTGGTGTGACTCTGCAGAGCAGAGAGAGAAATAAGGAAGATGGTGAGGAGATTTGGGGGCTATAAAAATTACCTCTAGGTTCCAAAGTCGGCCATGGAAGTGACTGAGAGGAAACATGATAATTGGGTCCACCCCAGAGTTGTTGAGAGAGGGAGAAGATCCTGAAGGAGAAAGCACCATTATCCCAGCGAGTGGTTGGTAAAATGAAGATGTCTTGGGCATGTGGGAAGGCAGGCATGGATGCACTGTGTTGTGTACGCCCCCTCCCCCCCCCCCCCCCCCCAGATGAAAGTTATGCCATTATCACCAGGAGGCTGGGTCAGCTACAAATATTCATCTGATTCAGAGGCGTTATTGTTAACCAGTACATAAACAACATCTGCTATTGAGCTTTACCTGAAGTTCTCATTTGAAGAAACATTTTAAACTGCTCCTGATATTATTAGACCATGAGAACTACGTGCAGCAGAGGAGCCTGATGGAGTTCTGGGATGAAGGCATCCTTCCCAGAGGGACTTAGGTCCATAAAATGAAAAGGACCTGTGCTTGCTTCCTTACAGGTGCTGTGCGCCAGGATCTGATTCCTGGAGTCTCCTTGGAGTTTGGACCAGAAACATTGCAAGATCTGCTCTCAGTATTATGAGGAATTCTCTTGACTGATCAGGTTACATCATCGGCACTGTAATCTCTCACTATTTAGTGCCTGATAGATATTACAGGCAGTGTTGTTTGCCCTGTTAATATATTATTTTTATTATTCAAAATTTTAAAATGAGTCCATACTGTTGATTATTTCTGCAGTGTTTTGTGTACTTAATTTCTCCTTCTTCAAAGTTCAGTAAAGGAAGTCATGCCAGAGCTTGCTGATGGGGGAATTCTCTTTCGAGGACTAGGGTTCATTTCTGCAAAAGTTGCTATTGACAACCTTAAAGATCTAACGGTTCCTTTCCAGGAGGGCGCACCTTTTGCCTAGTGATAAGGTCTAATTATGGTGTATAATTGTATCTGCCTGGAGATTATTTTAGGATTTACAAATTTAGTTGTGCCATGATGGATTCACCTTAGGGTACTATTTCATGTTTAAGTTTCTCCCTGGAAGTTCTTTCACAGCATTTGTACTTGACTGCATCATAACCAAGCTGAAAAACTAAACTATTTCATCATTGTTATATTTTCTCATGTAAAGTGTAATTTGGTACAGTGAATCTGCTTTCATAACTTCATATGCATATAGACAAAAAATAGTACCAGTTCTAGCCATGATTGTTTTGTTAATAATGTGTTGAGTATTATACAGTGGATGACTGACCATATATTATGTTGTTTTAATTCAGTTACAGCTAAATGTATTGCATTGTCTGTCTTCAATTTACTTAACTGTTATTAAATATAAATATATAAATAAATAAATAAATAAATAAATATATATACATATACTGACCTCCGTTTGTTAGCAATATACTTCAACAAAAACTACAAAAACTACAAGAAGAACTCACAAACATCGACTTAACAAACTCAGAAACAGCCACAACCTCATGACTTAAAATTACCAGCGCTATAGCAGACAAAATAAACCCAACCATCATAAAGACAATAAAAACCCCAAAACATCAAAATCAATGGTACAACGAAAGCATAAGAACAGCCAAACGCAAACTTAGGAAAAAAAGAGAGAGCATGGCGCAAGAATAAAACAGCCCTACTACTTACCACATACAGAACCCAGCTAGCATTCTACAAAAAACGTATTCACAACGCCAAGAAAGATTTCTACTCGAGCAAAATAAACAAATACCAACATAACCCCAGAATGCTATTTTCCATTGTACATAACCTCAAACCATCAAACGAACCTAGAATACCAAATAACACTATCAAAAGTAATGAATCTGCAGAATTATTTACCAAAAAAATCAAAAAGCTAATAAACAACAGCCCCATCACACACGCCCAAACCTTTAAAATGCTACAGAAACTGATAACAACTTGGATGAGTTTCGACCCCGCCTCCTAGCTGGAAATTCAAAAAATCATCAAACACATGAATCCAGCAAACCATTCCATCGACAGTATCCCCATACCAACAATTAAACTGATTGAAAATACAATAACTAAAACAATAACAGACATAGTCAACATCTCACTCACTGAAGGAATCTACCCAGAATGCCCAAAATCAGGAATAAAAAAGAACAACCTAGACCTGGAGAACCTTCGAAACTACCTCCCTATATCCAACCTACCGTTCATTGCAAAAATCATAGAATAAATTGTCTACTCCCAGCTCTCGGACCACCTCGAAAGAAACAACATACTTTACCCGTCACAATTCGGCTTCAGGAAAACCGTAAGCACTGAAATACTACTTCTTGCACTAAACAACACCATACTCAGAGGATTCGACAAGGCACAAAGCTATCTACTAATCCTCCTAGATTTATCGGCTGCCTTTGACACAGTCAACCATACCATCCATCTCGACAAACTAACTGAAATAGGAGCCACAGGGATAACCCTACAATGGTTTACATCCTACCTATCCCACAGAAATTTCCAAGTATTGTTCAACAATACCCTCTCGAACAAAGTCAACCTGAACACTGGAGTTCCCCAAGGATCCGCCCTATCAACAACACTCTTCAACATCTATCTCCTCCCAATTTGTCACACATTAGAACATCTTGGTCTGACCCGCTTCCTATATGCTGATGATATTCAGATACTTATTCCTATACAGAATACATTAGAAGAAACCTACAAAAAACTAACCTTCTATCTTACAGAAATCAAACAACATTTATCAGACCTAAAACTCATAATAAACCTCGACAAAACTGAAATAATCATACTAGATAGAAAGAACAACAACCCTCTCATGCAACCACTCAAAATGGAAAACCCCAAAACATCAATCTCTCCTGTCATGCATGCTCGAAACCTAGGAATCATCATTGACAATGACCTTTCATTCAAAATCCACATAACTAACAAGATAAAGGAAGGATACCACAAACTACTGACCCTCAGACGTCTTAAACCTTTCCTTTCACAAGATGATTTCAGAACTGTCCTGCAACTACTCATCTTCACCAACCTTGACTACTGCAATGCCCTACTACTGGGCCTACCACTCGCTACCATCTGTCCACTCTAAATCCTACAAAACATAGCCGCCAGAATCCTAACCGGAACAAAAAAAACATGAACACATTACTCCAACTCTGACATCTCTACACTTGCTACCAATAAAATATAGAATAGACTACAAAGTACTAACAATTCTGCATATACTAATCATAGGGCAACAATCCAAGTGGTTAAGCAAAACCATCGAGCAACATGCTCCAAAATGGGACTTACGCTCAAAGAATAAAGGCCTCCTCAAAATCCCTCCCGCCAGCACCACACTACTAATTACAACCCGTGAGAGAGCTATATCCATCGCCAGCCCCTCACTATGGAACTCACTCCCGTCCCAACCAAAATAAGAACTCAACCTAACATAAAAACCTTCAAAAAGAGCTTAAAATCTGGCTGTTCACCAAAGCCTACGCAAACTCAGACCATCAACCGCACTGCCAGCGGCATCAAGAAACAACCGTCCATCCCATGATCAACAACATACCTACGACCACTCAAACCTTCAAGACATTGATTTTAACTAACCCATAACGCATATTCAACAGCATCTTATCTATATTTAACCTTGAAAGCCTGTCTCACTAACCTACTTGTTTGACTTATCCCAGTTACTTTCCTACCCAATTGCCTCACCCTGTAACCCCACCCTACGTGTATTAGCACATGTTATAGCAACTAACCCACAACTTATCACGAAACTGTAAACCGATGTAATAAAAATACGCTGTAATGTTGTTTAACTAAAACTCTAATCAAATGCTGTAAACCATTATGATGACGAAACCAAACGGCGATATACAAAACATGAAAAATAAATAAATAAAAAAAAAATAGATAAATAAATAAATATATATACCTAATGGAGATGCCAGGTTCTAATAGGAACTATATAACCCATGATTACTTATTAGATGATTGGTTCTAGTGAAGCTGCTAATGTTTTGTTCTGGTTTTATCTGAGCATGCTCCAATTTTTTGTGAATCACTGTTTGCAGAACTCAGGAACTGGCAAGATGTTTCTCTCCAGCAAGCAGTCTTAGGGGATCCAGCTCCCTATAGAGCAAACGTGAGCTCCAGAGAGGATTATGCCAACAAACTAACTGGATTCTTTCCTCACTGAGGGTTGCAGTTGTTCATTCTGCTGTGAGTACCACATGGTTGCAGTAGTCCACTGTTTAGTGCATCTCAGAATAACTGAGTGAAATACCTGAATTGAAGGACAAATGCACCTAAACTTGAATTAGCAGCTTATGGTACACCGCCAGTTTGAGATTTGATTGAACTGTATCACCTATCTTCTCGTTGGGACTTATTATGAGTTGTTTATTTTCTTGCACACATTTACCGCAAGATGGGCTGAACTCGACGAGAGGGTCTCCAAAGAGTGCAGAGGGACCAGTGAGGAGGGAACATGCGAGAGAGACTGCAAGCTCTAAGGAAGTTAGGGTGGTGCAAGTTACAAAAGCTCCTGATAATCTTCAAAAGGGGGGGGCAGAGAGAGATGTTAGACAAAACTGCTCCCTGAGGAACAGCACAAGTCAAATTATGGGGGGGCAGATGTTGAATTATTCCAAGAAACAGACTGGAAGCTGCCAAAATGAAGAGCGGTTTGGGTCTTTCCATGCTGTGCAGCAGAGAAGGAAGCATAGTGCTTCCAGGTGCAGACACAGCCTAAATGTGTGCTGCACAGAAAGGCAAAGAATCTGACGTAAATAAAGAATTAAAAAGAATAATTAGGGAGGCCTGAAACACTGGCAGAGAAAGGAGACATGAAGGTTGCCGTTCAGAACCCAGACTCTCTTCCTAAGGAGAGGAGGTTGGTAACTTCCAGACTTCTAGTGAAAGTTATTGATTTATATATTTATTTGCTGCACCAAGACTGTTTTGTGTTAGCCCTCTTTCTGTTGCCAAAAAGCCTTTCGTTCGTTATGCCTTTTTGCTGAAGATAAGCTGTATTTTTCTTAGGATTTTACTGTTTGCCAAGCCGTGCTGGAGAACCAGAGCCTCTATAGTGGCTCGCTTTAAAAAAAAACCCTTGTGAACTGTTTAGGGGGGCAGAGTTTAGCTCTCCTGGTCCCCCTCTCCTTCTCGGAGATAGAAGGGATGATGCACCGCCGTGTGCTGCCAGAGCAAGGTTCATCATGAAAAGAGATGCTGACCAGCGCAGATGAGCCTCAACTGTATCCCTCAAGATGGGAGACATGGCCTTTGACAAAGAGATCCGCACCCCCCCCCCCTCTCAATAAGCTGTCTATACATTTTTGTCTTCTGAACCATACTGAATAACAAAGGTCCGTGGCGACGGGGCTACAGCTCAGAGAGAGCAGCTCGTGGAGCAGTTCAAAACGTTTCCCTGTTCCAAACTGCGGCAGGACACTTCTCTCATTCCCACGCAACAAGAACGTGTGGGCGATGACTGCGACATTCCCGCTGCGTTTCAGAACTTCCAGTCCCTCCGATCATCATCGACCGCATCCCCCAAAGAAGTAGCTGTTGCCTTCCAGCATTTTTGAAGGCCTTATATGACCGAAGGCGGCCTAATTCTGGGGACATCATCACTCTTCTAGTTTGTCCCAGATACTCGCTCGCTGTAGATGTTAGAAATGTTACAGACACATTTACAGAAAAGCTGGAGGGATGCATCGTTCAAATAAAATCCTGGCCAGGTCCTCAGTGGGACCTTTTTTGCCAGGGCAGCTAGAGTGATTCATCCTGTGTTTTTGGGGGAAGGCCAGAAGGCTAGGGGTAGGCAAGTGGTAGATGTTGGTTAAGTTGCTTTTCTGTAATTGATCAAGCACAGAGAATAAAGTTCAGTGCTTGAATTCAAAGGAGTCTGCTGCCTGTGTGTGCCACTCTCAAAGCAGGGACACAACAGGGATTAGACCTTGAAGTGAATATTGCTCTTACGTAGCTCAGGCACCAAAGGTTAAGTAGCAGTTCTGGGACCCTGAGTTGTCTTTCAGTACCTGCACAGGAAGGCTGGGAGGTTCCTCCAGCTTTCTTTACCTCTCTTTGCCTCTAGTAAGATTTAATTGAAAAATGTGCTAAAAGATCAAGGGAAATAATAAGCAAAAAAAAAAACCCAAGCAAAAGAAAGGAGAGCATGAGACAGATGAAAGGCAGCAGGAGAGGAAGCAGTCCAGTGTTAATGAACATAATCCACCCACCACCATCCTAAATGCAGAATCCTACAGACCTGAGAAATGAACTCAGCTGGGGACTGATAGCTCCCTTGGAAAGCTGTGAGCCGCACATGGGCCAGCAGAACTCGGGACCGTTCCAGAAATCTGAAATGACTCTGGAATGTAACTAGAGAAACACCGCCATCTCCTCTGTGCCTGCAAGCATGTGTCTTCTCTGACTCTGTCTCTGTTGTACCTGGCTAGAGGAAACATAGACATATGAGTGACGTACCTGGGAACTTTTGACTTCCAGTCACCCTGAGATTACCATGGATTAGCAGGGGGGAGGGCAACTGCACAGTGGGACCAGATGCTCACAAATTTGCTCTCATAAACACTCTTACATGTTCACACTTACTTTCACTGCTCATTCTCTCACATTCTCACATGTCCATTTACACCTTTACTTCTGCCATTCTCCCACCACCACACACACGCTCACTCACGTCTCTCCCTCTTCCATACACACATGCCCACTCACTTTCACACCCATGCTCACTTGCACTCAGCTCTCTCCTACTCACCTACATACACTCTCAGATCTCTTCTTCCTACACAAATACACACTCGCTCACTCTCACAGACACACGCATTCATTCTCTCTCCCCCCCTTTCAAAACTCACTAGCAACAGCAGCCTCTAACTTGGGCTCCTGGAGCAGCAGCAGCCTCTTCCTTCTCCTGTGCTGCGGAAGTGGACGCTGCCTGTTTCTTACTCCTCGTTTGATGCACGGACAGGAAATCGCAATGTCGATTGGCCAAGGCAAACAGGATGGGGCGGGCAAGTGGCTGGATACAGGAAACAGGCTGTGCAGGAGCAGGTGGTGTCACGAGGAAGCGAAGTTAAGAGTTAAAAAGGTCTGGAGATGGTAGAAATCACTGTCGAGTTCCTCCTTTTTCAGCCGCGCAAGACCAATGACGTTCCTTTCTTCTTTCTGGGCTGAAGCAGATTGGTTTTGCTGCAGCACCCGGAGATTTCCGGTACTGGCCCGGAGACCCGATAATTCTCTTAGAATTCCGGAGTCTCCAGGGCCAAATCTGGAGAGTTTCCAGGTATGGTGAGTGACCTTAGTCCACAGGGGAGGCTCTGTGTATGCATCTGCCCCCTTCCCTCCCCCCTCCCACACACACAAAGAGAGCCCCTTCCCTATCCCCACCCATGCCAACTCCTGAGAGACTCCATACACCCTGCCAACATCTGCGCCTCTTCCTCACCCTTAGGGTAATGGGGTTGGTGCTGGCTGCTTGGTGGGGATGACTTTATGCTTGATGCAATGGTACAAGCTTTCACCTTGAAACCCAGAGATAAAGGTACGGCTTTCCTCTAACCTGCACTGAAGCTGGGTGAGTTGCAGGCCAGGAGACACTCTCAGCTCACACATGTCACCATGAGATCGCGGCGCCATGATGCAAAATAACAGCTGTGTTCATGCTCCTGCACAGCCGGTCTGTGTTATGGAATGGTACAAAAAAAGATAACTATAGCAAGAAAATACAGCTAAAAGGGTATGTGTGTGTGCTATGAGGGGGATCGTCTTTATCACTGTTTGGACATGGAGGGGCTCCTCTCTCTCTTTGCTGTCTATGCAGGCAGGTTCTTCTCTCGCTGTGCACATAGAGGGGCTCCTCTCTCTCTCTCTCTCTCTCTCTGCATGGGGACGCTCCTTTCACTGCATCATCTGTGCAGGCAGTGGCGTAGCCAGAATTGATTTTTTGGGTGGGCACAAGGTTAACATGGGTGGGCTGTAGGCATGCAGGTCTACTAGTTGTTTTTTTACTGATAAATAATGCCAAATTATGCAGCATAGCATTCACATCTACGCCTAAGTATGAGGTTTACTTAATGATACAAACATAATTCACGGTGATTTGTGGTACTTTAGCCTTCTTATTATTACGATTTTATACACGGCTCCTACCTGTCCATAAATTTTGAGAGAGCGGTTGTGTTGCTTATATTTAAATTGCTAACATCTCAAAATATAGATATATATTTTTACCTTTGTTGTCTGATCTTTGTATTTTTCTAATCAGTTGGTCCTGGTCTCTTTTTCCCATTTTTTCCCTTATAGCTCATTTCCTAATTCCTTTTCAGTGTCTTTCTTCTATTACTGTCTTCTTCCCTTACACACACACACACACACACACACACACACGCTTTCTCTCACAGACTCCCTCTCACACACTCAAGCTGTCACTCTCATATGCTCTCCCCCCCCCCCCCCCACAAGCTCACATTCAAGTTCTCACTTTCTCACCCCTCCCCAGGCTTATATTCTTATGCACACACAGACGCACATCCAGGCACCCATTCTCACCCACACACATAAACCCAGACTCCTATTCTCACCCACAAACCCATGCTCCCAGTCTCACTCACACATATTCAAGCTCCCATTCTCATCCATACATATACACATTTAAGGTACTATTCTCACCCACACATACAACCACCCATTCTTATCCACATATTCAAGCTTCCATTCTTACCCACCCACACAAACCCAGGCTCTCATTCTCACCCATATATACACACATTCAAGCTCCCATTCTCACCCACCCACAAACCCAGGCTCCCATTCTCAACCACACATACACACATTCGAGCTCCCATTCACCCACATATTCAAGCTTCCATTCTCACCCACATACACACCCAGGCTCCAGTTTTCACCCACACACACTCCCATTCTCATCCACACATACACATTCAAGCACGTGCACAGCTTCCGCTTTCTCCCCCAGAGCAGGAAGATCAGCTGCCTCTCTGCAGGGACTTCATTCTCACTTTATTGTCTGTGCATAGATAGAGATTCATGTGAGAAAGATAAAAACACCCGAGGACCGAGATTGCGAGAGAGGAGAGAGAGACATATTTTTTGAGCGCCTGACACACAGGGCCTGCTTTGTACTTCTGAGTCCTGGCTAATTCTGAATCTGAGGGCCAGTCTGATCCACCTGATCCTACAAGGAATTCGCAAGTGGCTCTGCATTACAGGCCTGCGGCTCTGTAATCTGGGAACATGCGCTCCCTCTCCAGCTGTCAGTGCAGGGGACAGCTGAACCTTCCGTGTGCCAGCATCGCTGGGGAGGAATGTGCTGTCTGGCGGCGTGCATGATAAGATCCATCGCCTGTCACGGTTCCGCTCCCTGCCAGAGATCACGGCCCTTTCTCCTTCTCACCACAGGCTGCCAAGTATGCTGAGGGGAGCTTGACAGGTCCAGATGCTGGGAACCCGTCCGAGTCCATTGCCAAAAATAGTGCGTCCATCTTCGGCACCATTCCTTTGGTCTTGCAGCCTCTCAGAAAAGGCAGAGCATGACTGGGTTTCCAGCACTCCAGAGCCCAGCACAGGACAGTCCTCGCTGGCATGTGTGCTCCATACGTATCCAGATACCTCGCTCTGAATATATATTGCCTTCGTGATGTCTAGGAATGTCTGGCATGCCATTTGATGAAAGTTATTACATCTTTTCTCACAAATTCTCAATTACGTTTAATGGTACCGTCCATGGTTTTATCAAGGTTGGAGTATTACAATTCTTTATTTCTGGGTCTTCCTGCTAGTAGTTTATCTTCTCTGCAGCAAGTGCAAAATACCCACAGCCCAATTGATTTCTGATTCCGGTTATTTTCAGGGCCAGATTTAAGGTCATTTCTTTGTTGCATGGTTTAGGCCCAAGCTGTTTGCAGGATAAGCTTCCACCTTATGTTCCCTCCTGCAGCCTATGTGTCCCCTCCTCAAAAGACTACAAATGGGTTTGTACCTGGGCAGTTCCATTTCTGGCAGAACTTTCTTCCTTCTGAGATCTACTCAGAAAATAACTTATTGAAGTTTCATAAAGCTTTAAAGAATTACATTTTTTACTCAGGCTTTTTAATGATTTTGTTTGCTGTCGTGTGTTACTTTCTTTTATTGTTTAAGATATTTGCTTTGATTAGTAAAGATTATTTGTGTAAATTTGATGTATTATTATTATTATTGTATGATTATTTGTTGTACATCGCTTGGGGCTTTCTCTTAGGCTGTTCGTTAAGATGGTAACTTTTAAACAGGTGCGCAGGTGCACATGTGCGTGTGTTCATTGGCCTGCGCTCAGGGACGCGGTCATTTTATAACATACGTGAGTATATGCACATATGTTATAAAACAGACTGACCATGTGCACATGTGCGCACAATTTAAAGTGTACGCACATAAGTGCACACAAATTCTGCTTCTTCCGCATAAGTGGGGGGATTTTAAAAGACACATGCACTGACGCCATTACCAGTTTTCCCAGTTCGTTCCCAGTTCACCCAGGTAAGGAACAGGGTTTCCAAATCCCCCAGTTTAATTGTCTCCCTTCTCCCCTGTTAGCCCCAACATTTAAAACCTTGCCAATCCGCCTAGATTTTTTTTTAATTTTACCATTTGCAAGTCCTCCGTAGCAGAAGTAAAATTGCGCGGCAGGGGACCCCCGACACATGGCCTGTGCGTATAAGCATTTAACGCGCAAATTTCAAGGTGAAACCCAGGAACGCCCGTGCCCCTCCCAGGCCAAGCCCACATCCTGCCCCCATTTGTGCGCGTATCGGGAGATGTGCGCATACACAGGTGGCTTTCAAAATCCGCTCGGCGCGCACCAACCCTGGTGCGTGCCGGGCTTTTAAAATTCACCTTGAAGCCTACATTTATAAATGTACTAAATATAAACCTCACTTGCCACAATGCCCACTTTTTGAGCAACTAAAATATAGCCATCTAGTTTGCTCTACATGGGGCCAATTTTCTAATTTTTTGATGTAGCAAACTTTAAAATTCTTCCCCGCATGTTTAAACAAAAAGTTCATGTTACAGAGAAAAAAACAGAGGTTACCCTGAAGGTTTCCCACTTGGTTATACCAGAAAAGGCAGTAGCCATTGGGGCAGGAGTAGGCAACCTCCAGTCCCTAATGAAGACGCATGAGATAGATTTGAGTAGTTGAGGCATTGTGCATGCAGGATCTATCTGAGGCATTTTCATTAGGGACATCCCGAAAACCCGAGCAGATAGCTGTCCATGAGGACTGAAGGTTAGCTACTTATTTCATTCCATTTGATATTCCATGTTTTCCTAAGAAAGGCTCAAGGCACTGCAGTGCAGGACGTAGGTCAGGGGGTGGGATGAGGGGGGCATAAGAACACAAAACTGGGACTTGAACAATGGATACCCGGGCCAAGGAGGCAGCTCCATGAACTGCTGAAGGCGCTCTCGGATTTAAAACCTGCTCTTCTGTGTCGCATTGTGAGCAGCAGCAGCGCCATTCTTCCAGGCCTCGGCCTAACGTGTGCTGATTCAGTCCCTTTGTGTGTCGGTTCTCATGCGTCCAATATCTGCACACATGTTTTTCTTTCAGACAGGAATTTTTGATGACTCCAAAGAAATCACCCTCTCCCCCATCCAGCAGGGAAATCATGTCCCCCCCAGCTAATTAACCTGCTGAGACTCAATTCTAATCTTTGCGGGCCCGGGGCTGAGATTAAATATGAAGAACAGCCTAGCCTTCCCAACAGCCTTTCCACAGCTCTCGAAAGGGCACAGACTGATAAAAGAGGCTCTGAATGAGACCAGACGCATGCTTTTACCAAAATAAGTCATGCTTAAACGAAAGCCAGGTCTCCCCTGGGAGGGATCCATGGTGAGGTGTCTGGGTGGGGGGTGGGGAGGGAAGGGGGTTGCGGCCGGGGCCTCTCCTGGGTCAGGCTCAGGAACTGATGGTAGTGTCACTAGCCTGCTTGCATTTCTCCCCTAAGTCCTGACCGCCCTGAGCTGAGCCCATTCGCTTCATGCTGCAGTCATACACGCCGAGGTGGGACCCAACTGTCACTTCTCTCCCTGACTCAGGCCAAAGCAGCAGCAGCAGCCCTGAAATGTGGCTACGGCAGCACAGAGACGTGGGCTGGAAATACAGCATCTTGGGTCCGGCTCTGTGATTGGCTTGAAGATGGCAGGTCAGGGCTCCTTCTCTCAGCAGGCTTGGTTCTGCGGCCGGCCGACACTCTTTCAGCAGTTCTAGTTCTCAGAAGTTGTTTTATTTCCTGCTAATGGTTTTAAGAGCCTGATGGTTTTTCTTTTTTTTTCCCCCTGGATCACCTTTAAGCATTGCCGAGTGACTCTGCCGTCTCGGTACCTCCCGGCTGGCTGCCAGTCTCACTCTGCTTTCACAGTGTAATGTCTGAGATCTCCCAAGCTGGCTTCATTAATCACTCCTTAACTAGGTCTTAGCTTTCCAGGCTAACCGTAGCCTTGTCTTCCCATGGGGAGGGTCATTTTCAAACAGACACAGAGCACAGCAGTTCGCTTTGAAAATAGTTTAAGTAATCGTCCCACTTTGCGTGCATCCACTCGCATACAGTTAACACCTCCTCTTCGGAGGGCATCATTTTTGTGTGTACGCTGAAGTACGGTACATACTTTTAAAATCCAAAAGTATCCATGTAAGTGCTGACTCCAAACTGCGGGGGCCCTCCCCCCCCCCAACTCTTCTCAGTACGTGTAGAACTACGCATGAACCCATATTGCGCGTGTAATATTACGTGCATTGAGCACGCATCCTTTTTGGAGCACTCATCATTTATGTGCACAAAAACAGAAAATTTGAAAATTACCTCCCCCCCCCCCAGGTGTCCACCTAATGTGTGACAATGCAGGGCCTTCTCCTCCAGTAACCGAAAACTCAAGTCTGCTTGGGTACAATGTAAGAAAAATGTTATGAATGAAATGTGTAGCGTTCCACTGTTTTACATTGTATGAATGTCAGCTGATGGAGACCATCATGGCCATCTGTTCTGCTTATTTGCTGTTTTGTTCACTTTGGTAGATGCGCATGTGAGTTCCCACAGGCAGTCCAACACCAGCTCCCTTTCCCTACACCTTTTAAGCAGAGAAGTCCTGGGGTCTCACTCGGCCTCATGGCTAAGTCTTGCATAGTCCAACAGGCCCTGGGCTTGGATTCTCTGAGAAGAAGGTGGTGGTGGGGGGATAGATTTCCAGGGCCCAAGATGCAGGGGGTGAGTGTGTTCTGTGGGTGTTACTCAGTTTCTCTGTTATGTTAGGGAGGCCTTGGAAGGCCTTGCATTCTGTTATGTTTGGGAATGCTAGGAGAGCGATCCCAACTTGAGAGGATTTTGTGCCCTTGAGCCTCGGCACTACCCCAGACGAATCCAAGACAGCACCAAGGGTTGGCGTGGCGTGTCCCAGCATGGGCGAAGACGGAGTCTGATCCTCTGCCGGACCTGCATGCTTCTGAAAGACCAACAACGCAGTGTTGGTTATTGAACAGTCCTCCAACCATTCCCAGCCCTTTCGGACCTGCCGCTGGGTATCGGCAAGAAGCAGCAGGCCGGACTGAGGATGAGGACAGACGGAGGCCTTGTGACACAGAAGACTCAAGAAATGGACGAGAAGACTCTGGAAGTGGATGAGGATCTTGGAAGACTCTCAATGAGGCGAGGATCTTGGAAGACTCTTGGACGAGACGAGAAGCTGGGAAGGCTCAGACATAGGCACTGTCTCTCAGGGCGCCCTGCACAGCCCACTGACACGGGTGGACCCAATGGGTTGGTTGTAGACCACCCTGTCCCACTGCGTGCCCTACACAACCTGAAGAGGCTGGTCACAAACCATGCGGAGAGCGGGACAAGTGCAGGAAGGGAATCCAGCTGAGACGAAACTCCAATGACGAGGCCAGGTGTCATCTGAAGAACTACAGGAGCTGGAGTGTCAAGAGGACTCAGAAACACAGGAAGAGAATCCAGCTGAGACGAGACTCCAATGACGAAGCAAGGTGTCATCTGGAGAACCAGAAAAGCTGGAAGGTTAGGAGGATGCGAAATGAGCGAAGGAGGGCAGAACCTCGGAAACATCAGGGAGTGGAACATCAGGAAGCCTGGACTAGGAACCTCAGGACATGAAGACATGAACATAAGAACATGCCATACTGGGTCAGACCAAGGGTCCATCAAGCCCAGCATCCTGTTTCCAACAGTGGCTAATCCAGGCCATAAGAACCTGGCAAGTACCCAAAAACTAACAAGTACCCAAAAACGCCACGAACACAGGAAGCAGACGAGACATGGAGCTCCAACGAAGAACGAAGGCCTCACGGAGTGCTGGAAGACAAGACTTCCAGGAGCAAGTAACTCCAATGCAAGGCAAAACAGGACTGAAGGTAAAGCCCTCTTCTAGAGCTGAGACAGGAAGCAGTCATCAGGTGGCCCCTTTAAATCTTGTGAAGAGACGCGGCCCGCGCCTTAGGAACAGGAAGCAGGAAGTTGTGCAGGACCATGGCCAGCGGCCATGCTGCTGCTAATGCCGAAGAGCAGGGCGGGGCGAGGAACAGGCCCAGCGTTGTCGGCAGCTCTCAAGCCGCAGAGGGCAGACTGAGGAGCAGCTCCAGCCGCAAGGAAGACCGGGGACTGTGGCCTCCAGGCCGCGGGACAGGCAGAGAGAAGGTAAGAGGCTGCCCATGAGGGCAGAATCACAACATTCTCACAGTGAATGCAGTGTAGATGGATGTGCCAGAGGTAACCAGACTGGACAATGGGTGTTCCCAGTTAAAAACTTTACTGCTCATCTTCCAAGGTAATTAACATAAACATTGGAATCTGGTTACATCCATGTCCCCAAATTGTTGTCCAGATACCCCCCTCTCTCTGTGAGTGTGACCCTCAGTTTTTGGCGCCCTGAAATGTTCTTAGCCTGCAGGGCTTGGCATGGTGAGTAAGCCAGGTGGGCTGAGGGTCTCCTAGATGGAGCAGTGGGATCTCTTCCCAAACAATGCCTGAGGTCCAGGTATACTTCAGGTTTTCCAGGCCTCTGTTCTTTCCCAGGGCAGAGGTGCCAGCGGGGGACTTCCAGATGGACAAAACTTACTTCTCCTCTCCAGATGGTAACTTGGGTAACTCCAGATGCGGCATGGAAAAAAATAAATAAAACTCTTCTCGTTTCCCTGCAACTTCCTCCTGAAACAAAAGGGACAAATTCTTCCCAAAGAATATTCAATCGCTCAGCACAAAGCCACCCCTGTTCATCCACAGGACGGAGGTGGAACAGAAAAGCTTCTTTCATCCTAACCCTTTCCAGAGGCAGGGGGATTCCCCTTCCTTGAGCACGGAACAGAGGATACAGAGCTAAACACTAAAACGTAAAAATCCAAAACTCCCCAACAAACTGCAAAAAACTGGAGCAACTCCTACCAACCAGGGTGTGGACCAGAGAGGTTAACTGCCTCCTTCCTATTCCGACTAAGTTGTGAGACCTGGCCCACCAGGGATTAGGGAAGTGATGGAAAAGCACTGCTTCTACTCAGAATGCCACCAAACCTTTCCTTTGAATCCCAACTAAAAAAAAAAAAAATGGCGCACTGATCTGTGGTGCTGCCTGCCTTTGAGCGCTCGTTTAGCTATTAGAAACTGTACGCTCCTGTCCTGCATCCTCTACCACGTGTCCTACACTAGGGCCATCTAGTGGAGATCCCCAGAGGGTTTCTACAGTAACTTTAAGTCCACAGATAATAATGTGGAAACCCAAGACAGGCTCAGCCCACCTACATGGCACAGAGCCAATTGGTAAGCCTGTGGCCATTGGAGGAACCTGAAACCTCATGTGTATCCCGCTGGCCAGGGGAACCGAGAGAGGGCAGAATGAGCACCTGGAGGGGAGGGGCAAAGAGACCGAGGAATGAGGAGAAGGTACAGAGGGGAAAGGAGGGTAGGAAGAAAAAGCACATGAAGTGAAATGGATCTGGTGAAGAGGGCACCTCTTAATGCCACAAATCTCCACACATTATCCTCGCCCTGCGCTCAAGAGCCTTCAGCATGGGGCTGGCCTGGTAGCTCAGTAGCACTGCTGCACGCTTCCATGAGGAGGGTCCTGTGTTTAATTCCCGGACCTGCTCTTTCATTCACAGTCCTTGGGGGGAAGGGAGTCGTGGTCAGCTGACAAGGGTGACAACTACTGTCAAGGTTTAGGATGCATTCCTACCGAGCTGTGGTGGGAGCCATGGTCTGTAGACCCCGCCCAAGGACTGTCACTGCAATGGATCTTCTAGAAGGGAGGGGCGTCATAAAAATACAGGAGAATAGCCCTAGGTAGTTGAAAATGAAGACTCACAGCACCATAGCCCAACAAAGATCAGTTTTGATTAAGCTGGAAGCACAAAGGAACAGAAGGAAACTATTGGGTTAAAAATGCAATAAAAACAAAACAAGAAACCCCGCTCAGTGCAGGGGTTTCAGCTTTGACCTTATTTGCCTTAATGGTTTTGTGTTTTTGAGAAAAGCTCCAGCTCACTTCCAGGACATTTTTGGTGAACAAGGAGAGGGCAGCAGCAGCTCTCCGGATTTTTCCCTATTTGGAAAGTGGCTTTTTTTTTTCTACCTTCTTCATGCAGATTTTTCAGTCTGTTGGGTTTCTGGAAGAGAGTGCTCTCACGTTCCCTTGCCCTGCCTGTGCAGTGTGTAGGGTTACAGGGGGATGTATGTGAGCCTTCCTGCAAGTTCATGGCTTCAAGACAAATCAGAGTACATTATCCACTTCAAATGAAGGCAGTACTCGGTCACATGAATTTCCCAACCCTCAAAATAATTATTATCTAAGCACGGCAGAAGGCTCAGACAAAGCACCTTACGTATAGGGCTATGAGACCAGTGCGGCCATCATTCCGGCGGCTCTTTGGGAGGTGGCATCCTCCTGCCCACACACACACACACCCACACACCAGCCTTGCCTCTTGTAAAAGTGTCACACGACAGGTGGTAAAATACCATAAATACCATGTTTACCTGCAAACCCAGAAATGATGTCACGCTATTGGGCTCCCCCCAAGGAAGTGTAATTGCAAAGCATAAATCAGGGTACATGGTGTCTCTAGAGGCGGAGATTCTGGCGCAGTGTCTGTCGGTGCAGATGGTTTGGCTTATTTTGAATTTATTTTATGCTTTTCCGTAAATAAGAAAAAACCCCCCAAAATCTCTTGTGTAAAGAAATAAAAAATACAGTTCCGGGAAGATGACCACAAAAGAGAGAAAAACCAAATATCACCTCCACCATCAATTCTTCATAGCAAAAAAAAAAGAAAATGCAGATAAACCAAATCCCAATATTGTAATTATTATCCAAGCGAATCTGAAGAGCAGGCGCTATCTTAAAATCCCCCCCTCCCCCCACGCACAACAGACTCGAGGCTAGAGAATCAGAGAGATATATAGAGTCTCTCTCCATACAGTCACTTGTGTGAGCATGTTATTAAAATATGCGTGTAAAGGCTGCACGCATCCGTGCGGCAGGGAGATTTTAAATGGTACGAGGTACTTGCACAAACGATATAAAATTAGGCTTTTCTCCGCTCGCGTGCCAATAGGTGCATGCGCGCTTCTTTCAAAATTCACCTAAAAGATAGCACCTGAGCATATTTAGAGGAGGAAATCCAGACAAAATGCATATGGTTCCTCCTGATGGAATTCTCAAGATTTTTCATCTTTCTATGCGGGACAGTTTTGTCTTTTAATAAGAGAAACGTTATACTCCTATAGGGAGAACACCTGCTCTTCCAAGGCCTTCAAGCAGTTAATACTTTTGTTAAGAGATGTATCCTCCTGGGCAATGGCTTTTGACTCAATTTATTTAAAAGATTCAACAAGATTGTCAACACAACCTCATTTTGAATATTCTAGTCATATGATTGCTTCCCAAAGTTCTGCAAATGTGATATTCTGCGGCTGAAGCAAGGTCCCTCTATGGTGGAACTTTCAGGAGAAGCTGCCGAGCTCTGGGCCCCAACAGTACCGCTTATAGCCAAAAGCTGTGGTAGGTCTCTTCACCGCCATAGAAGCCCCGCCTCCTGATACACCACCCTGCTCCTGGGACACTGCCATTGCACGTCACCCTGTCACTGCCAAGATTCTCGCCCTCCAAGGAAGCTTTGGGTTTGGGAACCCTTCTCCGACAGGAGCTGATGTCGATGCCACAATGGATGTTGCTGGTTTGCCGGATCTACTGACATCTTCTGTGATGGTGGGCAGCAATGGGGAGGCTGAAATGGGGTGACCCCCCCCCCCCCTCGGCATCAAGGGAGGTTTCTGGATTCAGGCAGCTTTTCAAGGGCAACTCACCAAGAGACATCACACCCTGTAAACTAGATCACCGATGGATCTATGTGGCTCAACATTGGCAGGTAAGGTCTGGAAGGATAACACCTAATCCTGCCCTTCCTCTTCCCCATTCCAGAACAGCGTGGCTCTAAATCTCGTCTGGAGGTAAGCAAGTTGAGCACACTCAGGGTCCAGCTTTTAAAAGCCACTGGGTCTGCTATCCTGGATCTCTGTGTCCTGGGGTCTCTGGTTGTGGACTCTGTGCATGATGTATATTGTTCTGGGGAATCTGGGAACAGAATCTCTGTATATTGAGGCTCTGGGTGTGGAGTCTCCGTATAGAGTTATTGCATGTGGATCAGCTACTCAGCTGTCAGTGCTGCATTCATACTTTACATGTTTCCATGTCATACGACTACTACTACTACTACTACTACTACTACTTATCATGGTAAGAGGAGAGGCTGTAAGGTTAACCTAGATAACTTGCAACCTGTATTAGACAGTCTATCTGCCTTTCCTCCTTGCCTTTGTGTCTGGTCACATGAGTACAATCTCTATGTATAGAGTATATATATAATGTTAAAATATTTATAATTTTCTATTTCAGTTTCCCAAGTAAAATATCCTTGCATGCAACCACCAAAGAGTGTGGAGTCAGTTCCTACTTCACAGTGAGTGTTTCTTCTGCAGGCACAAGTGTCCCCACTGCACAACAGGACTGGGCCAGGCTGGTGCTACTCCACCACTACCACTCTCTTGTCCCCAGTGGAAAAAAACACAGTCTAGCATGTTAACCAGTTTTCCACTGCTCTTATCTTCTTCTGGCATCTAAACCTACTATTTCCTTGAAAGATATTTTGCCCATCCTTATTCTTATTTATTTCTTTGTTTATTTTAGATTTTTATATTCTGCTTTTCGACACTTCAGAGTGGATTGCATTAAGGTACTTCTTGCTAATCTAAATTTACCAAAGAAAAGGCTAGGCTAAAGTTAGTATATAAAGGAAAAGTATCTTCCTTCCTGCTTTCAAACTAACTTCTGTGCAACATATTCTGAAGAAATACAAGTTAAAAACAAGCAGTCATTGATACTGTATATTAGTTCAGTAAAACGGTATGTGTAATTAACCTTCAAGTGCTATGCTTCTTTCATCAGATTATGAAGAAATCTTCTGTAAAACCTCTTGTTCCTGCTAAGTACTGACTTTTCTCAGTGTTTTTGTTATTTTATAAAGTCTTTGATGTCACTCTACACAGACAGCTCTCAGACATTCTCACGTAAAGGCATGCTCTCATCCTCTTTCAGTCTTGAATCTTTTAGTCCATCCAAATGCATGAACCAACTGACTCAAGAGGATCTTTTCCAATTGCCTAACTACCTGTACTTCATCAAAAGTACTTCGGTCCTCTCGACAGGCCCACCTGGCCTCCCCACCGTTATCGCCAGAGCTGCTAATCTGCACCAGCATAGGGGTCTTTAGCTGCTTTGCACCCAAATCATGGAACAAAATTCTACATGAGCTACACATGGGAGCTTCTTCTCTTCCCTTCTGCAAGAAATCCAAAGCTTGGCTGTTCAAGCAGGCATTCCCTTTGTCACTATATCAGAGGTTTTCCCCTCATTTGCTACCCCAGCTGTTCTACTTTTCAAGTTCTTCCTTGAATCTGCATGTAATGCTTGACTGCTCACTCTCTCTCTTATTGCTAAACGTATTCCTTCCTGTGCTCGTAATGTGGAGCTCTTTCCTGAGTTTGCTTGCATTACTTGGTCTCACTCCCCCTATTGCTATATGAACCTTTCCCACGCTTAATGCAGGGCTTCCCAACCCTGTCCTGGGGACCCCACAGCCAGGCAGGGTTTCAGGATACCCACAATGAATATTCATGAGAGAAAATTTGCATATGTGGAGTCTCCGTGGTATGCAAATTTATCTCATGCATATTCATTCTGGATAACCTGAAAAGCTGACTGGCTGTGGGGTCCCCAGGACAGGTTTGGGAAGCCCTGGCTTATTATATCTCATATCACATTATTGTAATTCTCCTTGCAGAATATCACACGAGTGCAAATAAATCAATCAGTCCTGTAGACCACCTCCTGATATCCTGCCTAGTGGGTTCCTCCTAGATTTTTCTGCAGCTGTTGACAGTGGTGGTCATAAAAAAAACCCCAAAAAACAACCTCTCCTGTCTTGGAGTTTGTGGCTCAGCCTTGGATTGCTTCTTTTATCTATATCATACGATCAGATCTTTGATGTTCTCCATCTGATTATTTATCCTAACAGTTGGCATTCCCAAAGCCTTTTTCTGGGGCCGTAGCACATTTATTGATTGATTGATTGCACTTTCATGCTCAGAGCAACTAACAACAACAAATATTTTATAACAATCAACCATACGAATGGTTATAAAACAAATTAAGCATCAAATATAAAACAACACCTAGTTATTATCTAAAATCACTTATTGAAACATTTAAATATATTCCAGTCCAACCTAAAATCTTAAAAATATTGGGATCCATATTTAAAGAGATCTGTCCGGCTAAGTGTTGGGATTTATCTGGACAAATCCTGTTGGATTTCCCACCCCTCACGACCTCTCTGACTTATCCAGGTATATTTACCTAAGCACTTAGCCTAGTAAAACTTATCCGGATAGGTCAGAGGTATTCCAGGAGTATTTTGGTGAGGAGTTAAGTTAGCTGGATAACTCCAGTTTTCTTCAGAGCAGTCCTGACCAACTCTGCCCGCTGCCCAGCTGCTCAGTATTGACCCCATTGAAGTCCATATTCAGTGCATTTGTCCAGCCAAATTTGGCATTTAGCTGAACAAACACTGAGATTATCCAGTTATGTTCTGGGTAGTCCAGGGCTGTTCAGGTGTGGGGCAGTGTTATGCAGCTAATTTAGGCCTGGATTTTCTAATGTCGCATGGCTTTCTGAATCGCACGGTAACGGGGGGGGGGCGGGCCTGCGAAAGCCGGCAGCGATCGCACCACCATGGTGTTATCATTGCCAGCTTTCGCACCCAATAGCACCACCCTGAAAGGTGGTGCTATTGGGCGCGCTACTGGAGGCGATAACAGGTCTTACCTTATCGCCGCCAGCAAAGTTTCGGCTGCGTCCGCCCCGACGCCGCCCCGACCTCTCCTCTTCCGGTCCAGACTCTGCCTCAACTCCTCCCCTATCTAGCGATAGCTAGATAGGGGAGGATAACACTGATATTCAGCATTATCTCACTAATGTAACCAGATAACTTTAGGGCAGCTAAAGAGCAGTGCTAAAGTTAGCTGGATAAGCCCCAAAAGGAGCTAACCTCCAGTGGAAGAAAACATAAAGGTAAAATCATTTCTGTGAAACAATGCTGTTCCAACACATCAGTGAAATTATTGTGGTTAATATATTCTTATCCATGTACATAGGCTGATAATACAGCAAACACATATAGTCTAAAATATTGTTGAATTATGTACTGGTCAACAAACATAAACATGGGCATAGTGCGACATTATAGCAATATATTTGCTAGCCAATGTGAAAGCATGACTAAGAAACCACAAGGTGTAAACATATAAATTTACAATCTAAGCTTAACTGAAAGAATAATGAACTGAATAATAGATCAGACAGAGAACTGGGGGAAGAAGTGATCATCTCAGACCTTGGTTCCAATCCATTGATATGTTTAAGTTATTGTGTAATTTAAGTGGTGTATTTTAGTATAAGATTTTTATTGTCTTAGTTGCTTGATTCCCTAGTGAATGTAGGGAGTATGGCATAGCTGGGGAAACAGTTAAAATATGTTGCTTGGTATTATGTTTTATTTATAATGTATTGTACTTTATTATTTAGGTGAATGTTTATGAATTGTATTTTTTTATTAAGTTGTTTTTATTTGTATTTATGATTTGTTAATCTGATGGAAGCCACTTTGGGTAGCCCTTATAGGCCAAAAAGGGTGGGGTGTACGTAAGTATAAAAATAGAAAGATTTGTGAGAAGGAGGACCATATTCAAAGAGCCAGTGAGTGGATAAGTTATCCAGCTAACTTCTTCCATAAATTCAGCAGGACTTGTCAGGATAGGTTCGCCGCTGAATATATCCAGATAAAGGACAGCCTTTCTCCTTAACCAGGCTTAGCCACATAGCTTCAGCTGGACAGCGCTGAATATCGGCAATGACCATCTACATTTTTGCTATGCTCTGGGAACCCTTCCAACCTTGCCTCTCTTTATGGAGGTAAATTTTGAGCAGGCCACAGTTTGCCCAGACCCATTCAGAGGAGGGAGAGGGGATTAATTTAAACCCAACGATTTGTCCAGTTAGCTCCCAAAGTTGACATCCAAACATCGAGTGAAGGGAAACATCAGTAAAATGTCGCCACGACTGTAGAAGTCAGAGAAAACCTAACAAATACTTGCTACAGATGTATTACCAAAAATGATGAGGATGGGATCATAAAAACTGTGCCACTTGTATTGGACAAAGAAGTGAACTCATTTATAAACATATACCATGACAATAGTCACTACTAACTTTTTTTTTTTGTATTTTTCATTGTGCATATACATGTCAAGGTTTTTTTTTCAAGATAAGTGTGCTTTCATATGAATTGACTGCACAGCGTCCATGCTCGCAGGGCCCAATGACAGGTCGGATGTGGAGAAAGGAGAAAAGCTTGGTTGCCATTTAGCACGGTCAAAAATTCAAAGAGCACCACTTAGCTGGCTAAATCGGAATATTGATCTCCAAAGCCCAAGAGAGATTTCTACAGAGGTTGAAGAGAGAGGATTGTACCTGGTGGATATTAGAGAGAAGATTGCCCAACCATGGAAGGTCCTGAGAGTTGCTAACTGAAACATGGAAGCAGCCAGAGGTTCATTTGCTTGTGAGTAGTTAAAAGAGAAAAGGAAAAGTGCACCCAAGGAAGCAAGTATTGGGGAAGTGTCTGGAAAGAGGAGGTGCCTGACCCAGAAAGCTTACCTCCCAGAGCATGAGTATTTGCTACTGTGAGAGTCTAAGTTTACTTGTCAGCTCTTAGGCTCTATTTTCTCTTTAATGAGTAAGCAGTAAGCACTGGTGTACTGTTGTGGATTTTGTTTCATGCAATCAGTGACCACTAAAGGATTTTATTTTCGTGAACAACAGCTATTGTGTGAACTGTGGTTTTTGATCCAAACTGGACTGGTTGCAGAAGAGCTGCAGATGAGGAAAAAAAAAACCCCTTTACGACCCTTGAAAGATTGAATCTTCCCACCCTGTGCGGGAAGAATCCCGGAGGCACGCGTCCTGCTTTGTCTCATGGCCTCCCTAGCCTCTCCAGGTGGACGCTGGGTGGGCAGAGGCTGTGTCATTGAAGGACATATAGTAGGGTGACAATTCAAGCACCAGACTCCACAGAATTTGGAGTTGCCTTAAAGAAACTGGAGCGTAAAAGCCCAGAGGGTCAAAACCTGGACTGACTCAGCCTGTCCAGATGACACAGAGTTAGTTGGTGGCAGGGAAGGCAATGATGAAAATATCTGTGTGACTGCAAGCTCATTTCCAAAGGGAAACTCCGCAATTTCTCTTTGAAAATTTGGATGGTGCTGAGAACGGGGGTACTCAGTAGTTATGTGAGTTGCATCTGCATTGAAGAAAGCGCGATGTACAGGCTGGAAGCTTCATGTGGTGCTTTGATTATACAATTTCCATGCACTATTTTCCTCTGCCAACCTCTCTCCACCCATTTTTTGGCAGGTAAAGGTATGCCTGTTGTGAACATGTGCGTACTTTTCTCTGCAGAGTGTGTGTCCCCCTGCCTCCTGTGCTTACCTCAGACAACGGCAAAGCTGGAGGAAGCAGGGAAGGATTTCTAGGTAAACTCAGAGGGTGTTGGCTTTTACTGATCTGAATAAGTCTGCAGCCAGGGACCAATAATCCCTAAACCCAGACCTCAAGACTTCCTAGCAGCTTTGATTTTCAGGGCACTGAAAATATATAAATTAACCCATTTACTACATCAAAAGTATACAGACATGCTTCATGCATACTAATTGTGGATATCTTGAAAATCAGACCTGTTCAACACAACCCTCAAGTCATTTTATTCTGACTGAATAGAGCCATTGTTGAACTGAGTCCTCCACTACAGCATCTTGCCAACAGCATCTGATCAAGTCTGAGTAAAAATGATGTGTCAGGAATGTGTGTGCTTTATGTCTGGTTTCTCAAGAACCTTTCTGTGACATGCAGGGTGGGATCTATCTTGGTACACATTTTTTTCTGGGTGCTGCCAGAGGCCTGCCTTCCGTTCTCTGCCTGGGGCAGCATTTCCAGGTGCATGTACTGCTATCCTGAAGTAAGCCATGCTTTCCGAAGCACTGGATCTCCTGCCTGTGCTGCAGCTTAGTGAAACTTACCTGGAGGGGCAGAAAGTCAAGGACATTAGCTATCTGCAGGATACACTGTTAGTGACGATATATGTTTGGGTAACTCTGCCTCAGAAATGATTCTTTGGCGGAGTTCATTAAGTCCAGGGTTTTTGAGGCTCATTTATATGCAATCAAGGTCTACGTTTCACTAATCTGTACCCAAAAGGGAATACCTGGATGATGGGCAGGGATTAGGTTCATACTCATTTGACCTGTTTATATATATTACACCTTCCATCCTATCAGATATGTGTACATTTAGCAATAGTATAATCATTATTTGTGTAGCGCAGTAGTTCCCAATCTTTTTCATGTCATGGCACACCCAGAAAAAGGTTCATTTAATCATGGCACACCATCACCTTCCCTCTCTCCCACCTCCTGCCATTATCACTTTCTCTCCCCTCACCCCCCACCCCCTAGCATCATCACTTTTTCTTTCCATCTCCCCTATCCTCCTGGCATCATCACCTTCTCTTTCCTTTCCCCTGCCCTGATCCCCCCTGGCATCATCACCAGGGGGGGGAGCAGGGCAGGGCATCTTCCTGGGATCATCAACTTCCACACTCCTTGGTGTCATCCCCCTTCCCTTCTCCCCCTCCCTGACTCAGTCATCTGACCCTTCCTCCATGCTCCCCAGGACATTTATCTGTCCCCCTCCCATCACGCCCCTTGACACAATCATCAATCCCTTCTCCCGATATCCTGCAACCAGTGAGCAGCCTCTTACCTGCTGATGGTTTTTCCTCCTCTGCTGGATTCTTTCTTCAGCTAACACTGTGTGTGTGTGTGGGGGGGGGGGGGCAGTATTTCTTATGAACTATGGGGCCTACACATTTTCAATTGCAAAGGAAAGCCGCCGGAGGAGGAAGCAGCAGCAGCAGCAGCAGCAGATAAGCACTGCTTGCCAACTCCTCCTGCTAACTGCAGGGCATTATGAAGGCCAGGAGATGTAGGGAGAAGGATAAAACGAAGACTTTGTCACAGTCGGTAGTGGCGGTGGCAGCTCAGGCCTGCCTCAGCTCTTCTTCCTTTTAGGCTCTGGCTGGCTGGATGCAACTTTTGCAGCACACCTGCACTTGAGCCATGGCACATTAGTCGGCAAACATTGGTATAGCACATACCAGCTGTATGCAGCACTGTACAGAGACGCATAAGAGATAGTCGCTCTCTTCCTTGAAACTTACAATCTAGTGAAGACAGACAGACAAGATATACAACAAAAGCAAATAAACAAATTCTGAGGTCAATATTCAAAAGTCATTTAGATGGATAACTTTAAAGTTACCCGTCTAAATGACAAGGTTTGGGATATTCAGTCCCTTATCCGGTTATATCTAGCCTGATAAAAAAAAAAGTGTCCCAGGAATGTTTTGGGGAGGAGTTAAGTTATCCAGCTAATTTAACCAATTTTAGACAAAGCAGGCCTAAAGTTATCCGGCCTTGTGTGGCTGAAAACTTGCTACTTATCTGGATATCTTCAAAAGATCTCTGGGTAAGTAGCGCTTTGGAAATAAAAAAGAAGAACTAAAGGGGCCTATGGCCCAGTTTCCTCTCTCTCCACCAACAAATAGCACAAGACACCTTAAAAGTGGGTGGCGCCATAGGAGAGACCAAGCTGGGCAAATGAAGTTAGATGTGCAATGTTGATTTCCAATGCTGGTGCCTAATGAAGGCACCTAAATGTAGGTGAGCAATATCGCTCCTAAATCTAGCCACTTTAATTAGGAGCCTTTTTCAGGCATCTATATTCAGCCATCTTAAGTCATCTTAAGTAGCTGAATATAAGTGCCTAATTAAGGCACCTTAAATCAGTCATTAAGCCATCTTTAAATATAGATTGAGGTTCCCATGATCCAATATCTGGCATGCCTTAGCAAAGAAGCCATTTATATATTTTGAGATTAAAAAGGAGCCAGTTCTCCATTTTTGCATAGCAGAGTCAGTTTCCCTGTTGCAAGTCAGAATTTCTCCCCCCTTTGCATGAACAAAGAAATACCTTTGCTAATCTTTAACAAATCGTTTTTGTGAACTACCATAGAAAGTCATTTTAAGACATAGAGCCATGTTGGCAAACTCACCATGTTTATCAATTAAATTTGCCCCCTAAGCAAGCATCAGAGAAAGATTCTGCCAGTTAATCGAAAAGTTTCTTCAAGCCTTTAGTTACCAGAGTCACTCTGCAGCCATAAATTTTGTTTAAATCACCCAGGATATTAACTCCCAAATATTTAGTATGACCCTTGCCCACTGAAGTGGGAAATGACCCCCTCCAGCTGTTCTCCAGAGCTCCAGTCAAATCTAACACTACCGATTTATCTAGATTAATTTTGTATCCTGAAACCTTTCCAAATTCCTCTATTAAACACATGGCTATATTCAGGAATTTTGCAGGGTTGGAATGATGCTTGTATGGCAGTATCCAGGCAGACTTATAGCCTTTATAACAACTTAGAGGTCAATATTCAAAGAGGTTTGTCTGGCTAACTTTCAAGTCACCCAGATAAATCCTGAAGTTTTAAATTCCCACCCCTCTAACTAGATGAATTTTTCCTGGGTAAGTCATTACCCTCTTCTCAGGGCACATAAAAGAATGTCTGATGGTGAGGATTTATGATCCTTGCATCAGTCTCTGTAGGTTCATAAATTCACAAAATGGTTGGATAGACAGCAGACTGGACCTGTCCCAGAGACAAGGGCTATATTCTAATGCTGGACAAGGAAAATTAACAATATCCTCCCTTTCCCCTCTGTGACCATCTGACTGTACCCCTAAGCAGAAACCTTCACTCCACTAAGTGGCATACTTTGAACCTACAGCGCTGGGATCTGAGTAATCAATGTCTTACTCACTGGAATATGTTGCAAAATTAAAAACATTTATTCTTTTGGGGTACCAGCAGCCAATGCACAATAATACAAATCACCAAAGAGATAAATCACAGGATTTCACAACAGAGATAAGTAGTATTGGAAAAAGAAATACACTTTTACATTTCCTCATCCTTTAGTACAACATCACAATTTTAATCTGGCTCTCATCCTGTGCGTCTTATTTACTCTTTAAGCAAATCTTGTCAATATTCACAACACTTCATACAGTTCTTCTCAGCAGTACATTTTAGCAAAGTCTTTAGAAATTCCCGCAAGGTAATAGTGGTCCATAGTTCCTCTACATGTCATTGAGCACTACTTAGGAGTCTAGTGACTTTTGGATGGCACGAATAATACATATTTTAAAATAAATAAATACACTTGCTTCCATAGTGGCCTGGCCCTGCTTGGCTGGGTGAACCAGTAGACCAACCAGCAATCACTGCTGACTTCCAGATGCAATCTCTCAATTTTCACTGAATAATAAAAAAAAGGGGACACTCTCTTACTCTGAGTACTATCTTATATTGAAAAGGGGGCACACTCCTTCTAGAGATCTGCTGTAACACGTCTACTTAAAGAAGCAGCTAAGAACCACACCATACTTTTTCAGTAACAACAAACTCATATATAATCAAAAGCAGAGGTTAAGAGACAACATATGAACTTCAGTAAAATGGAGACATTATTAGTAGCACAGGACCGAAATTAGGGCCTAGGTAAAATGTATCCAGTTAAAGGAGAGTATTTCGGGAGCATTTCTGGACATGCCAAAGTTATCTGGCTAATTCAGCAGGATAACTCTGATATTCAAAGTTATCCAGGTAAGTTATGTTGAGAGGCAATCCTAAAGTTTTCTAGATAAACTTACCCGGATAACTTTGAGTTTCTCTGGGTATATTCAACAGCACAGCTGCACTGCTAAAAATACACAGTGTGAATTACTTGAGTAAATTTATCCAGGTAATACACTCAGACATCCTGCAACTGAACACTGTACCTGTTAGATTTTATTCAGAAAGACAGTATTTGCAGGCCTGCTATGTGGCTGCTTCCAGCATCTTGCCCTCTGGTCTAAATGCTGATCTGATGTAGGATTGCCATAGAGAGGATGTTACATTTCTCAGGTCTCTGCAGGCTGTTGTTGCATGTTTACCTAGAAGAGGGGGAGCTAACATCATATCCCCTTTCTCATATTTGTCTGGAACAGCCTCCTTACCCTGCAAACTTACATTTAAAAAAACTGTATACAGGAAAAAGGAAAAACATTTTAACAATAGCTGTAACTTTGGGAAGAACTATCCAAGTAGTGATGGGCAATTACTTTTTTTTATTAGTTCAGCACATAGTCTGAATCTCACAGGTAATTTAATGTTGTTGCATGTGTGTGTTGCTTGGATAGTTGGTTAACATTTTGATAGTGAAGGTTTGTTGGCTTGTTGTTTAATATTATCCTTCACATTTTCTAGCACCTTTACTATATCGTTGTTGAATTTCTTTGGTGTAAACATGAATCCGGCAGAAGATAAGTTATCTACTGTACTGACAACTGGCTTGGCTTGGCCGCAAACATTCAGTTGTACCATGGAACAGTTGGCTAGCTTTATGAAAGAAGCATCATTGTCTGAGGATAGAGATTTAATAGAAAAATATTTTTGTTGGGCAGATCTGCTAATACATCAAAAACACCTAATTAGGGCTGAACTTCACTGAGCTACATTATTGTAATATATGAAACAAATATCATCCCAAGAGGACTGTGTATCAACAAAGAACCCAACATTTTCTTGGAGGATAGATAATACATTCATGGAGAAGCAGCTAGCTATTTTGAATAAATGCACATGAAATCTTATGCTTTTAATAATTGAAACCACGAAGAAAATTGCAGAGTCGTTAAAAACTACAGTAGAATCAGCGAAAGTACGGTCACAAGCAATAATGTCAGTGGACAATTATGATAAAGCTTTGCGAGAACATAATAATGCCATTGACCAGTTTAGAGCCACTCTGAAACAGGATAAGATTCAGGAATTACATCGTGATGACAAAGATTATCATAATAGGTCAATGTATGCTTGGCAGCAGCACCAATCAAAAAAGCAAATGAAAAAGAGTTACTTTTTTTAGATTCAACTGGTAATTCAACAAGTGCAGAAGATAGCGATCCTGAAGAACATTTCCAGCCATCATAAGAACATAAGAAAATGCCATACTGGGTCAGACCAAGGGTCCATTAAGCCCAGCATCTTGTTTCCAACAGTGGCCAATCCAGGCCACAAGAACCTGGCAAGTACCCAAAAACTAAGTCTATTCCATGTTACCATTGCTAATGGCAGTGGCTATTCTCTAAGTGAACTTAATAGCAGGTAATGGACTTCTCCTCCAAGAACTTATCCAATCCTTTTTTAAACACAGCTATACTAACTGCACTAACCACATTCTCTGGCAACAAATTCCAGAGTTTAATTGTGCGTTGAGTAAAAAAGAACTTTCTCCGATTAGTTTTAAATGTGCCCCATGCTAACTTCATGGAGTGCCCCCTAGTCTTTCTACTATCCGAAAGAGTAATATCCACTGATATTCCACGTGGTCAACACCATTTTTTAGAAACAGGCCGCAAGTGGAATCGCAGGTCATGTTGAGGACACAGACCCAAGAGAAACCAACAAGATGTGATGTATCCGAGATCCTTCACCAGATCACAAGCTCGTCAGGAAATATAGTAATCAATTTATCTGGTACAGCAATTACCCCGGAGCAAGAACAAGTTATTTATTTATTTATTTATTTGAGTGTTTGTTTGTTTTTATATACCGGTGTTCGATTTACATATCAAAAAAAGGGTTCTCATTTGTTCCTAAGTATTTGCATAATTGAATTCAATTGAGGGTTGATCTATTTCATTTTTTCAGGTTATTACAAGTTAAATTGTTTTTTTGACAAGCATCTTGCTTCAACAGTGGATATTTCAGTTGTACAGAACAAATCCCATTGGATTCCACTTTGTGCCATTGATGCACACATTAAAACGCTTACTGATTTAGTGTTGTGTGATGTTACATAACAGAAAAACAAAAATTGAGACCACAGTGTTGCGGTCCCTACCGCTCCCCTTCTGTTAGGGCCCAAGCCCGCCTACCTCCGCTTCAGGGATCACCGTGTTCCGCCCGCTCCGGACCCCGGGGGCTTCTCTCACTCCACGTGGCGGCCGCCATTACGTGCCTGCTTCTCGTCTGCCTCGTGCGTGCGCGAGGACGTCCCTCTTGAGCGCCCAGCTCCCGGAAGCCTGGCCCCGCCCGCTCTGCTGACATCACGCTCAAGTTCCGATATAACCGGCGCTCAAACTCTCTCTCATCGCCTTGCAACGAGGTTCACAACTCCATGGTTGTTCTTAGTTGCGTTTCTGGTGATCTTCATGTATTCTGCTTCCGACTCCGGTTTGCCTCTGACTCCGCTTCAGACTGCCGCCTGCCTCCGACTCCGGTTTGCCTCCGACTCCGCTTCAGCCTGCCGCCTGCCTCCGACTCCGGTTTGCCTCTGACTCCGCTTCAGCCTGCAGCCAGTCTCTGACCCTGGCCTGCTTCCGACTCCGCTGCAGCCTACAGCCAGCTTCAGACTCCGGTTTACTACGGACTCTGCTTCAGCCCACAGCCTGCTTCAGACTCCGGTTTGCTACAGACTCCGCTGCTGCCCGCTGCCCTGCCTTCAGCCGGCCCTCGGCCCTGTGCAGCCGGTCCCCTTCCTTCCGGGTACCTTGGACTTCCTTTCCTTTCTCCTCACTCTGGTCCCGGCCTATGCCTATCTCAGCCACTGGACTTTCTGTCTCACTTCCAAGTCCCGAGGACCCGGGACCCTACGGGCTCCTCCCCGGGGGTCCCTGGTTCCTGGGTGAACTCCTCTGGCTTGTGGCTCCATCTCCCGGCCTACCCTGCCTCCCTAGGTAGGCCGGCCCAAGGGTCCACTATCTCTCCAGCAGTGTCCAACTGCAACAGTTTGCAAGGCCATGGACTCGGCGGAGGCCCCAGGCCTGCAGGCCATCCCGGGGATGGCACAACGCCTCCAGCAGCAACAGCACTGTATCGACACGCTTGCTGCTACCGTGGAACAGCTGGTCTCTCGCCTGGAGGCTTCTCCTCCGGAACCGCCTCCAGTCCCTCCTCCGGCTCCAGCACCCAGTTCAGCTTCAGTGACTCAGCTACCCATGCCGACCCGGTATGCCGGGGATATCAAGTCGTGCCGTGGCTTTGTGAATCAGTGCTACGTGCGTTTTGCTCTTCTGCCTGCACAGTTTCCCTCAGACACAGTTAAAGTAGCATACATATTCTCGCTACTGGATGGTAAGGCTCTTGACTGGGCTTCTCCCATGTGGGAGCGTCAGGACCCTTTGTTACAGAATCTGCAGGAATTTGTCCTCAACTTTTGCCTTGCTTTTGATGATCCTGCACGCCAGACCACCACGGCCTCCGAGCTCTTGCACCTCAGGCAAGGGACACGCTTGGCGGCCGATTACACCATAGACTTTCGCACGCTGGCCATGGAAGTTGGCTGGCGGGATGATTGCCTTAGGGGAATCTTCCTGGAGGGGCTTGCCAGCCGCATCAAAGATGAGTTAGCAGGCCGGGACCTCCCGGAAGACTTAAATTATTTAATTGACATCGCTGGCAGGGTGGATCGCCGCCTTCAGCAGCGGGATAAGGAGAATCGCTCCTATCGTAAGACATCATCGCAGTCGTCCACTGCCACCAGAATCCCGGCCCCTAAGGTTCTTCCTGCCTCTGCCAACAGTGGAGAACCCATGCAATTGGGTAGATCTCCACTAACTCCCAAAGAAAGGAGGAGGCGCCGCTTGCAGGGCCTCTGTCTCTACTGTGGAGGCAAGGGGCACTTCCTCGCCAATTGCCCGGAACGTCCGGGAAACGACCGTGCCTAGGTTATACCGAGGAGCTACACCTAGGCTCTACAGCAGGGGTCAGGAACCTTTTTGGCTGAGAGAGCCATGAACGCCACATATTTTAAAATGTAATTCCATGAGAGCCATACAATATGTTTAAAACTAAATACAAGTAAATATGTGCATTTTATGTAAGACCAACACTTTTAAAGCACAATAAGTCTCTGAATTCTTTTTAATAACGTTGTTATGCTGTTGCTAACCAATGATGAATAAAGTACTTCTTTTTTTTTTTTTTTTTTTATTTATCAGCTTTTACAACAAATATACAACTTTATATATTGTATCAGAATATACAGAAATTATAATGTCAATATTGGGCAATTTTCACCCTTAACTTTGAAACAAAATCCAAAGATTCTTATTACAAACATCGTTTTCTTATTACATAGGAAACATAGGGGGGGGAGAAGAAACTATACGAGGAGTAATAAAAGGAAACGATTACAAATTACTAGCCCTGTTATGCATCTCTGACGTCTGTGGGGAAAAAGTGATCGGTGTGCTACTTTTCTTTGGAAGAAAAAATAACTTTTTAGTAGCTGGTATCTCAGTCTGAGGAATCTTCAAAACCTCCATTGCAAATGTTTTGAAAGTTAACAAGGGTATCTCCCCTGCAATTATGGGGAAATTCAAAAGTCTCAAATTTAAATGTCTCATAATTCTCTATCAATTCTATTCTTCTTAAAGATGAAATCCTTTCTGAGACCATTGTAGCATTAATGCTCTAAAAACTTTGGATTTGTGTCCTGTTCAAGTACACCGACCTTTATCATGATTGCAGTGTTTGGAGGTGTTAGCGTAGGTCCGGAGCGATGTGAATTCACTCCCTCTCAGGGCGCAATCTTAGTCCCCCCCCTGTGAATAAAGTACTTCTTACCATTAATGTGACTTCTGGTGCTGCATGGTTTTGCTAATGGCTTTGTAGTCTGGTTGATACGTGGTGAGGTTAAGCTTCATGCAGGCGTTGAGAGTTCCATCCGTTAAACGTGATCGTAGGTTGGTCTTAATGTTCTTTAGATGTGAGAAAGACTGCTCACATGCATACGTAGAGCCAAACATTGTCAGTACAGCAATACTCACATGCTGCTGTGTGTGGTATGTGACGGGAAGCAAGTTCCAAGTTTTGATAATCAGCTGGTCTGCGGGTTGAAGTTTTTTCATTTCTCCCCACTTGTGTTTGCTCGCCAGCTCTGCTTGCTGTCGTGCAAGTGTTTCCAAATCTTCATTCAGTGACTTGAACTTATTCACCCACATGTCTGAGGCCTTCAGGTCAGCAGCTTGTAGCTCAAAATCTCTGACGGAGGCACCGGGGATGTAACTTAGACAAGTGCGCTCACGAAATTCTCCAAAGCGCGCTTTGAACGAATGCAGGAGATTAGACGTGAAGCCCGCTAGCTGCTGAAGATCAAGATGTTGAGCAGGGTCACTTGCTGTACATGCATCTTTAAACTCTCCCAGTTTTTCAAAGTGTAGTAAACGACCTGTTTCAATGTCGGCAATGAAGAGTTCTAACTTGTTTTCAAATGCAAACACTGCTTGTTGAAGGGATAAGACTGTATTTCCAACGCTTTGCATTTTCACATTGAGCTGGTTCAGATGTTCAGTCATGTCCACGAGATAGTAGAACTTCAGGAGCCACTCAGGGTTAGCTAACTCAGGATGCTCGATGTTTTTCATTTCAAGAAAAGTCCGGATTTCACTCAGACAAGCTGCGAAACGGCTGAGCACCTTCCCTCTTGACAACCAACGCACATTGCTGTGCAGAAGCAGACCAGGATAATTATTCCCAACTTCATCCAGCAGTGTTTTAAACTGGCGATCATTTAAAGCTCGGGCAACAATAAAGTTGACCACCTGAATGACCAGCGACATCACCTCACCAAGCTGCTCGCCACACATCTGAGCACAAAGCGCCTCCTGATGTAGGATGCAGTGAAAACTTAGGATGGGTCTCTTTTCATGTTCACGAAGAAGCGCTACGAATCCTCTGTTTTTCCCCACCATGCATGGAGCACCATCAGTACATACCGAAATAAGTTTATCCATCGGTAGATTTTTTTCTTTAGCGAGCTCAGTGAAAGACTTGAATAAATCCTCCCCTCTTGTTGTCCCTTTCATCGGCAAAACAGCAAGACTTTCCTCACGTAGTGTGTCACCGACAGCATACCTTGCAATCACGCTGAACTGGGATAAATGGCTTATGTCTGTTGACTCATCCAAAGCGAGAGAAAAGAATAGTGCTGCATTTATGTCCTTCACTTGTGTTGCCTCAATTTGATTTGCCATCATGATGGTACGATCATGAACAGTTCTTGCCGACAGAGGCATGTCCTTTATTCGTTTGATTATTTTGTCTTTATTCGAAAAGTCGTCAAAAAGTTCACTGGCAACATCAAGCATGAATGTTTTGGCATACTCCCCATCTGTGAATGGCTTTCCGTTTCTCACAATTGCTAAAGCACCAGCAAAGCTAGCCGAATTCCAGTCACCTTGTTGGGTCCAAACACGGAGTTGCTGCTGACTAGCTTGCACTCTGCACAGTAGCTCTTGACATGCTTTCTTCCTGATGTTCCCCGCAGGATATTTCGATGCAAATGTAGTATGGTGTGTGTCGAAATGCCGCTTTATATTTGACCGTTTCATCGATGCAATTTTATCATTGCATATTAGACACACTGCAGAACCTGCTCTCTCCACAAAGGCGAATTCCTCTGTCCATTCCTGCTGAAAAGTACGATACTCCTCATCTTTTTTTCTTTTAGCCATCTTCTTCGATAAAAGGGTTTCTGCAATTACAGGTCGATACAGTAAAGTGCGGCCGCGGTTACCCTGCTTCTAACCCGCTTTCTACCCGCTTTCCGGCCGCGTTAGTCCAACCCGCGATACACAATCCCCTTTAACCTACTCTTACCTATTCCCTCCCATACAGTAATCTCTGTATGCAGTGTAACAAAGGAAAAAAGAAACATCACCCATCCTTATAAAACAAATCAAGAAATATAAAATCATCAGCAGTAAAACTGTACTAACAAAAAGAACATATTTTGAAACAGCTGATGAGTGGAATATCCAATATTTAAAAACTCATATAAAAAATTTCCAGATACCAACAAAATATTTCAAAATAGCAGACACAAAGACCCAGTAATGAAAAATAATAAGGATACAAAAATTTTTTTGCTCTGCATACCTGGGAACGTTTGATATCCAGGTGTCCTGAGATTGTTCTGAATTAGCAGGAGGTGGGGTGGTTTGCTTGGAACTTTCTCCTCTCTCAGTCACATACCAGCGCTCTCTCTCACACTGGCTCTTAATTACACACCTATACACACATGCTCTCAGTCACTCACATATACACATACTTTTTCTCTCTCACTTATATAGGCTCTTAATTACACATTTACACACATGCTGTCTATCTTTTCACGCTTACACACATACACACACAGGCTTTCAATCACATAAATACATGTTGTCTTTTTCTCACACACAGACTCTCATTCACATGCTTACAAACATGCTCTCTCTTTCTCTCATTTACACACAGGCTCTCAATCACATACTCACATGCTCCATCACCTAAATCAGCTCTCAAATCACACACAGACACACATGATCTCTCTCTTACTTATACACACAGGCTCTTAATCATACATACACATGATTTCTCTCACACACAAAGGATCTCAATCATACACACATACTCTTTCACGCAAACAGATTTTCAATCACAAACTTACACAAACAGGTTCCCAATGGTAAACTTACATTCATGCTCTCTCTCTCACAGGCAGGCTCTCAATCACAGACATACTCTCTTTCACATATACAGGCTCTCAATCATTCACATACATGCAATCTCTCACTCACACACACAGGATCTCAAACACACATGCTTGCTCGCTCATTCACTCTCTCTCTCCCCCACCCCCACCCCGGGAACTCGCGGCAGCAGCAGCCTCCTCACAACGCTAACCTCCTTCGTTTTCAGCCCTCGCGGACGCGGAGTCCCATCGGCCGCGGTTGAAACTCTTATTTACCTTTGATCCACGCTGCACAGTCTTCTTTTCGTCGCGCACACACCCAATGCTCTCCACTTCCTCTCGGGCCACGGGGGGGGGGGCGGGAAGAAGAGACCACACTAGCGTCGTCTCTGCTTCCCGCGCACGCACCCGATGCTCTCCACTTCCTCTTTCGGGCCAGGGGGGGGGGGCGGGAAGAAGAGACCACACTAGCGTCGTCTCTGCTTCCCGCGCATGCACCCGATTCTCAACGCTTCCTCTTCCGGGCCGCGGGGGGGGGGGGCCGACTCCAGCTTTTCTGCTGCGTTCCGCCCGGGCTGACAGCATTTTAAGCCCGGGCGGAGGAGGACCGGGGAGCAGCTGGGTCAGCGGGGGACAGGAAAGTGTGGCAATACTTGTCTGCGAGCCAGATGCAGCCCTCAAAAGAGCCAGATCTGGCTCGCGAGCCATGGGTTCCCGACCCCTGCTCTACAGGATCAGCTCTTCTATGTACCTTGCCAGTGACTCTAAAATACCCGGGTGGGGAACTCCAGATCCGGGCTTTCGTCAACTCTGGTGCTGAGGGGAATTTTATTGTGGCCGATCTGGTGAATCAGCTGTCTCTCCCCACGCAACAGATGGTTCCTCCGCTACGGATTTCCTCTATCCGGGGCACGCTGCTCCACAGCCCCTTTGACTCTCCAGACAGGCCTGCTCCATTCAGAAGAGATCTCCCTGCTAGTCTTGGAGCGAGCTGTGCACCCCCTGGTTCTTGGACTACCGTGGTTGCGACGGCATTCACCCATTATTCAATGGGATAATTTTCAGCTAACCCAATGGAGCCCCTTTTGTTTTGAACATTGTCTACGCCTCCCGCGTCCACTGAAGACCTTGCACCTCTGCTCCTCTCTCCTGCTGCCCGAGCCATATCAAGACTTCGCCGACGTCTTCTCCAAAGAAATGGCTGAAATACTACCTCAACACCGGCCTTTTGATTGCCCGATTGACCTGCTACCGGGCACCACGCCTCCCCGTGGCCGGGTGTATCCTTTGTCCTTGCCAGAGACTACCGCCATGTCCCAGTATGTGACGGAGAACCTAGCCAAAGGCTTCATCCGTCCCTCTCGCTCGCCTGCCGGAGCCGGCTTCTTCTTTGTGGCCAAGAAGGACGGCTCCCTCCATCCATGTATAGACTATCGTGGCTTGAATGCCATCACCAAGCGAGACCGCTATCCGCTTCCCCTGATTTCTGAGCTTTTGGATCACCTTCAGGGAGCTCGCATCTTCACCAAGCTCGACCTACGAGGGGCCTATAACCTTGTCCGTATTCGCCCCGGGGATGAGTGGAAGACAGCCTTTAATACCAGGGATGAGCATTACGAGTACCTAGTAATGCCCTTTGGACTCTGCAACGCCCCCGCTGTCTTCCAGAATCTCATGAACGAGGTCCTACGTGACATGCTCCACTCTCATGTGATTATCTATCTTGATGACGTACTCATCTTCTCCAAAGATCTGGATACTCACCGTCTCCACGTCACACAAGTTTTGCAGGCCCTCCGAGACAATCACCTCTACGCCAAGCTAGAAAAATGTGTTTTCGAAGCTGAGGCCCTGCCCTTCCTGGGGTACATCATCTCCTCCACAGGCTTCCGGATGGATCCCGAAAAAGTATCTGCCATAACTAAGTGGCCTCAACCCAAAGGTCTCAAGGCCCTTCAGAGATTCTTGGGCTTCGCTAACTTTTACAGACAATTTATTCCACAGTACTCGCATCGGGTCGCTCCCCTTACTGCCCTGACTCGCAAGGGAGCCGACGCCAAGAACTGGCCTGACGCTGCGGTCGCAGCCTTCACCGACTTGAAAGAAGCCTTTCTCACGGACACCTGTCTCCGTCATCCTGATCCAGCCAGACCTTTTATCGTCGAGGTCGATGCCTCCAGCGTAGCCGTCGGGGCGGTCCTCAGTCAACACTCTGAGTCCGGACAACTCCTGCCATGCTCTTAGTTCTCCAGGAAGTTCTCCCCCGCCGAGATAAATTATTCCATCGGCGACAAAGAGCTGTTGGCAATCAAACTTGCGTTTGAAGAATGGAGACAGTGGCTCGAGGGGGCCAGGCACACGACCACCGTATATACAGATCAAAAGAACTTAGAGTTTTTGTCCCAGGCTCAACGATTGAACCCTCGCCAAGCTCGCTGGGCTCTGTTCTTTAGCCGCTTTGATTTTGTCTTACAGTACCGGCCAGCGGCTAAGAATCTCCGAGCTGATGCTCTCTCAAGGACTTCCTTATCCGAAGAAGACCAAGAACCTCCACAGTACATTCTGGATCCTAGTAAAGTTCGCCTGTCTGCCCTGACGGTCCTCTCCCAAGATAGGACCGTGGTTCCCTGACGAGATCATTTAAAGACTTTACGCTGGGCTCATGACTCCCTCACTGGAGGGCACGCAGGACGCGAAAGAACCTTGGAACTCCTAACCGCTTTTACTGGTGGCCCCAATATGCGACAGGATGTTCGCATCTATGTTAGTTCCTGTCCCACCTGCGCTCGTCAAAAGCCCAGTCCTGGACCCCCGTGCGGTCTCCTACAGCCTCTGCCAGTTCCCACAGAGCCCTGGACCCATCTCGCTACAGACTTTATGGTGGACTTGCCTCCATCTCACGGCCAAACGGTTATCTGAGTTACCGTCGACCGCTTTTCGAAGATGGTGCTCCTTGTTCCCTTGACTAAGTTACCCTCTGCACCCGAATTAGCTCTCCTCTTCGCCCAGCACATTTTTAGGCTACACGGCCTCCCGCAAGACATAGTTTCTGACCGAGGACCCCAGTTTGTCGCACGCTACTGGAGGGCCCTCTGTAAATGCTTCAAGGTGAAGCTCAGCTTTTCCACAGCTTTCCACCCGCAGAGCAACGGACAGTCCGAAAGGATGAACCGGTCTCTGAAGACCTACCTTCGAGTTTTCACCAATGAAAAACAAGACAACTCGTCAGAACTACTGCCCTGGGCCGAGTTTGCCTATAACAATCAAGCTCATGCTGCCACCGGACTCTCACCGTTCCAGCTAGTCTACGGGAAACAGCTGAGACCTCCGCTTCACATCGCTACTCCCAGCGCCTCTCCAGCCGCCCAGTTAACGGCTCGTCAGCTACAGACCTTGTGGCAAAAAACCCAGAACAAACTGATCCGTTCAGCCTCTTCCTCCAAACAGGCGGCTGATCGCCACCGACGACCGGCTCCTAATTATCAGCCAGGAGACCGAGTTTGGCTTAGCACCAAGAACATTCGTCTCCGCCTCCCCTCACGAAGATTTGCACCCAGGTTCTGTGGACCATTCCGGTTCGCCGAGAGCGTGGGCTCAGTTTCTTATCGACTGAGATTGCCGTCCTCTCTTCGAGTCCACAATGTCTTCCACGTATCCCTGCTATAAAGCCCGTAGTCCTCTCTCGCTACCACCGAAAACCTCCGGATCCTTCACCTACTTCCATCGACGATGATCCCACTTACCAGGTACGCGAGGTCCTGGATGTTCGCTTCTACAACCGGAGGTGGGAGTATTTACTCGCATGGGAAGGTTGCAGCGACGAGGACAACACCTGGGAGCCCAGCCGCAACATCCTGGACAAATCCTTGTTGCAACAGTTCCACCGTGACCACCCGGAGAAACCCGGTCCTCTCAAGAGAGGCGGTAAAGGGGGGGGTACTGTTGCGGTCCCTACCGCTCCCCGTCTGTTAGGGCCCAAGCCCGCCTACCTCCGCTTCAGGGATCACCGTGTTCCGCCCGCTCCGGACCCTGGGGGCTTCTCTCACTCCACGTGGCGGCCGCCATTACGTGCCTGCTTCTTGTCTGCCTCGCGCGCACGCGAGGACGTCCCTCTTGAGCGCCCAGCTCCCGGAAGCCTGGCCCCGCCCGCTCTGCTGACGTCACGCTCAAGTTCCGATATAACCAGCGCTCAAACTCTCTCTCATCGCCTTGCAACGAGGTTCACAACTCCATAGTTGTTCTTAGTTGCGTTCCTGGTGATCTTCATGTATTCTGCTTCCGACTCCGGTTTGCCTCTGACTCTGCTTCAGCCTGCCGCCTGCCTCCGACTCCGGTTTGCCTCTGACTCCGCTTCAGCCTGCCGCCTGCCTCCGACTCCGGTTTGCCTCTGACTCTGCTTCAGCCTGCTGCCTGCCTCCTACTCCGGTTTGCCTCTGACCCCAGCCTGCTTCCGACTCCGCTTCAGCCTACAACCAGCTTCAGACTCCGGTTTACTACGGACTCCGCTTCAGCCTACAGCCTGCTTCAGACTCCGGTTTGCTACAGACTCCGCTGCCGTCCGCTGCCCTGCCTTCAGCCGGCCCTCGGCCCTGTGCAGCCGGTCCACTTCCTTTCCTTTCTCCTCACTCTGGTCCCGGCCTACGCCTATCTCAGCCACTGGACTTTCTGTCTCACTTCCAAGTCCCGAGGACCCGGGACCCTACGGGCTCCTACCGGGGGGTCCCTAGTTCCTGGGTGAACTCCTCCGGCTTGTGGCTCCGCCTCCCAGCCTACCCTGCCTCCTTAGGTAGGCCGGCCCAAGGGTCCACTATCTCTCCAGCAGTGTCCAACTGCAACACACAGTACAATTTGAACAGTGTTGAAAACGCGTCATTAGAACAATTGCGAAACAATACAGAGTCATCAAACCAGCTGTCAAGGGGGGGGCGCCAGGGTCATTCAAGATTATAGTAAATACAATGATGAAGTACGTTCTCAAATCAATGACCAAATGTATTACAAACCATTAGAAAAAGATCCTTCACCAGAGTTGGAAGGTCTGACATTGATGGAACTGGATTTAGCATCAACAACGGGGTTTTTGACAAATTTGAAAGGGCAGGCCCCTTTGTGCGCCCCTTAGTGCAGCCCCCTTAGTGCAGTCTTATCCTCACTCCCAGGGCGGTATACAACCTCTCGAGAAGGCACTCACTCCAGTTCTCAGACCAACTACTATCCCACCAGTTGCCTCTGCCAGCAATCAACCAACGAACATTAGCTTTCTCTAAGGCTTGCTCTCACTATCCTGTTCAATCAGTCATTCTCTCCATCTCTTTCTAAGCTAGTCGCAGCATTCTTCCTGCATTCAATCCTCTCCAGATTACATACGCTACAGCACTATTTTAACCCAGATAAACACTCATCCATTATAGCCTTTCATCCACCTCATCCCAGCAACTTCTCTCCCCAGCCTTCAGCCAACCTGAACCAGATCTAATACATCTCACTATAACAACCAGCACCTCTGACTCAACAGTCCACAATGCAGCTTGGTCTCCCAATACCGATTCTCCATCACAGTTCATTCTTCACAGGAAAATCATCTATACTACCCCGTCACCACAACTACAAATCCCTCATCCCTATCTTGATTTCACCTATTACCCAAACCCTAGGCCTCGCTCTATTCTCACTGATATTATTTAATGTGCAATCACTCACCAAGAAATCCCTGATCCTCAATGACCTTCTCCTTGACACGAACCCGGATATTTGCGCCATAACAGAAACATGGCTTAAACCTATGGACACAGCATTAATAAATCAACTACCAACTCAGATCTACGACTTATTCTCCATCCCCTGAAGGAAGAAAAGGGGTGGGGGTATCCTCTTAGCAGCCAAAAAAGATTTGAGATTCACACAACACCCAGTCAAATCAGATCCTAAACTAGAAACAGGCCTCTTCAAATCAGACCATCTACAAATCCTCCTTGGCTATGCACCGCCAGGCCTCCTAGAATCTGATACCTCACCCATTGTTGAAATAATAGCGTCACTCCTAAATCTGGACTCTCTAGCCATCATCCTAGGAGATTTTAACCTGCATGTCGACAACCCCTCATTCTCAACTAGCTGTGAAGCTATCATCAGCCATGGGTTTCAAGCAGATAATCAACAAACCCACCCACAAAGCGGGTCACACCCTTGACCTCATCTTTGTGAACTCTGGCATCTCACACTCCTCACTCCCATTATGCAAGCAGGTCCCCTGGTCAGACCACGCATTAATTTCTACCTCCATCACGCTGGCTCATAAGAGTAACATCCAACCACCTCAACAACCATTTCTCTACAGGAAATCTTGCTCCTCTGACATCCTCAGTGAACATCTGGCCTTAGAACTCCCACACATTGACGTCTCCACACCCAACTCAGCCATCCACTCCTGGTCTAAAATAACAGAGGCATTAGCAAACAAACTATGTCCACTTTCAACAAAAATACTCAACCACAACTCATCCAAAAGACAACCATGGTTCACTAATGAACTCCGAAAACTCAAACAGAGTGTACGACAGAAAGAAAGTAAATGGCGTAAAGCACCATCCCCCAATAACATCACTGCCTACAAACTCGCCCTTCAATCCTACAAGAGCTCCACCTTAAAAGCAAAAAGGGACTTCTATGCTCATAAGATACATGACCTCATCTTCGACTCTAAAGCCCTTTTTACATACATTTCCAATTTAACACAAATCAACGCTCCAGACATCCCACTTAACCATGCTCAATCCAAAGCAGAGGAGTTGGTCCTCTTCTTCCGTAATAAAGTCACTAACCTCCTAACACAGCTTACTCCCAAAGTCATATCACCCTCCAGCTCATATTGCCACCCTAACAATGACACATCTCTCCAATCCTTTGAAACCATCACATCCACAGAAATCCAAGCAGTTCTGAAGAAAATGAAACCATCTTCACACCCTTTTGACCAAATCCCGACTAAACTGCTACTACTAATCCCCGACAACCTCGCCAAAACACTGGCGGACATCATTAACTGTTCTTTATCCCAGGGAATCTATCCAGACGATCTCAAACTGGCATCCATCAAACCTCTCCTAAAGAAACCAAACTTGGATCCTTTAGATCCCAACAGCTTCCGTCCGATATCCAACCTACCATTTATAGCCAAGGTCATGGAAAAATTAGTTAATACTCAACTATCAGATTACATTGAAGACCACAACATCTTGTTCCCCACTCAATATGGATTCCGAAAAGCATTAAGTACAGAATCCCTACTCATTTCCCTGACAGACTACCTCATCATGGGCCTTGATAAAGGTCATGCCTTCCTACTGATTCTCCTGGACCTCTCGTCAGCATTTGACACTGTCAACCATTCCATCCTCCTCAACCAGCGGGCGAACATTGGCATAACAGGAACTGCATTGGCCTGGTTCAAAACATTCCTTGGGAACAGAGGCTTCAAGGTTAAAATCCACAATAAAGAATCCCTTCGTTATCCTTCCTCTATAGGAGTTCCCCAGGGTTCTTCCCTATCCCCCATGCTCTTCAATATTTACCTTCTACCACTATGCCAGTTGCTAACCAAATGGAACCTCAAACACTTCTTATACGCAGACGATGTCCAGATCGTGATCCCCATTAAAGAATCCATCACAAAAACACTTGAACTTTGGGAAAACTACCTTCAAGAAATCAACGGCCTCCTCATCATCCTAAACGAAATACTAAATTCATCAAAAAGTGAACTCTTTCTCATAGCACCGGAAAACAGTAACATCATGAAGAATCCACCAGCCAACCTTCACATCACCAAAGCAAGAGACTTAGGAGTTATTATTGATAATCGTCTAAACCTAAAACCATTTATTAACCAAACAACGAAAGACTGTTTCCATAAACTACATGTTCTGAAAAGAACAAGACCACTCTTTCACTTTCATGATTACAGAACGGTTCTGCAAGCAATAATCTTCTCTAAGATAGATTACTGCAACTCTATCTTATTAGGTCTCCCCTCGTCTCACACCAAACCTCTCCAGATGGTCCAAAACACGGCAGCCAGAATATTGACAAACACGAGGAGAAAAGACCACATTTCTCCCATTCTCAAAGACCTACACTGGCTGCCAATTCACTACAGAATCATTCATAAGTCAATCACCATTATATACAAAGCCATACATCAACATGCTCCACTCCACCTACAAATCCCATTCAGAAAACATACCTCCATCAGACCCATCAGAGAAGCCTCAGAGATTCACTACATGTTCCACACACCAAAACCTCTCAACATATAACATTTAGAGACCGGGCCCTCTCTACCACTGGACCATCGCTATGGAACTCCATTCCACCGGATCTTCGACAGGAACCGTGCCTTCTAACGTTCAGAAAGAGGCTTAAGACGTGGTTGTTTAAGCAAGCCTTTCCAGACCCCACCTGACCATTAATTCACCAACAACTACAGTCAGACACTCTCTGAACATTGCAAACAATTGTTTGTTCCGTTAAATTCCTCTTGCCTTTCCTTCTCCTCCCAGTTTTGAACACCCCTGTTTTATTGTAACTTCAGAGTTTCTTTTCACTTGTTACTGTTTGAGTTTATTTACATTCTCACCCCCTGTTAAATGTAAACCAGCATGATGTGATCCTTATCTCGAATGCCGGTATAGAAAAACACTAAACAAATAAATAAATAAATTGAGAAATTAAATTTTTAACACTTAAAGAGCCAAAGATCCCTATATTATACACAATACCAAAAGTATATAAACATCTACATAATCCACCTGGGCACCCAATTGTAGCCTCTATTGGTTCAATTTTGGAACCTTGTTCATAATTTGTGGACTTATTTTTAAAAAAATGAGGTGCCAAAAGTGCGATCTTATGTGAAAGATACAAAACATATGCTCACTTTACCTGACACAATTAAATTGCAATCTGAATCCGTTTTATTGGTCTCTTTGGACATTAAGTCTTTATATACCAATATCCCCCAAGCAGCTGCTCTTAATATTGTAAAGAGTACAGTAGACGCGTGCCCCCGTCCTCACCACATTCCATCTAGTTTTATTGTCCATATGGCTGAACTAGCTCTTTGCCATAATTATTTCCATGTACCTGACATATTTTATGTACAACCGATGGCTCCTAGAATTGCTAATCTCTATGTGGCACAATTTGAACACAATTTCTATACCAGTCATATTTTTTTAAATACATCACAGTATGGTGCAGATACATTGATGAGGTTTTTTTGATATGGACTTCCACTAAATAACATTTATTGGAATTTACCACATGGCTGAACCAGCAAGATGAGAGTTTACAATTTGTAATGGAATGTCATGATGAGGCTATATCCTTTTTAGATATTTGGATAATCAAGCAAGGTGGTAATTACAAACATCTCTATATATAAAACCAGCTGAGCAAAATAATTTGCTACATTATTCAAGCTTTCATCCTTGGAGCTTAAAAAACAATCTTCCCATAGGACAGTTTTTGCAGATATTTATTTATTTATTTATTTATTGTTTTTGTTATACCGAGTTTCATGATAGGCATCACATCAACCCGGTTTACAAATAACAAGGAGTGTAAAGCATAACGTAACGTAAAAAACAATATTTTCAATAAGAACCTTGAACTTTAAATACAGTGAATCAGAAAAAGGGAGAGGGAAAGTTACAAAAAACAAGGAAAATAAACTTGGGATGGAAGGGGAGAAATTGAACAGCACAATATTTACATTTCAGCCTAATGATACATTAGAATAGCAAGTGAAAAAATAAGACTATGAAACGGTACATAGGTAATCAAATGAATAAATATGACAGTTGTGAATGGTAATAGTATGATAAATATTCAGCAGGAATTAGTGAGAGAGGGTTTGAGGTTGGTTGATTCGTGTTTACATTCCATTATTGCATACGAGTTAGTGCTAGTGAGAGGAGGTTTTATTCAAGGCTTGGAAATGCTTTTTTGAAAAGCCAAGTTTTTAGTCTTTTCCTAAATGTTAAAGAGCATGGCTCTTGTCTCAAATCAGGTGGGATCGAGTTCCAGAGAGCTGGACCTGCTGATGAGAAGGCTCTGAGACTCAAGGATTTATGTTGGTAGGTTTTGGCCTTTGGAATTTGGAGTGACTCTTTGTAGTGTTCCCTGATAGGCCTGGCAGAGGTGAATTTTTTAAGTGGTATTTGTAGGTCAAGTTGCGTGTGTTGGTTGATAGTTTTGTATATGATGTTAATGGTTTTGTACATGATTCTATAGTGGATCGGAAGCCAATGGAGGTTTTTGAGAATAGGTGAAATGTGGTCAATTTTCCTGGAATTTGTAAGGACTCTGGCTGCAGAGTTCTGAACCATTTGTAAAGGTTTGGTGTAAGAAGCTGGGAGGCCTAATAGTAATGAGTTGCAATAATCTAGTTTGGAAAAGATTATTGCTTGCAAGATTGTTCTGAAGTCCTGAGTGTGAAACAGCGGTTTTATTCTTTTCAGGATATGTAATTTGTAGAAGCAATCTTTGGTGGTTTGGTTAATGAATGTTTTGAGGTTGAGACGATTGTCTAGGATGGCTCCTAAGTCTCTTACGTGGGTTGTTTGAAGGAGTGTGGGTGGTTTAGGAAGTGTGTTATTGTTTTCCGGTGATATGAGCAGGAATTCTGTTTTCGAAGCATTGAGTACAAGGTTTAGACTGTTGAGGAGAAGTTTAATTTCTAATAGGCAACTGTCCCAGTATTCCATTGTTTTTGAGATTGATTCTTTTATAGGGATTACGATCTGTACGTCGTCTGCAAAAAGGAAATGTTTCAGGCTTAATTTTGTTAGTAGTTGGCAGAGTGGTAGCAGGTAGACATTGAAAAGGGTGGGTGAAAGTGAAAGTGAAAGATATGCCGCATATGCTCTGATAAAGATTTCAGATTGTATGCGTGAGAATTGAGTGTCTGACCTTTGGAAAGTGGGTATCCATTTCATATAATTAAAAGAGCATACAAAAGAGCAGTGCATGCACAGCACAATTGGTTACTATTGGACAATCAAAGATCATCCACTGCTTCGGCAGTGTGTGCGTTATAGTACTCTCATTTGGTGAAAACTATAAAATCTATTATTTTCTGTCATTGGCAAGTGTTATATCTACATAGGGTATTTAGGGACCCTCCATTGATGACATATAAGTGAGGAAGACGTATTAGGGATTTGCTTGTACATTCATCCCTATTTTCAAAAACAATAGAAACATAGAAATGATGGCAGAAGAAGACCAAACGGCACATCCAGTCTGCCCAGCAAGCTTTCGCACTTTTTTTTTCTCTCACATACTTATCTGTTTCTCTTGGCTCTTAGTAACCTTTTTTATTCTATTTCCCTTCCACCCCCGCCATTAATGTAGTGTTGGAACTGCATCTAAGTGAAATAGCTTAATTAGTTAGGGGTATTAACCACCGCAATAAGCAAGCTACACCCATGCTTATCTGTTTATCCAGACTATGTAATTTATTTATTTATTTATTTATTTATTTATTTATTTTTAGTTTTTATATACCAATGTTCCTGTATAATATACATATCACACCGGTTTTCAGTCCTTGTTGATTGTTGCCTGAATATAGATCCACCTTTCTTCATTCCCCCCTGCCGTTGAAGCAGAGAGCCATGCTGGCTATGCATTGAAAGTGAAGTATCAGTCTTGCTCCCCTGCCGTTGAAGCAGAGAGCTATGCTGGATATGCGTGAAGTGTCAAACTTTCTCCCCTGCCGTTGAAGCAGAGAGCTATGCTGGCTTTGCACATGTCCCCGATAAACAGGCAAAGTCAGTGCAGTAACTGTATGTTTTGTGCACAAGCCATCTCAGGGGCACAGTGGACTAACCCAAATTCAGGAAAAATTATTAAACTATTTGGCAATACCAATTGCCTTACTTCAAACATTGTGCACTTTCTGCGGTATCCATGCAACAAAGTATATGTTGGACACACGACATGTAGCATTAAGACATATTTGACAGAACACAAGAGTTGTGTCAATACTAGCAAAGTCCAAGCTCCAACTGTATCCCATTGTTTAGAATACAATCAGCAATTTGTAGACTTTAAATGGGGCATTTTAGAACATATTACAGAATCTCCTACAAAAGGTAGTTGCACTGCAATCCTCAAGCGGAGAGAGAAATTTTGGATTTTTCATCTTGACACATCTTCTCCATGAGGGTTGAACCTTGAAATAGAATGGTATTCTGTAATTTGAACATCTCACAATCCAGGTGGTATAATTAACAGTACCGGAATTTTGAGTGGTCACTTCCAGTCTAACTTTGGCGCCAAGAAGGAAAGAATGTTGAAAGAGGGTAATGCTGAAGAAGTGACTGTTCTAGTTTTTCTGTTAGCCGTTGTCTTTAAAATAATTTCATTAAATAGAAACAATGCATTTTTGGAAGAATGTTAAAACAAGGATAGGCACATTCATTCTTTTTATAAAGCACATATTGTACTATGTAAATATACATGTTTTAAATCTCATTCTAGCAACCATTTGATCATTAAAGGGTTTTCTAAGAAGAAGAAATGCTCACACTAGGATGACATCCCTCTGACGAAGATTTCTGAAACACGGACCAGTGTCAGGGAATTCTGCCATATGCACTGCCAAGATAAGTTTTACTTGCATAAAAAAAGACAAAAAGAAAAAAATTGACATTTTGGCTGATGATTAAACATAAGGCAAAGAAGGTGTTTAATATCGGGAGTGCCTATTATGATGGCCACATTAGATGGTTAAAATTTTGATAGTGAAGGTTTGTTGGTTTGTTGTTTAATATTATCCTTCACATTTTTTTAGCACCTTTACTTGTGTGGCAGACAGAGTGAGTGTTGCATTTTGGGTATTGTTTGCATCTTTGCTGGTAATCTTCCCCTGGGAGAGTTGCATGCTTCCTGGATCCCATTACATCTGTATTCAATTCAGACTGTCTTTCACCTGTCTTGTGGTGATGTCACATCTTTTCATTGTCTATGGCAGGGGCACTCAGATCAGTCCTTGGGAGTCTCTGTAGACTATGTATGTAAATATTTCTCATGCATATTCATTAGTGATATCCTGAAATGCCAACTGGTTGGTGTGGAGCGCGGGGGGGGGGGGGGGGGGGGGGGGGAGCCTGAGGACCAGTTTCACTTCTGTTCTATTGCAGAGGGTGGTATTGGGCAAATAAAGATACAACTTTGGCAGTATGTTTGTCCATCAGTAGACAGTATGACTGAGGACTGACCTGCTTTATGCATGTGGCCCATTTCCAGGGATCTGTTTTGGACTTGCACAGGATCCCCAGGGTGTAACTCGGATCCCCAGGGTGTAACTCGGATTTCCTGTCATAGTACTTTTTAGCTTCCTTATGCTTCTGCTTCAGCTGGTCCAAGTCACTTTCTACCACTTCTGGCTTTAATAGTTGAGTGCCTATTGACACTAAAGCATGCGCGCCTGGATATCAGATGCTGGAACCAACTGCACATCATATGCTGAGGAAGAATATTTTGCCATTTCAGGATGACTAGCCACATGTTTTCTGTGTTCTATGCAACTTTCTTTAAGGCAGTTTTTGCAATGTTGACAGCTGAGTCTTCTTGCCAATGGACAGACCGTCGTATGGAGATGCTGTGATATGGCAAAACCCCCATTCTTTGGCAGACTCTGCAAATTCCTTGCTTGTGAATTATGCTCCCCAACATCTGAAACTACACAGTCTGGTATGCTGCGTCTGCTGGAGTGCTGCATGGTTTCGTCAGTTTCTTTGACTGCATAGGTGGGTGTCTGGTAGTTTGTCTCGCTCCCAAAAGTCTGAATAATAATCTACCATGATAATGTAAGTATTATTTATGGCAAAAAAATAGGTCAATTCCTAGCTTGCTCCAAGGTCTTTCAGGATACTGTGTAATTTCACAAAATCATTCTGCTGCCTTGTCTGAGCCTTTGGTGCATGCCCTACAATTCTTGATGAGGTCGTTCGTGTCATTCTTAATATTTGGTTAGTATACTACATCCCTTGCTTTTCGAAAGTAAGCTATCCTTGCATGGCTGCTATATATCCGTGATATAAGGTCTCTCTTCTCATGGCTTGTCACAGTAGTTCCAGAATTGTTGCATGACCCCAGGGGCCTTTTCACAGATGTCTGGACATCCTTGTAAAATCACAGATGTCAAGGTTTGCAGCTCTTTATCCAATAGCATGTGTTTAAGACTGCTTTAGAAGAGAAATCTGCAATATACAATCATTTCTGTTCCCCTTTTGTAGGCAACATCTAAATGACAGTGCTATAGCCAGAAGATGTTTTGGAGCTGGAGTTGTTTAAAAGTGACCTGAAGAGGTTTGTGGTTAAGACTCTACAGGGATGGATTTTTGTCCTTTTCATTTACAGGTCAAATTTCTCACAGTTGCTGTGCACTCTTTTTCACTCTGTGCATATCTCCGTTCAGCTGAAGGTAAGGATCTGGACGCAAAATCTAGTGGCTGGAGTTTTTGTAGGAGGGCGCTCCAAGTCCAGGATCACTGGCGCACCCCACTTGTATAGAATCTTCGTCTTGTTCATCATAACATTTCAGTATGGGATGGTTAATGATTAATTACTTGAAGTGGTTGAAAGCTGTGTCTTGTTGGGGTAGATAAGTCCACAATTAAACCACCATCTAGCAAGTGTTGAAAAGGTTCACATGCATCTGATAAAGAAAGAAGACATTTTGCTAGGTAGTTATGGCATCTTAATAGCCATTGCAATAACCTTGCATTTGCTGTTATGGGCATTTGCTGCATTGAACTGTCATCCAAGGGCTGCTCCAGAAACAGGTGGCCTAGTGTCAAGAGAGTCAAATCCGGGCCGAGCCCTCAGGTTGTCGGTGAGGCATGACAAATGGGGGTAGCGCCCAATATGAACAAGGAGAGAAAGGCCAGGAAAGGAGCTGGAAACACCAGGAATTCAGGATTCCAGGAAGGAGAACAAGCAGGAGCACTGAATGCAGAATCTGGAGATGAAGAACTTTTCTTGATACAGTAATAGAGCCAAAGTATGATTACCTGAAGGTAGGACCAAGCTCTAGCAACTGACTGATGAGAGTGCCTCAGTATAAATCAAGTTTATACAAGAAACAAGATGGCCACTGAGGGGCACTGGATATATATATCCAAGCAGCTCATAGCACCACCCGCAGGCTGGAAGAGAATTTGACAACGGATTCTTATACTCAGAATCTGGGCATTTGGCACAGGTATCCCATATATTGTACTTCTCTGAGGCTCTAGTCCAGTGTTTCCCAACCAGTGTGCCATCAGACCTGTTCAGGTGTGCCACAGAAAAAACTACCTGATGCTCAGGTCCTGAGAAGTGATTGAACTCTGCTTTCCACGCCTTGCAGCTACAAGAGACACCAGCAGAGGCTCTTAAACATATAGGAGCTCCTTTATAAGCACATTTCCAGACATGCATGCCTCTCCTTCCTAGCTACATGAGCACAAAGAATGTGGGAATTAATGGGCAACTTACAGGGCATGAACAGCTGGACCCCGCTTTCTGTAGCACAAACATAAGAACAAAAGAAATTGCCATGCTGGGTCAGACCAAGGGTCCATCAAGCCCAGCATCCTGTTTCCAACAGAGGCCAAAACCAGGTCACAAGAACCTGGCAATTACCCAAACACTAAGAAGAACCCATGCTACTGATGCAATTAATAGCAGTGGCTATTCCCTAAGTAAAATTGATTAATAGCCATTAATGGACTTCTCATCCAAGAACTTATCCAAACCTTTTTTGAACCCAGCTACACTAACTGCACTAACCACATCCTCTGGCAACAAATTCCAGAGCTTTATTGTGCGTTGAGTGAAAAATAATTTTCTCCGATTAGTCTTAAATGTGCTACTTGCTAACTTCATGGAATGCCCCCTAGTCCTTCTATTATTCGAAAGTGTAAATAACCGAGTCACATCTACTCATTCAAGACCTCTCATGATCTTAAAGACCTCTATCATATCCCTCCTCAGCCGTCTCTTCTCCAAGCTGAACAGCCCTAACCTCTTCAGCCTTTCCTGATAGGGGAGCTGTTCCATCCCCTTTATCATTTTGATTGCCCTTCTCTGTACCTTCTCCATCGCAACTATATCTTTTTTGAGATGCGGCGACCAGAATTGTACACAGTATTCAAGGTGCGGTCTCACCATGGAGCGATACAGAGGCATTATGATATTTTCCGTTTTATTAACCATTCCCTTCCTAATAATTCTTAACATTCTATTTGCTTTTTTGACTGCTGCAGCACACTGAGATGACGATTCCAAAGTACTATCCACTATGATGCCCAGATCCCTTTCCTGGGTGGTAGCTCCCAATATGGAATGTAATATCGTGTAACTACAGCAAGGGTTATTTTTCCCTATATGCAACACCTTGCACTTGTCCACATTAAATTTCATCTGCCATTTGGATGCCCAATCTTCCAGTCTTGCAAGGTCCTCCTGTAATGTATCACAGTCTGCTTGTGATTTAACTACTCTAAATAATTTTGTATCATCCGCAAATTGATAACCTCACTCGTTGTATTCCTGTCCAGATCATTTATATATATATTGAAAAGCACCAGTCCAAGTACAGATCCCTGAGGCACTCCACTGTTTACCCTTTTCCACTGAGAAAATTGACCATTTAATCCTACTCTCTGTTTCCTGTCTTTTAACCAGTTTGTAATCCACTAAAAGACATCGCCTCCTATCCCATGACTTTTTAGTTTTCTTAGAAGCCTCTCATGAGGGACTTTGTCAAATGCCTTCTGAAAATCCAAATACACTACATCTACCGGTTCACCTTTATCCACATGTTTATTAACCCCTTCAAAAAAATGAAGCAGATTTGTTAAGCAAGACTTCCCTTGGGTAAATCCATATTGACTGTGTCCCATTAAATCATGTCTTTCTATATGCTCTACGATTTTGATCTTGAGAATAGTTTCCACTATTTTTTCCGGCACTGAAGTCAGGCTCACTGGTCTATAGTTACCCGGATCACCCCTGGATCCTTTTTTAAATATTGGGGTTACATTGGCCACCCTCCAGTCTTCAGGTACAATGGATGATTTTAATGATAGGTTACAAATTTTAACTAATAGATCAGAAATTTCATTTTTTTAGTTCCTTCAGAACCCTAGGATGCATACCATCCGGGCCAGGTGATTTGCTACTCTTTAGTTTGTCAATCTGGCCTACTACATCTTCCAGGTTCACAGTGATTTCGTTCAGTTCGTCTGACTCATCACCCCTGAAAACCATCTCCAGAACTGGTATCTTCCCAACATCCTCATTACTAAACACAGAGGCAAAGAATTCATTTAGTCTTTCTGCAATGGCCTTATCTTCCCTAAGAGCCCCTTTAACCCCTCTGTCATCTAATGGTCCATCCGACTCCATCACAGGTTTCTTGCTTTGGATATATTTTTAAAAGTTTTTATTATGAGTTTTTGCCTCTATGGCCAACTTCATTTCAAATTCTCTCTTCGCCTGTCTTATCAATGTTTTACACTTACCTTGACTATGCTTATGTTTTATCCTATTTTCTTCAGATGGATCCTTCTTCCAATTTTTGAAGGATGTTTTTTTGGCTAAAATAGTCTCTTTCACCTCACCTTTTAACCATGACGGTAATCGTTTTGCCTTCCTTCCACCTTTCTAAATGCGCGGAATACATATGGACTGCGCCTCTAGGATTGTATTTTTAAACAATGTCCAAGCCTGTTGAACACTTTTAACCTTTGCAGCTGCACCTTTCAGTTTTTTCTAACTATTTTCCTCATTTTATCAAAGTTTCCCTTTTTAACATTTAGTGTTAGAGCTGCAGATTTACTTATTGTCCCCCTTCCAGTTATTAGTTTAAATTTGATCATGTTATGATCACTGTTGCCAAGTGGCCCCACCACAGTTAATTCTCTCACCAAATCTTGCATTCCACTAAGAATTAAATGTAAAATAGATCCCTCTCTTGTTGGTTCCTGAACCAATTACTCCATGAAGCAATCATTTATTACATCCAGGAACTTTATGTCTCTAGCAAGTCCTGATGTTACCCAGTCAATATTGGGGTAATTGAAATCTAATGCAAAGAATGTGGAAATCAGATCATTATAAACATTAGCCTAAGAAGGTGTCAGCAAGCCTGACGTTATATGTCTTTATGACAGACACTAACCGGTCTACTCAATCATTCACCTTCATCATTTTTTAATGCTTTAATATTCCAAAACTTATTTTTATGAAGCTTTTTCTTTTAATTAAAAATGTCCTCCATGGAATTCAAGTGCAGACTCTTATCAAACAACTGATTCAGATTGCCCTACACGGGCCGGTGTTTCGCTTATTCAGCTTCGTCAGGAGCACATCAAAAAGATGTTTAAGCAAGAGTCAGTTACCTAAAATAACCATATAATAATTATTTATATATATATCAGAAAAGAGGAATAGTACTTATCTTAGTAGAAGCAGGGCTACCATTCAAAATGGACCTCACGTCTCGACCATCTTGTAGAAAGGAATTTGGAGGAGCTGAAACCGAGGTTCAAAGCTCTTTAAATTCACCTGAATTCTGACGTCACAGACCTAAATCAAGTGTGGTTGAGAAATCATGAATTGAGCAAGGAGAAAAGTCATTTGAAAAGGATAATCACCCCAAGAAAGCATGCAGTTCCAATTCATTATTTAAACCAAGTGGATACACAGTATTAAGTCTATATATCCAGCGCTGTTCAGCTTGCAGCAAAAGACGATGTCTATCTCCCCCATGCCAGTGAGGTGATATGTGATCAATCGCACAGAAACGTAAATCAGCAAAAATGTGTTTTTGTACTTGACAATGCAAAACTAGTGGTTCATCTTCCCGATTGTTCTTGATATTAGAACGATGTTCTATCATTCTAGTCTTTAAAAGACGCTTGGTTTTCCCAATGTAGAGTAGTAAACACGGACATTGAATCAAGTAAACAACCATCGAGGAATCACAAGTAGTATTGTGTTTTAGAAATATTTTATATCCTGAGGGTAATGTTAATTCATCCTGAATAGACATTGATGATTGACAAACAGAACAGGTATGGCATGGATGATGTGATCCAGAGGTATGACTAGATGAAGCTAACGTCATGGAACTGTCAGATTTAATTAGCAGATTTCTCAGATTTGCAGCTCGAGAAAAAGTGATACGTGGTGGGAGCTGAAAAATATCGTGCACTTGTAAAACGTGCCAATATTTCAAAATCGACTCTCGAATTTTTGAAGCAGCTGAGGAATAAGGTAAAATGCAAGTCTGACGTTCAGACTCTTCTACTGTACGTGGAAGGAACAGATAATCACGGTTAGAGTATTTTGCACGAAGGTAAGCCTTCCTGATACAAGACCGAGGATAACCTCTTGCAGCAAAACGTTGATGTAATATTTTAGACTGCATTTCAAATTCTGCAGCCGATGTACATAGACGTCGTAAACGAATATATTGACTTACCGGCAAGTTCCTCTTTAAATTCCTAGGGTGAGCGCTTGTATAGTGAAGGTAAGTATTTGAACAAACAGGTTTGCGGTATAATGAAGTGACAAATTTTCCATCCACCAAAGTAATATGAATGTCCAAAAATGTAATGGTTTGTGGATCCATTGAAGCAGTGAACTTTAAATGAGAATTACATGAATTTAACCAAACCAGGAATAAATGAAATGTCTCCTCATCACCTCTCCAAAGAACAAAAACGTCATCAATGTAGCGCTTCCAGGTAACTAGTTGTTGCATAAATGGGTGAGTAGTGAGCCAAGTAATCTCAAAATGATGCATGTATAGATTTGCCAAATCTGGGGCCATAGATGCCCCCATGGCCGTGCCACAAACCTGTAAATAAAATTCTTGATTGAAAGCAAAAAAATTTTTCTTTAAAGCAATCTGTAACAGCTGTGACAAAAAATCGCTTGGAATGCGGTGGGGTCTCGGACGTAAATCAAAAAAATCATTTGCAATTTCTATTGCCTCGTTTTGAGGTATGGAAGTATAGAGAGCTTCCACATCTAGTGTCACTAGTTTCAAATCTGTAGTATCGATGTCTAGATGTTCCAAGAACATGATCATGTCTGAAGAATCCCTAATATAAGATGGCATTAGGGGAACAAACGGTGCCAAAAATTGATCAACAAAACGCGACAGGGGTTCAAGAAGTGAATCACAACCTGAAACAATTGGTCGTCCGGGGGGGTGGTCAATATTTTTATGAATCTTTGGCAGCGTATAAAACACTGGTACACGGGGATGTTGTTTGATCAAAAAATTAGATTCTTTGGAAGTCAAAAAACCGGACCTCAAGCCAGCTTTGACGACAGATGTAATAAGACTCTTAATCTCATTGGTGGGATCTGCATCCAAATGTATATAAAACCGGACATCATCTAATTGGCGTCGAATTTCATTTTCATAATCCAATCGATTCTGAAGCACAATTTTACCGCCTTTGTCGGCGGACTTGATGATTAAATCGGATGCAGACTGAAGATCATGAAGGGCATCACGCTCACATCGAGATATGTTTTGAAAAGTGGCATCTGCAGTAAAATCCAAAGATGAAATATCTTGTGAAATAAGTTGATAAAAGACATTAATGGCAGGATCATCCGGTCCAGGAGGACTCCAAGTAGAAGGATTTGAAAGCACAGATAAATCCACAGAGGAAGGATGTGTAGTGAAAAAATTTTTAATTTTCAAAGTACGGACAAACCGAAATAAAGCTACTTGTAAGGAAAATTTATCACCCAATTTTGTTGGTGCAAATGATAGTCCTCGTTCAAGCAACTTTAATTCTGTTGCAGAGAGTTGCCGAGATGACAGATTGAGTATTAGGGATTTTTCATTTGTTGCGACCTCGTGATGCGGGGTTCGTATGCATCTTGACGACCCGCTGGTGGATACCGGGCGTCCTGAGTGTTCTTCCGTCCGGCAGAGTGAAACCGGTTGTAACGACCCCGAAATGGACGGCGGGAGCCTCGTCCTAAAAAAGTTGATGAGGCGGCAGACTCTGATCTTTGTCTCCGGGAACGCTCATCGTCCCCTGAGGAATCATCTGCACTTGAATCGAAGGTCACATGGCGAGATGATTTTTCAATACATTCCTTGGCCATCCACGGATACACATAACCTTGATTATAATCTCGTTCATCACGGCAGAGTTTTTCAAATTTAAATTGACGTAACTCTGATCTAAATTTCTCCATTTTTCACTACACATCCTTCCTCTGTGGATTTATCTGTGCTTTCAAATCCTTCTACTTGGAGTCCTCCTGGACCGGATGATCCTGCCATTAATGTCTTTTATCAACTTATTTCACAAGATATTTCATCTTTGGATTTTACTGCAGATGCCACTTTTCAAAACATATCTCGATGTGAGCGTGATGCCCTTCATGATCTTCAGTCTGCATCCGATTTAATCATCAAGTCCGCCGACAAAGGCGGTAAAATTGTGCTTCAGAATCGATTGGATTATGAAAATGAAATTCGACGCCAATTAGATGATGTCCGGTTTTATATACATTTGGATGCAGATCCCACCAATGAGATTAAGAGTCTTATTACATCTGTCGTCAAAGCTGGCTTGAGGTCCGGTTTTTTGACTTCCAAAGAATCTAATTTTTTGATCAAACAACATCCCCGTGTACCAGTGTTTTATACGCTGCCAAAGATTCATAAAAATATTGACCACCCCCCCGGACGACCAATTGTTTCAGGTTGTGATTCACTTCTTGAACCCCTGTCGCATTTTGTTGATCAATTTTTGGCACCGTTTGTTCCCCTAATGCCATCTTATATTAGGGATTCTTCAGACATGATCATGTTCTTGGAACATCTAGACATCGATACTACAGATTTGAAACTAGTGACACTAGATGTGGAAGCTCTCTATACTTCCATACCTCAAAACGAGGCAATAGAAATTGCAAATGATTTTTTTGATTTACGTCCGAGACCCCACCGCATTCCAAGCGATTTTTTGTCACAGCTGTTACAGATTGCTTTAAAGAAAAATTTTTTTGCTTTCAATCAAGAATTTTATTTACAGGTTTGTGGCACGGCCATGGGGGCATCTATGGCCCCAGATTTGGCAAATCTATACATGCATCATTTTGAGATTACTTGGCTCACTACTCACCCATTTATGCAACAACTAGTTACCTGGAAGCGCTACATTGATGACGTTTTTGTTCTTTGGAGAGGTGATGAGGAGACATTTCATTTATTCCTGGTTTGGTTAAATTCATGTAATTCTCATTTAAAGTTCACGGCTTCAATTGATCCACAAACCATTACATTTTTGGACATTCATATTACTTTGGTGGATGGAAAATTTGTCACTTCATTATACCGCAAACCTGTTTGTTCAAATACTTACCTTCACTATACAAGCGCTCACCCTAGGAATTTAAAGAGGAACTTGCCGGTAAGTCAATATATTCGTTTACGACGTCTATGTACATCGGCTGCAGAATTTGAAATGCAGTCTAAAATATTACATCAACGTTTTGCTGCAAGAGGTTATCCTCGGTCTTGTATCAGGAAGGCTTACCTTCGTGCAAAATACTCTAACCGTGATTATCTGTTCCTTCCACGTACAGTAGAAGAGTCTGAACGTCAGACTTGCATTTTACCTTATTCCTCAGCTGCTTCAAAAATTCGAGAGTCGATTTTGAAATATTGGCACGTTTTACAAGTGCACGATATTTTTCAGCTCCCACCATGTATCACTTTTTCTCGAGCTGCAAATCTGAGAAATCTGCTAATTAAATCTGACAGTTCCATGACGTTAGCTTCATCTAGTCATACCTCTGGATCACATCATCCATGCCATACCTGTTCTGTTTGTCAATCATCAATGTCTATTCAGGATGAATTAACATTACCCTCAGGATATAAAATATTTCTAAAACACAATACTACTTGTGATTCCTCGATGGTTGTTTACTTGATTCAATGTCCGTGTTTCCTACTCTACATTGGGAAAACCAAGCGTCTTTTAAAGACTAGAATGATAGAACATCGTTCTAATATCAAGAACAATCGGGAAGATGAACCACTAGTTTTGCATTGTCAAGTACAAAAACACATTTTTGCTGATTTACGTTTCTGTGCGATTGATCACATATCACCTCACTGGCGTGGGGGAGATAGACATCGTCTTTTGCTGCAAGCTGAACAGCGCTGGATATATAGACTTAATACTGTGTATCCACTTGGTTTAAATAATGAATTGGAACTGCATGCTTTCTTGGGGTGATTATCCTTTTCAAATGACTTTTCTCCTTGCTCAATTTATGATTTCTCAACCACACTTGATTTAGGTCTGTGACGTCAGAATTCAGGTGAATTTAAAGAGCTTTGAACCTCGGTTTCAGCTCCTCCAAATTCCTTTCTACAAGATGGTCGAGACGTGAGGTCCATTTTGAATGGTAGCCCTGCTTCTACTAAGATAAGTACTATTCCTCTTTTCTGATATATATATAAATAATTATTATATGGTTATTTTAGGTAACTGACTCTTGCTTAAACATCTTTTTGATGTGCTCCTGACGAAGCTGAATAAGCGAAACACCGGCCCGTGTAGGGCAATCTGAATCAGTTGTTTGATAAGAGTCTGCACTTGAATTCCATGGAGGACATTTTTAATTAAAAGAAAAAGCTTCATAAAAATAAGTTTTGGAATATTAAAGCATTAAAAAATGATGAAGGTGAATGATTGAGTAGACCGGTTAGTGTCTGTCATAAAGACATATAACGTCAGGCTTGCTGACACCTTCTTAGGCTAATGTTTATAATGATCTGATTTCCACATTCTTTGCATTAGATTAGTTTTGTGGTTATCTACTGACTCCCAGTCTGTTTGTGGTAATTGAAATCTCCCATTATTATTGCACTGCCAAATTGGTTTGCTTCCCTGATTTCTCTTAGCATTTCATCATCTGTCTGACCATTTTGTCCAGGTGGACGGTAGTATACTTCTATCACTATACTCTTACCCAACACACATGGGATTTCTACCCATATAGATTCAACTGAGCATTTACTCTCTCGTATGATCTTTATCCTGTTGGACTCTATACCCTCCCGGACATAAAGTGCCACACCCCCACCAAGTTGATCCTCCCTATCATTGAATTTACTAGGTCATAAGAACATAAGAACATGCCATACTGGGTCAGACCAAGGGTCCATCAAGCCCAGCATCCTGTTTCCAACAGTTGCCAATCCAGGCCACAAGAACTTGGCAAGTACCCAAAAACTAAGTCTATTCCATGTTATTGTTGCCAGTAATAGCAGTGGCTAACCAAAGATCCATGACATCCAATATCCTGTTTGCAATTCCAGGGCAATGAGTACCTGGCAGGATCCCAAGGGGGTAGATAGATTCCATGCTGCTTAACCAGAGGATATATAGTGGATTTCCCCAAGTTCACTTTTGTTATGGTTTATTTACTTTTCTAAACACAGTAAGCAGTCTCTTGTACCAGTCATGAGGGACATGAAAACTGTAAGAGACCAGTATTAAAATTACATATGCTTGTACCAAATAAAGAAGAAAAGGTATCAGAAACCAAGAGAATGCTATTAAGTTAATCCCCTGTCTCCTGCCTGCAATGGGCTACAAACAGGATTCAGACAGAAGCACTGACATTGTCCTTTGTTGGGCATTATGAATGGACGGTAGTGGTCCTTTCACTTTGAGTCGTGTGAAAGGTAAGTAACTGCTTGTCATTGACCATTTTTTGGCACAGGCAATTTTTCTTTAACAATGTGAAAATTTGGTAATAAATGTGTTATGTTAAAGTATTTGCTAAGAAACATTTTAAAACATAAAAAATAGGGGTTATTTTTAATGAACACATTAGTATAAAAGTAAATACATGAAGAAAATTGTTGCAGTTTGATGCTGCTGGAGAAGATAGTGGACCCTTGGGCCGGCCTACCTAGGGAGACAGGGTAGGCCGGGGGGTGGAGCCACAAGCTGGAAGGGTTCACCCAGGAACCAGGGACCCCCCGGGAGGATCCTGTAGGGTCCCGGGTCCTCGGGACTGGGAGCTGTTTACAGAATGTCCAGAAGGCTGTGGTGGGGCGTAGGCCGGGACCAGAGCAAGCAGAATGAATAGGAAGTCCAAGGTACCCGGAAGGCAGGGGACCGGCTGAAGGCAGGGCAGCGGGTGGCTGCGGACTCTGTAGCAACCGGAGTCAGAGGCAGGCACTGGGTGAAGCGGGGTCAGAAGCAAACCGGAGTCTGAAGCAGGCTGCAGGCTGAAGCGGGGTCAGAAGCAAACCGGAGTCTGAAGCAGGCTGCAGGCTGAAGCGGGGTCAGAAGCAAACCGGAGTCAGAGGCTGGCTGCAGGCTGAAGCGGGGTCAGAAGCAAACCGGAGTCAGAGGCTGGCTGCAGGCTGAAGTGGAGTCAGAAGCAAACCGGAGTCAGAGGCAGGCAGCAGGCTGAAGCGGAGTCGGAAGCAAACCGGAGTCAGAGGCAGGCAGCGAGCTGAAGCGGAGTCGGAAGCAAACCGGAGTCAGAGGCAGGCAGCGAGCTGAAGCGGAGTCAGAAGGAAACCGGAGTCAGAAGCAGGCAACGTGAAGATCAACAGGAACGCAACTGGGAGCAACTAAGAAGTTGTGAACCTCGTTGCAAGGCGTTGAGAGAGAGTCTGAACGCCGGTTATATCGGGAATTGAGCGTGACGTCAGCAGCGTGGGCGGGGCCGGGCTTCCGGGAGCTGGACGCGCGAGACCGAAGGGAAGCAGGCCCGTAATGGCGGCCGCCACGTTGAGTGAGAGAAGCCCCCGGGGTCCGGAGCGGGTGGAATGCGGTGATCACTGAAGCGGAGGTAGGCGGGCCTGAGCCCTAACAGTAGGGAAGCGGTCGGGACCGCAACAGTAAATAGTAAATATAACATAGTGACATAGAAATGATGGCAGAAAAGGACCAAAATGGTCCATGCAGTCTGCCCAGCAAGCTTCATTTGATAATATCCCGCTTAAATTATTGCAACTTGCCTTATGGAATTTGTAAATTATCTCTCCTGTTTGAATTACTTCTAATTTTGTTTTTTCTATCATTCTACCAGTTCTTGTTATTGTTCTACCAGTTCCATGATTACTTCTCTTTCATTGTTATACCTGTTCTGTGTAAACCGATATGATGTGCAAATGAATATCAGCATATAAAAACTTTTAAATAAACAAATAAATAAATAAATACAATGACTGCTACGCTGTGCAGGTTACCCCCAGGTTTCTCTTAAGGGTAGCAACTGCTGCTCCGTGCAGTTATCCACGAGCCGTATGATAACCCATAAAAATTTTCTGCTAGCAACATTTTTACTGGGTGATGAGCCTTCTTGAAAATTCAGTCAGTTTTGCTTGACGCGCTTTGCTATTGGACTTGGCCTTAGAAGCAGTCCTGTGTTTTTTCCCTTATGTCTGCGCATCAGTTCCCCAGACCGTAAAAGTCAGGGCCCTTGTTGCTTGCTGTCTGAATCCTCCCTGCTGTTGAAGCAGAGAGCAAGGTTGGAGTTGCATCAAAAGAATCAAGGCTTATTGGTTAAGGGTAGTAATCGTTGCACCAGCAAATTACCCCCATGCACTCTTTTCTTCATTTCTCTCCTCTAGTCTTTAGGGATCCACAGTGATCTGACTGCCAGTGTTCTGTCTGAATCCTGTTTGTAGCCCATTGCAGGCAGGAAATAGGGGATTAACTTGACAGCACTCCCTTGGTTTCTGATACTTTTTCTTTTCTTTATTCATGCCTTCAAAAAAATGTAGCAAATTGGTGAGGCAAGACTTCCCTTGAATAAATCCATGTTGGCTTTGTCCCATTAAACTATGTTTATCTATATGCTCAGTAATTTTGTTCTTTAAAATAGTTTAAACTATTTTTCCCAGCACTGACATCAAGCTCACTAGTCTGTAGTTTCCTGGATTAACCCAGAACCCTTTTTAAAATAGGCATTACATTGGCCACCCTCCAATCTTCAGGTAGTATAGCTGATTTTAATGAACGTTTACAGACTACTGTCTGCAATTTACTTTTTCAGTTCTTTCAGCACTCTTGGATGTATACCATCTGGTCCAGGTGATTTGAATGGTCCTTGTCATCCCCCTCATGAGTATCCTTTTTTGAGCCCTTCCATCCTCTCTCTTGTCCCTAAACTGAGTAAAATGTAGAGAATGTACGCTGAGCACTGGATGCAACTCACTCAGATTGTTGGGAGTAGCAGCAGTGTTGGAGCTCTAGCAACCATTTGCTCGATCTCTGGCAGCAGCCAAGGTGACTAATCAAGCCGAATGCCCACACTGAACAGACTTCTGCCTTCTCATGAACTTGCATATAAAGGAAGTTCAGAAGTGAGGACAGGGGTGGTTCTATAATGAGGCAGAGTGAGGCGGCCGCTTCAGGCAGAATTTTGAGGCGGCAAACAATGCCCCTCTCAGAACACTGCTAAGGCGTCTGCCTCACACTCACACCTGGGAACTCTATGGATTTGGCCCGGAGACCCCGGAATTCTGAACGAAGTGCCGAGTCTCCAGGCCAACACCCGAGAACTCCGGGTGCCCTGCTGCAGGAGGCCAGGAGAGAAAGGGCCGGGAGCAGCGCGCACTCGAAGAAGGAGGAGCATCAGCGCCCGTGCCCATGGAAGAAAATGTGAAGCCCGGTGCTGTTCGGCAAGAAAGACAAGCTGCAGCGTCGCCCTCCTCCATGGGAAACTGAAGATGCAGGAGGAGGAGCAACAGTGTTGGACCGTGCGCCGAAAATAAAACAAGGGCAGAGGCGGAGGAGGAGAAGGAAGTGGAGCTCATGTCCCATGGGCCTGGGGAAGGAGGAGGCTCCTGTGGCTAATGAGAATCGAGGTGAGAAGAGACAATGAGAGTGTCTGTGTGTATGGAAGAGGGAGAGAAGTGAATGAGTGTATGTGTGTGCATACATGTATGAGTGTGTCAGTGTGGAAAAGGGAGAAGGGGGGCAGGGGGGGGGCGCCATCTCATCCCTCACCTCAGGCAGCAGATTGCCTTGAGCCGCCCCTCCATTGATGGCGAGGAGCTGAGGAGAAGGAGTCCAGGCATAGTAAGGAAGCTGAAGGAAGGGAAGAAGAAGTCTCAAGGCAACAAGGAGCCAAACAATCAGGAGCATCTGCAGAGTGAGAAACTGGAATAAGTGGTCAATAGGACTGGGCTAAAAGACAGAAGAGATTAGGGATAGTGAAGCAGAAAGCAACAGAAGGAGACCCAAGAGGGCCCTGAGGAGAGATCCCTCAATGCACGACAGCAGAGCCAAGGAAGCTTTCCTGAAAAATGTACTGAAGCTGTGGGCAATCTACAAATGCAACATTTATTTATTTATTTTTATTTTTAATTTTTATATACCGAGGTTCTTATAGAGACTATAAATCACTCCGGTTTACATATAACGATAAACTGCCCAACAGAGATAAGGGGGCTTTACATAGAACAGTGGTACATATGGAACATTATAACTGGATGACAATTTAACATAATGATAATAAATAATATAGAATAGTTTTACTTGTAATTAATAAAATTATGTAATATAAACTGTATAATTTAAATATTTAACTTGGATATAGTGACATATTAACCATGCCAAATATAAATAATAAGATAAAATGAATTTTGAACTTAGAAATTGTAGTCCAGTTGCAGAGGAAAATATAAATAAGATTAATTTTTAGAACTCAAAGATTGTTGTCCAGTTGCAGAGACCTGAAGGTAGGACTTGGTATGGTGACCATAATTAGGGGATACTTCTTATTTGGAAGACTTTCCGTCTTGGTAGGATTGTGAGTCTGGGAAGGCTTGTTGGAAAAGAAGAGTCTTTAGCCTTTTTTTGAACTCTTGATGATTGGGTTCAAGTCTTAGATTTGGGGGGAGCATGTTCCACTGGTGGGGGCCTGCTAAGGATAGCGCTCTTTTGCTCAGAGATGATTTTACTTGTTGGGCATGCAGTGATCCTTTGTAAGCGCTTCTGATAGGTCTGGAAGATGTGTGCGGTTGGAGTTGAAAGCTTAACGTGATGGGAGCTATTTTGTTTGTCGCTTTGTGGATGATTGTGAGTACCTTATAGAGTATCCTTTGTTTAATGGGAAGCCAATGTAGATTACTAAGGATTGGGGTGATGTGATCTTTTTTGTTAGTGCTTGTTAGAATTCTGGCAGCAGAATTCTGTACCATCTGTAATGGTTTGATCGTGTTGTTGGGTAGACCTAGTAGCAGGGAGTTGCAATAGTCGAGCTTTGATAATATTATGGATTGAAGTACTAGCCTGAAGTCGGAGAAATAAAGGAGGGGTTTAAGTTTTTTGAGGACTTGCAGTTTGTAAAAGCAGTCCTTCGTGGTATTGTTTACGAACTTTTTTAGGTTAAGATGATTGTCAAGCCATGCTCCAAGGTCTCTGACGTCCGGTGAGAACATGTTATTAGCGTTTGGTAGAGAGAAGCTAGAAGAGATTGTGAGTGGATCCTGAGAGACAATGAGCATTTCGGTTTTATTGGCATTCAATACTAGGTTGAGGCTTGAGAGTAATTCCTTAATGGGCTGTAGGCATTCGTTCCAGTAAGTGATGGTTTTTTGAAGGGATTCTGTAATCGGGAGAAGGATTTGAATGTCGTCTGCATAGAGGTAATGGGTAAGCTTGAGGTTTGAGAGTAGGTGGCAGAGAGGGAGGAGGTAGATATTGAATAGGGTGGGAGAAAGTGAGGATCCTTGCGGGACTCCTTGCTCTGTAAGGATTGGATGCGATTCTTTGTTGTTTATCCTTACTTTGTAGAATCTGTTGCTTAGGAATGAGTGAAACCATTTGAGAGCTGTGCCTTTGATCCCTATATTAGTTAGTTGGTCTATAAGTGTAGTATGTTTTACCGTATCAAACGCCGCAGAAAGATCAAGTAGAACCAGCAGGTAAGATTGTTTTTTCTCCAGGTTCACGAGGATGGTATCAGTGAGCGATAATAAGAGAGATTCGGTGTTTAGTCGTTTTCGGAAGCCATATTGAGCTGGGGATAGAATGTTATGATCTTCCAGATATTCTGACAGTTGCTTGTTGACAATTTTTTCCATCAGTTTGGCGATGAGTGGTAAGTTTGCAATCGGTCGGAAGTTAGCTGGGTCTGATGGAGAAGCATTTGGTTTCTTCAGTAACGGTTTCAGGATTGCCAATTTTAACTGGTTAGGAACTGAGCCTTGAGACAGGGATGTGTTGATAATTTCTGCTATTGGTTTTGAGATGGTGTTTGGTATGGCAATGAGGAGATTTGTTGGTAATGGGTCTGATGGGTGTGAGGATGGTTTTAGTTTTTTGAGTGTATTTTCGATCTCCAGTGAAGAAGTGAGCTCGAATGAGTCCATGCTTGTGTTTTGTTGCGGCACTGTTGTTAGATGGTGTGTTAAGGTGGGGCTATTGGATGTAATTGAATGGGTAAGGTTAGTGATTTTTGTCTTGAAGTAGTTGGCTAGCTCGTTAGCTTTGTTGAGCGCTTGGTGGTCTGGGATCGTGAGAGGAGATGGTTTGGTTAGAGAGGAGACGTAAGAAAAAAGGGCCTTTGAGTCGAAAATGAAGTTGTGTATTTTTTTTGCATAGAATTCTTTCTTTGTTCTAAGGATAGTATTCCTGTAGGAGTTGAGGTGGGATTTGTAGATGGTTTGTGTCGAAGTGGATGAGTTTTTTCTCCAGCTTTGCTCTTTTTTTCTAAGAGATTGTACTTGATTGTACTTGATTGTACTTGATTGTACTTGATCATCCAGTGCTTGCTTAATTCCCAGCTCAGTTGGAACCATGGCTAGAATCTGGAGTCATGAGCCTTCATTCACAACTACCCAGGGATTTTTTCACCCTTTTGTAACCCCCACCCAAATGTACCCAGTCTAGTCACCACAGTGATAGTTTTGTGCCAGTGGCCATGCACCAGGGCTCCTTCTGGAACCCTGCATTCACAGGTCCTGAATCTGATTATTAGTTATCATCCTATGAATGCTGCTCTGTGGCATCCCCAGCCAATCCAGGGACTGGATGACCCAACTCGGGCATTGAACCAGGGATGCAGATGTTGCATGGGCTGAATAGATCTGTCCATTTGGAGGTGTAATGTGTCTGGGAGATTCCTCGGGCCGTTAAAAACATTGTTGTATTCAACTGGAATTTGTGCCATGGATAGTACTCTTTGCTGTATTTGTTCTTGAACACTAATTGCACCAGGAAGTGAGTTTATTGTATGCATTTCTGGCATAAGATTTGATTTTATAAGATTCATGCATTCACTAGTGTTGGCTGATAGAATAGGTTTCTGTTTAGAGTGTGCGACTTGAAATTCCAGCTGGTAGACTCTCCCTTGATGTTCTGCTTTCAGCATTCATTCTGTTGGTGGTGGTGTGATGGCTGTACCATCATATAGTTTAAGTTTGGATTGAGCTGGTTGTAATTTTGCTATTCCAGCTTGCATAATGCGGAGAAAATCTTTGTAGCCCGTTGCATTCACTAATGTGCCCCTGTCTATAGGCCAGTCAATCGCTCAGGCCGGCAAGTGATTTCCTTCTCTACTGCAAGATGAGAGTAACGTCCAGACTGGGGTCCTCTGACCAGGGTCCACAGGCACAAGCTCAGCGCAGGGGCTACTATTCCCTTCTCCTTCCATACAGATCCCCCAGGATTCTCCACAGTGAGGGAGGATAACCTGCTGGGTTCTGGGCCCTTTCTTACAGTATCTGTAGCAGTTGGAAATAATCACAAAGGAAACAGACTGAAGACGCTCCTTAAAGGTGATGCATAGACCTAATATCAAGTCTCTTTCCATTTAATAAAGTCCATAACACAAAATTATTTTGGGATAAATCTGTGGCTCTAGTTTTTTCTTAAAAAAATGTCTGAATCAGATCCCTCCCTATTCTGAGGAGAAAGCTGGGATTTCCTTCTGGGGTGTATTAATTGGCAGGGTAGTTTGCTGAATTTAGTTTCCCAGATTCCATACCTTGAATCAGATAAACTGGTGTCAGATTCTCACTCCTCCTCAGTTTGCTTTGTACCTGAATGGCACCTCCTGACTTCTCCCTGGATACTCGGAGGTTACATTCAATGGTTATGCACCGGCCGGGTGCCATCTCTCTCCTCCTCCTCCTCCTTGCTTCATTCCCTTGGACACCAGATAAATGTTTAAGCCTCCTCCCTGTTGATAGCATTGTATCTGCCAGGAGGAAGAGAAGCCAATAGCCCAATGTTAAAAAAAAAAAAAGGGGGGGGGATGGAAGGGTGGAAAACTTCATTCCAAGAGAAAAAAATCCTCTCCTCTCTCAATAAAGAGAAAATCCTAAAGAAAAATGTCTCTTCATCAAATCAAGGTCCCACTATGCTGAGCCTGGGATATCTGCATAAAACAGAGGAGCTCTGCGTGCTCTGTGACTTCCGACTAAACGATCCACATATCCACTGGGGGGGGGTGTCTGTTTTTTATTTATTTATTTATTTGTTTCTTTAAAATTTTTGTATACCGTCATTCGTAGTACACATCACGATGGTTTACATCTTACAAAATCATAAAATCAATAATAACAGTATCTAAAATACATTAAAATGACTAATAACAAATAAAATTATTAATAAAGCAACATAAAAGACAAAAAGTAAAATAGCGTTTCTCCATACTAGCTAGTCCTTTTTTCAAGGTGATCAGCATAAGCCTGCTTGAAGAGCCATGTCTTTAAGGCTTTCTTAAAAGCTTTAAACTCTGATTCTAAACGCAATTCAATCGGCATCGTATTCCAGATACATGGACCTGCAATTGAAATGGACCTATCTCGGACTAGTATAGGATGAGCTGAGTTCACAGATGGGATTTGCAGCAATCCTTTATTCGCTGATCTCAAAGATCTCTGTGAGACGTGTACATGAATTAAAAACTTCAACCAGTCCGTTTTTCTCCATATATCGCTTTATGTAATATACAACACGCTTTATACTGTATTCTTTGTGTTATTGGCAGCCAATGCAGATTAATTAAAACAGGAGTAATATGTTCACATTTCTGGACCTTATATAGCAACTGGCAGCAACCACTGGTGCAGCCTCACGAGGGGGGTGCTGTGACGTACATGGTACGCTCCTCTTAACACTCCTCTACCTGCCTGGCCTCTCTGCCAGAGTAGTAGGGATCCCAACGGGGGCCTTCGCAAATTTCATAAATCATTTTGAATTCTGTCTCTGGCTTGCGTTCATATCGTTATAAGGACAAAATTGTACTGTCAGAGCTGCTGCGTAGATCATTATCGTCCATCTCAGCTATGTGATGTATAATTCTCCTTTGCTGTACATGTCTGCAAACTCTAGCGTAGTGAATTTTTCTTACCACGGTTTCTCCGTGTTGTGCCATAGTAGGCTGGATACTTGCCAGCTTCAATTGGTGCCCCACTGTGGCCACAGCTTTCACTGCTTCTTTCTGCATTTTTTTGGTAGACCCCTTGCAGTTGTGATAGCGCACATGATGAATCATTTCAGGCTCTGAGGTGTGTTCAGCATCTGAATCCAAGTAACTGCCTATTCACTCATTTATATACATATATTCTATGGCTTTTTGCAAGGTTCATATGGGGGTTCTGAGCATTCTCATTTGAACTTGCTTATTTTTGATGCCTAGACTAACTGGTTCACGGATCAAGTCCTCTTCCAAAATGGCATACTCACATGGCAGTGTATTGGTCTACTGTCTCTTGCACACATTTGTGGAAGAGAAAGCGTTCATATCGCACATTTCTGGTGCGCTGAAAACACTTCCCTGCCTGCTGGTGGCATGGTCAGACGCTGCTGCAGCATTTGGCATGCTTTGCCCGTTACAGCTAGCAGGGTCACCACTCTGATTTTCTTATCTTTTTCATTCAGACCTGTGGCAAATTCATAAATCTCCCTTCTGTGTTCTGAAAAGCCTCTCCAGTGGTTGAAGACGCCCCCCTGCCATTTCCATTGGCTCTGGGACTGGAATCAGACTTGCAGGGCCCAGCTGAGGCACGTAAGAACGTTTGAAAGGCCATGCCGGGTCAGACCAAGATCCATCGAGCCCAGCATCCTGTCTCCGACGGTGGCCAGGCCGAGCCACCAGGTCGGCAGATCCCAAAATGTAGCAATGACTTTCACGAAGGTTTTATGGACTTCCTCCAGGAACTCTTCCAAACTTCTTTTTAAAACCCCACTAGGCTAGTTACTAATGCGTTTCTTGAAATGTGCTGGTTCTTTGTTTCCCAGGGCACTCAAGGCTTCTAACACCATGTTTTCATTTGGATTTAATTACTCACCTTTCCAAATGTGAGCTCAAGGCGAGTTACAATCAGGTATTGTACATATTTCCCAGCCCCAGGGGGCTTGCAAGCTAAGGAAGGGCCTGGTTTTCTAAGGCTTTTCTCTTATTCTGTGTCTATGGGAAATCTGATTAGTAAATGAGACCTCAGGTTTGTATCTGAGTAAAGTCACAAGTATGAGTGGGAGAAGCAGGATTTGAACCCTGGTTCCCAGCCAGTCAACTGCTTTAACTACTAAGCTACACTTCTAATGGCAGAGTCTATCCAGACTTGTAGGCTTTAAAATAACTCATGAGTTTATTCAGAATGACAGAGGCCTGGCCTGCTGCTGTGGCTGCTTCCAAGCACCAACAGCTTCCTATAACTTGGCCTCTGATCTAATGCCGGATGACTGCAATTGAGGATGTTACATTGTTCATCTCTTTGCAGGCTGTTGCTGCATTTCTGTCTAGTGGAGTGGAGGCTCGACATTGTAACGAAAGCAACAAAATCATATTGTCTGCAAATAAATTTGACCTTCTCTTGACCTCTAGGAATACTTAAAAAATCAAGTAAGCAATGTAGTATCCTCATTAGGAGTTCTAGGCAGAAAATAAAGGGAGAGTATACATAGAAAATTTCTCAGATATGAGACCACTAGTCAAAATTAAAGCCTTGAGGTTAGTGTATAACTACTTATGTTATCTTATTCATAATTACTCCTATTAAGTTATTATTATTTATTTTTTTCCAAGTTCTTTTTACCCTGTTCATTGTAAGACATTATTCTTTATACTGTCAATCTATTGTTGTAATGTAAACCGAAGTGATTAGTAACTTTGTTACCAGAACTTCGGTATATAAAACTGTTAAATAAAAAAAAAAAAAATATGCTGGTCTGAGAACCCAAATTTTTCCAAGCTGGTGTGCTGTAGCTGAAGCGCAGGTGTACCACAAAAATGTACTCCAGCTAGCTAGAGCCCAATAGGAAGAAGAGTTGAGGCAGGCCTGATGTACCAACACCACCATTATTGACCATGGCAAAGTCATGGTCAACCATCTCTTCTGCAAGCTGAATAGCCCTAACCTCTTTAGCCTTTCCTCACAGAAGAGCCGTTTCATCCTCTTTATTATTTTGGTTGCCCTTCCCTGTTTCTTCTGTAGTGCAATTATATCTTTTTTGAGATGTGGTGACCAGAACTGCAAACACTACTCAAGGTAGAAGAGAGGGAAGAACATGGTGTACCACAATGAAATGAACCCTGTGCCAGGACATGAAAAAAGGTTGGAGACCACTGTATTAGATGTGTCCATGAGACATGATCAGAAGCCTTCTCCTCATTATACCAATCAGCAGGGACTTAGTCTGCACTGCCTGGAAGAAATCTATTGCCACCAGTGTCTTCCTAATATTTACCACTTCATGTCTGTCCTGGACAAATTCCACTTGTGTTGCGTAGGAGGTGGATGCTTGGGCTGAGATGGGGTTGACTCCCCACTGTCAGCAGGCAGAGTGGGCTGAAGCTGGAGGCCACTGGAGCTTCACCTATACCAGCCCACGTTCCCCTCTGGTTGAGCCTTCAGGTGCCGGGGCCGGCAGGACTTAGGCAGGCCTCAAGGTTAAGTACAGGTAGTAGATGGTTCAGCCCAGAGACAGCAGCCAGCAGTTGGTGTGGTCCTGTCCCGGATGGGATGTGGAACAGGAACTTAAGCACCAAAGAACAAGAAGGAACTGACGGTGCTTGAGCAAAGGAAGGCCAAAGCCTTAATAGTCCATGTCCAAAGGATAGGGACAGAGGCATCACTGTCAAGCTTGAATGGAAGCTGGTGGAACTTGGAAGGTGTAGCAAGCAATGTGGAACTCTGGACTCAAGAAAGTCTGAGACAAAGTCATTTGTAGTAATGGTCAAGGCATGGAGAAGGCAGGCATGGTAAGACGTAGCAATGGTCAAGGCACAGAGAAGGCAGGCGTGGTCAGACATAGCAATGGTCAGGCTTGGAGAAGGCAGGTGTGGTCAGACACAGCAATGATCAAGGCACAGAGAAGGCAGGCAAGGTCAGGCATAGCAGTGGTCAAGCTTGGAGAAGGCAGGCAAGGTCAGATGTAGTGGTGGTCAGGCTTGGAGAAGGCAGGCAAGGTCGGGCATAGCGATGGTCAGGCTTGGAGAAGGCAGGAAAGGTCAAGCGTAGTGATGGTCATAACCAGGAAATCAATCAGCACACAGACGAGACAAACATGGAACAGGAACCAGAAACTTGGAGAAACAGGAAACACGAAGCAAGATTCACGGAGAAGCAACAAGTACGAGGAAACAAGGAACAGGAGACCAAGGAGACCTGTTGCAAAGGCATCGCTTCAGTGTGAGGCCTGAGCATTTAAGCGCTGAAGGAACTGACGTCAGCATCCAGGTCCGCGACCAAGTTCCTTTAAAGGTTTCACTAGTGTGCGCACGCCTAGGGAGGGGCGTGGTGCCACTGGCGGCATCTCTCTGCAAACCCCGCAGAGAGACCCGAAGGATGGAGGCATCCTGGCTGGAGGTCCCGGGAAGTGGAGCAGGGCCGGAGGTGCTGGTGGAAGTCTGAGGTCAGGACTGGCGGCCCACCGCCACCAGTGACGAGGAGCTGGAGCCTGAAGCTTGTGCAGAGAGGTGAGAGGGCTGCACCACGAGGCTGCCGCAGGTGGCGAGCGTAACAACTTGATCTTTAAGTATCAGCATAGATATGAGAGAGTGCTTCCATGGGAAAGGAGAGATGGAAAGAAAGCCACAGAGGTCAGTGGTTAGTAGACTGCAGCAAATAATAACTGTTGATTTTTAGGTCCTGCCAGCCACCAGCCTCTCTTACTTAAAACTGGCCAGGTCAGCTGAATACTGGCCAGTTGGCAGCCCTATATATTGATGTTCTTTTATAGATGTGGTTTCCAGAACATGGCACAGTAATCAAGGTGAGGTCTCACCAGGGACCTAGAGAAAGGTAATATTACTTCTCTCTCCCTACTCGTGGTGCCTTCTTTATGCAATCAAATTACTATTAGCTTTCTCAACTTTGTCATCCTGAGTGGTTGCCTACAGGTGTTATATTTGTGGACCCTTGGGACGAGGCAGGATTGGCTCTACCTGCAGGGAGGAGCCCTGTAGGTTCCCACAGTCAGCAAGTGGACCTAGGTGAAGCAAAGAACAATCAGGACCTTCACCTATACCAGCCCACTTTCCCCTTGGGTTGAGTCTTTGGGTGCCAAGTGCCTATAATTAAAAACTCACCTGAGTTAAAAGATTCCAATTTATTCCTGTCAACTGAAAAGCAGAATGTTAATACAAATAAAAAACACACTTTGAAATATTTGTATGCTAATGCCAGAAGTCTAAGAAGTAAGATGGGAGATTTAGCATGTATAGCAGTGACTTAATTGGCACCTCAGAGACATGGTATAAAGAGGATAACCAATGGGATAGTGCTATACCAGGGTATATCACAATGACAGAGAGGAGCATCTTGGTGGCAGGGTGGTGCTTTATGTCCGGGATGGCATAGAGTCCAACAGGATAAAGATCCTAAATGCACAATAGAATCTTTATGGGTAGAAATCGCTTGAGTGTTGGGGAAGAGTATAGTGATAGGAGTATACTACCATCCACCTGGCCAAGATGGTGAGATGGACAGTGAATACTAAGAGAAATTAGGGAAGCTAACCAAATTGGTAGTGTGGTAATAATGGGAGAATTCAATTACTAGTAACAAAAATTGTGGAAATCGCAATATTGTAAATATTAGCCTAAGAAGGTGTCAGCAAGCCTGACGTTATATGTCTTTATAGCAGACACTAACCGGTCTACTCAATCATCCACCTTCATCGGTTTTTAATGCTTGAATACTACAAAAATTATTTTTATAGAACTTTTTTCTTTTTAATTAAAATTGTCCTCCATGGAATTCAAAGTATATCCAAAGCCTCCAAACCCCTTTTGACAAGATGGCTGAGACGTGAAGTCCATTTTGAACGGTAACTGACTCTTGGTACAACATCTTTTGATGTGCCCCTGACGAAGCTTAGCAAGCGAAACACCGGCCCGTGTAGGGCAATAAGAATGAGCTGTCCGATAAGAGTCTGATATACTTTGAATTCCATGGAGGACAATTTTAATTAAAAAGAAAAAAGTTCTATAAAAATAATTTTTGTAGTATTCAAGCATTAAAAACCGATGAAGGTGGATGATTGAGTAGACCGGTTAGTGTCTGCTATAAAGACATATAACGTCAGGCTTGCTGACACCTTCTTAGGCTAATATTTACAATATTGCGATTTCCACAATTTTTGTTACTAGATTATTTCTGTGGTTATCTACTGACTCTCAGTTTGTTTGTAGAATTCAATTACTCCAATATTGACTGGGTAAGTGAAACATCAGAACATGCTAGAGAGATAAAGTTCCTGGATGGAATAAATGACAGTTTTATGAAGCAATTGGTTCAGGAACAGATAAGAGAAGGAGCAATTTTAGTTCTAATTCTCAGTGGAGTGCAGGATTTGGTGAGAGGTTATGGCAGTGGGGCCGTTTGGCAATAGTGATGATAATATGATCAAATTTGAATTAATGACTGGAAGGGGGACAGTAAGTAAATCCACAGTTCTAGCACTAAACTTTAAAAAGGGAACTTTGATAAAATGAGAAAAATAGTTTAAAAAACTCCTGAAAGGTGCAGCTACAAAGGTAAAGAGTGTGCAACAGGTGTGGACATTAAAAAAAAATGCCATCTTAGAAGCACAGTCTAGATGTATTCCAAGCATTAAGAAAGGTGGAAGGAAGGTCAAATGATTGCCAGCATGGCTAAAAAGTGAGATGAAAGAGGCTATTTTAGCCAAAAGATGTTCATTCAAAAATCGCAAAAATCAGAAGAAAATAGGATAACGCATAAGCATTGGCAAGTTAAATGTAAAACCTGGATAATACAGGCTAAGAAAGAATTTGAAAAGAAGTTGGCCTTAGAGGCAAAAACTCATAATAAAAACTTTTAAAAATATATCCAAAGCAGAAAGCCTGCGAGGGAATTGGTTGGACCGTTAGATGATCGAAGGGTTAAAGAGGCACTTAGAGAAGATAAGGCCATTGCAGAAGGATTAAACGATTTCTTTGCTTGGGTGTTTACTGAAGAGGATGTTGGAGAGATGCCCATTCTGGAGACGGTTTTCAAGGGTGATGATTCAGATGAACTGAATCAAATCACGATGAACCTGGAAGATGTGGTAGGCCAGAATGACAAACTGAAGAGTAGTAAATCTCCTGGAGTAGATGGTTTACACCCTAGAGTTCTGAAAGAACTGAAAAATGACATTTCAGACCTATTTCAATTAATTTGTAACCTATCATTAAAATCATCCATTGTATCTGAAGAATGGAAGATGGCCAATGTAACCCCAATATTTAAAAAGAGTTCCAGGGGTGATCCGGGAAACTATAGACTGGTGAGCCTGACTTCAGTGCCAGGAAAAATCATGGAAACTGTTATAAAGAATAAAATCACAAAACATTTACATAGACATGGTTTAATGGATCACAGCCAGTATGGATTTACCCAAGGGAAGGCTTGCCTCACAAATCTACATTTTCTTTTTTGAAGGAGTGAATAATCATAGACAAAGGTGAACTGGTAAATGTGGTGTTTTTAGATTTTCAGAGAACATTCGATAAAGTACCACATGAGAGGCTTCTAAGAAAAATAAAAAGTCATGGGATAGGAGGCGATATCCATTTGTGGATTGCAAGGTGGTTAAAAGACAGAAAACAGAGAGTAGGATTAAATGGTCAGTTTTCACAGTGGAAAAAGGTAAACAGTGAAGTGCCTCAGGGATCTGTACTTGGACCAGTACTTTTTAATATATTTATAAATGATCTGGAAAGGAATACGACGAGTGAAGTGATCAAATTTGCAAATGACACAAAATTATGCAGAGTAGTTGAATCTCAAGCAGATTGTGATAAATTGCAGGAGGACCTTGCAAAACTGGAAGATTGAGCTTCCAAATGGCAGATGAAATTTAACGTGGACAAGTGCAAAGTGATGCATATAGGGAAAAATAATCCTTGCTGTAGTTACACAATGTTAGGTTCTAACTTAGCAGTTACCACCCAGGAAAGAGATCTAGGCGTCATAGTGGATAATACATTGAAATCATTGGCTCTGTGTGATGTGGTGATCAAAAAAGCAAACAGAATGTTAGGAATTATTAGGAAGGGAATGGAAAATAAAACAGAGGATGTCATAATGCCTCTGTATTGCTCCATGGTGAGACCGCATCTTGAATACTGTGTGCAATTCTGCATCGCCACATCTCAAAAAAGATATTGTTGCCATGGAGAAGATGCAGAGAAGGGCGACCAAAATGATAACGGGCATGGAATGGCTGCCTTATGAGTAAAGGCTAAGGAAGTTAGGGCTGTTCAATTTGGAGAAGAGACGACTGAGGGGGGATATGATGGAGGTCTACAAAATCATGAAACTTGAACAGGTTAATGAAAATCGGTTATTTACTCTCTCAGATAATAGAAGGACTATGGGCACTCCATGAAGTTAGCAAGCAGTTCATTTAAAACACATTGAAGAAAATTCTTTCACTAAGTGCATAGTTAAGCTCTGGAATTCATTGCCAGAGGATGTGATCACACAATTACACTAAATGGATTTAAAAAAGGTTTGGATAAATTCCTAGAGATAAAAACCAAAAAACTGATATTAATTAATAAGTAGTAGTAGTTTGAGATTTATTTAATGTTTGGGTACTTGCCATGTACTTGTTACTTGGATTGGCCACAGTTGGAAACATGATACTGGACTTGATGGACCCTTGGTCTGACCCAGTATAGCATACCAAAATGATAAGGGGAATGGAACAACTCCCCTATGAGGAAAGACTAAAGAGGTTAGGACTTTTCAGCTTGGAGAAGAGACAACTGAGGGGGGATATGGTAGAGGTGTTTAAAATCATGAGAGGTCTAGAACGGGTAGATGTGAATCGGTTATTTACTCTTTCGGATAATAGAAAGACTAGGGGGCACTCCATGAAGTTAGCATGGGGCACATTTAAAACTAATCGGAGAAAATTCTTTTTTACTCAACGCACAATTAAACTCTGGAATTTGTTGCCAGAGGATGTGGTTAGTGCAGTTAGGATAGCTGTGTTTAAAAAAGGATTGGATAAGTTCTTGGAGGAGAAGTCCATTACCTGCTATTAAGTTCACCTAGAGAATAGCCACTGCCATTAGCAATGGTAACATGGAATAGACTTAGTTTTTGGGTACTTGCCAGGTTCTTGTGGCCTGGATTGGCCACTGTTGGAAGCAGGATGCTGGGCTTGATGGACCCTTGGTCTGACCCAGTATGGCATTTTCTTATGTTCTTATGACTTAAGTGGGGTCTGTGCTGATGGCAGGAGAGAAAGTCTGTGGTAAACTGGGTTGTAGGCAGGTGACAGTCAGTTGTATCTGGGGTCCAGGCAAGTCAGAGGTAAGCAGCAATCAATTGTATCTGAGGTCCAGGCTGAAGTCAAACCAGGTTTCCATCCAAGGGAGGTGAAGAGGGACGGATAGGCAGGGCGGACAAGTGAAGACAAGAACAGGCAGGCAGCAAGGATAGAGCAGATGGGGACAAAGACAAACTGAAGATAACTGGACAAGGACCGAAGACAGGGCTGGAATGAAGACCAAAGACAGGGCTAGAACGAAGACTGATAACAAGGCTGGAATGCTGGGAAGCAACACACACTACTTAGCAAGAAGTAAGTTGGGTCTGGAATGTTGCCATTTTATAGGTCCTTGGTGCTGATGTCATCAATAGGGGCCGTAGGGACTTCCCACTGCAGTCCCTTTAAATATGCAGAGGCCATGCTTGTGCCTGGACAGAGGCACATCATGTTGATGTTGGTGGCGTCCTGCTGCGTGGTCCCTGGGGGAGTGCTAGAGGTGTTCTACTGCTACAAGGAGCAGCCTGACCGTCCCGGCACCCAAGGTGAGAGCGGCGGTTCATGGGGGGCAGGCTTTGTTTTAGATGGTGCTGGCAATTTCTTCCACTTCCAGGCTTCTACATCTCTCTGATGGATCCTCAGCTACCAAACATGCCAAAAACACCAATAAACTGCAGGCTATGGACCAAATATGCCGGAAATCCAAGCTGCATGTGGTTAGTATCCTGTTTGGTCCTGGTTGTATCACTGCAGCCTGGTTCCAGTTGGATTGTAAAAAAAAAACCAAAAACAATTTGGCCTGTGGCACAAGCGCTGACTAGGGCACTATTAGCAGCTGTCATCACGGTGGCCCTTCCTGTTCCGCTGAGCCCGCGTGCTCACAGAGAGCAGAGACCATCTGCTGAACGCTGCCTGGGGATTCTGCAGATATTTGGTTTGGAAGCTGCAAGCTGAAGATATTTCGCCAGCGCACTCCCAGCGAGATACAGCTGAGGATGAACCTCGTGTCCCAGCCCAGCCCACGAGTCTTCCTGCCAGAAAGTGCAGACACATTTTTACTATCCATATACTGCTTTTTCAGATTCCTCTCTGAACCTATATTACAGTGGCATAAAAGCTACGATTTCACCTTCACGTCAAAATAAGAAGCATAAAAACGGAGAAACTCAAATCTGAAAAACCCCCCCAGTAGTTTTGTGTGTCACCTCGGCTCCATTTCTTGTATAAAATTGGTACAGGTAGGGTAGGGTGGGGGCTGGGGCATGGTCTTCAAGGCCTTCCAGTGACAAGACACCCGAACAGGTTAACTCCAGATGCCTGTGCAAGTGACTCACTGCACACGGAAGTGTGGTCACTAAAGAACGTCGATTTACTTGAAGTAAGTTGATTAGATGAGAATTTACGGTCTGTGTGGCTCCTTCTGAGTTAGAGGGCCCAAGTATTTCAACAGCAGAGACCGCTTGAGGAAAAGGTAATTCCTTTCCTCCAACCGGGACCTCCACTGACTTCCAACTCGATCCCTCAATTCAAAAAAAAAAAAAAGGAACCAGTGAAGATTTTCTTAAAAAAAAAAAAAAAAAAAAAGGTACCAGATCAGGGCCAGCAATGGGGAAAAGGAAGCATTTTGCTGCAATTCCAAAAGGTTCCAGGTCGGTGACTGAAGGGTAAGATCCTCTGCCCAACAGTGGAAGACTTGGGGTGGGGAGGTCAGCAGCACATCTCAGGCAAGGCTGATCCCTGGGTGCTCGGGGACGCGGCGCTTCACCCGAGTTCTATTTACAGGTCCTGAACTTGACAGGTCCAGGGCTTTGCAGCGTCCTGCCCAAATACATCCAGGACAGCGATTCTGCATTCTTCAGACCTGACTTAACTGCCAGGACACTCCACACTCCTCTTTTCCCTGCGTGCTGGAAGTTGGTTATAATAACTCACAGTTTTCAGCAGATTCTGTCCAGACCAAGCCTCGCTCCCTTGTATATCTTGGAATTACTTTAGGCAGAAATTCTCTCTCTCCTAGGGAAGGATCAAATACCTTCTTCAAAAGATTTTCCTTCCTCTTCCCATTCCAGAGGAAAGTATTAAACTCGAAGGATCCCATGGCTCCCTCTTTTTTTTCTCCTCCAGGATTTTCACAGAATCTCACTTAGGGCGACTCAGAACAGAATCTTCCTCTTTCAGGACAGGCTTCAGACTCCACACACACTGACTCTATTACTTTAGGGGCCGATATAAAAAAAACCAACAACAAAAATCAGGTTATAGCCAGGTACATCTATCTGTTTAAAAAATTGGTCTCCAACTGGCTTGATTTATGCTGTTAAATCACAAACTGCACAAATTAGATGGGTGAAAAAGGAGCTAGGTCTGAGGTGTTGCTGGAGCAGGTTTTTAAACGTAGCCAGTTAGCACAATATTCAGCACTAACTGGCTAGGTTTAGCTGGAAACCCGCAGCCATGCTGTAATCCACGAATAACTAGTGAACTAATAGCATCTGCGAGCTTATTAACTTGGTGAACTTTAGATGACATTAAAGATAAGAGATATATACAGCACAAGCCGCACAAACCTCTGGTACAGTTCGCAAATGATGGACAACTTACCTTGTTAACGTCTTAACTCATTTTGGCGCCAAAATGAGGAATTTCTCCCTGCAGTAAAACTGCCCTTCTAGCTTCTAGTGCCGCTCGACCATGGCTTACTAGGCACTTTATACAGTAAGCGCTCTGAGGAGAGGAAATACCAGTGATACCTGAATGTATCACGCCTTCAGCTTACTTTTGGACAGACAGTAATTAAAACCAATTCATATATCCCTCTAGAGGTCCTCGTACCTCCTGGCTGGCAAAAACCAAAATGCACATGCACTCAAGGGTGCAGAGAACTGAGTAATGCCACCTTTGATTTCGAGCTGGACATTAAAACAGCTTTTAGTAAGTGACCTAAGGGATCTTCCGAGGGCAATTTTCAAAGCGACTCAGGTGGGTACGTAGCAAGTTACCCCAACAAAACGGCTTGACTAAAAATCACCCCCTCAAGGCAGCTGAAAGCATGTGCCGGCTTTCACAGCATGCATGCTGTTAGCTGAGGGAGAAAGGGGCCTCCCCGTGGGTATGTTTAGCTTGGAAGAGGAAAACCGCACACGTGCCGTGTGATTTTAAAAAACACTAGCACTTGTGCTGTTAGCCTCCGCTCAACCGGCCTTGTGAATAACAGGGTGCTAAGTGTGCGGCCGCTTTTAGCAGGTGTGCTTTGCATTTGCTCGTTTTCAGAGAGAAACAGAAATGGGTAGTTTGTCATTTAAAAATCTGGGTAAAGGATGCCTGTTAAAAGTATTGAAGTGCTTTGCAACTAATCAGGCTATTTGAAACTTGCCCTACAGATGTCTAGCGTGGACCATAATATTTACAGTCATCACATTACAGAGAACATAGAACATTCACGGCATGGTGTGCGTACCGTTTAGGAATAAGATGGTTAAGTACCCATCAGGTAGTTGGTATTGATATCTGAAATCCCATCTTACATGATCATTATCTTCACAAACACCTCCCATCCTTGGAACAGAACTGGGAAGGTATGGCTTCCACTCTGCTCTTCATTCCAGACATCTTTACACAGATTGCACTATCGCAGGGGGGCTGGGCTAGGGACATGGGGAAAAGAGAAGGGCCTCTAGCAAGGAAGCAGGACCCGAAACGCCCAACCTCTGACAAACCCTACATTTAGAATGGCGCATGACGTTGAAAGACACATTTATTTATTTATTTTTAATTTTTATAGACCGAAGTTCTTGTAGGAACATCGGTCCCTTCTTCGGGTGTCACGGCACACAAAGATTCCGGTTTTCTTCGGGACGCAATACAGCCAGTAAAACTAGTTCCTGGAGAGATGCGGGTGAGTGTGGAACACATCTTAGTGCATATAACCCGCTAAATGCATGCTCTGCACTCACGTTTCTTCCTGGCCGAGAAATGTCTCAGGATTTACGAATAATTCTGAACAGGCACTGCAGTCAGCTCCATTTCTAGAATGGGTTTGAAAATATTTGGTCAACGTGTTTTGCATTTTATGAGCAAAAGCTTATTTGACTTGAGGGACATTTATTTATTTGCTTATTTATTTATTTGAATTGATCCACTGAGAATTAGATCTAAAATTGTTCCCTCTCTCGTTGGTTCCTGAACCAATTGCTCCATAAAACTATCATTTATTCCATCCAGGAACTTTATGTCTCTAGCATGCCCTGATGTTACATTTACCCAGTCAATATTGGGGTAATTGAAATCTCCCATTATTACTGCACTACCAATTTGGTTAGCTTCCCTAATTTCTCTTAGCATTTCACTGTCTGTCTCACCATTTTGGTCAGGTGGACAGTAGAATTCTCCTATCACTATTCTCTTGCCCAACTCACATGGGATTTCTATCCATAAAGATTCGATTGTACATTTATTCTCATGCAGGATCTTTATCCTGTTGGACTGTACGCCATCTCGGACATAAAGCACCACTCCATCAACAAGATGCTCTTCTCTGTCATTGCGATATAATTTGAACCCCCAGTATAGCACTAACCCATTGGCTATTCTCTTTCCACCAGGTCTCTGAGATACCAATTATATCTATGTCATCATTCACTGCTATACACTCTAATTCTCTCATCTTAATTCTTAGACGTCTGGCATTAGCATACAAACATTTCATTAGTGTGTTTTTTGTTTGTATTAACATTCTGCTTTTCAGTTGTCAGGGATAAATTGGAATCTTTTAACTCAGGTGAGTTTTTAATTGCAGGCACTTGGACTACTTTTGTTATTAGTGGAACCTCTCTATGGGATCCCCTAACTCTAATGCTTAGGTGGGATAATAATTGTCTCTGTATAAGTCTCTGGAGAGACCTCGCTTGGAATACTGTGTACAATTCTATAAAAGTATATAAACTGGATGGAGTCGGTCCAGAGGGCAGCTACTAAAATGTTGAATGGTCTTCAACATATGGGGACAGATTTAAGGATCTAAACATGCATACTCTGGAGGGAAGGGGGAGATATGACAGACCTTTAAATACTTTCAGGGAACGAATGCACTGGAGATGGGGCTTCTTTCAACGGAAAGAAGATTTTGGAATGAGAGCTCATAGGATGAGGGCGAAAGGTGGCAAACTCAGGAATAATCTAAGGAAATATTTATTTACAGAAAGGGTGGTGAATGCATTGAACTGCCTGACTGTGGAGGTCTCCCTGACTGAGGGAGAGTATCTGAATTTAAGAGAGCTTGGGGCAAGCATGGGCTCTGTTCAGTTCCCACTCAGGTACCTTAGGTAAATTACCTCTCCCTCTAGAACAGGATCTCTGAGGGAGTACAGAAGGGACTATAAAGCTGAGCAGCAGAAGTGGATGGGCAAATTGGATTACTGTAGGTGCTTTATCTGCCGTCATGTTCTTGCTTCTATGGTGCAAGCTGTCTGTCTTCACTTCCAGCATCAGGCTCTGGAGTAAAACTGAAAGAAAACATCCCAAATATACAAGAGTAAGTGCTTCATTTCTTTATGTTGCTTTTCCTTGCTCTATCTCTTCCCCCCTCTTCATTTGTATCTGAAATCTTCCTTTTATTTCAGGTCTCCCCCATCTCTTCTCTGCCTCTGTATCTCTTCTCTCCATCACTACTTCACAACTCTCTCACCTCCCCATTTTTTTTTAATTTTTTTAAAATTGTTTTATATTCCATCATAATCAATATAATCATTCTAGGTAGATTACAAATCTTATTTCTTATTCTTCTTTCCTCATCTCTTTCCACGTCCCTATCTCTCATCACCACTGCCAGTTCGTAGCCTTTCATATCCATTCTCCTATTTCTCCACATATCCCTTTTCCACTATTCAGCTTCTCTGTTTCTCATGCCTTTTGCCCCCACATAGCCCACTATCTCCCCCTCTATTTCTCATTCTTTTCAAGGTCTTCAACTCACTTTTGCCCCTCCAGGTCTCACCTTTCGTGCCTGTGATGATATAAAGTTGTTCAGGAAACCTCTTAAAGCACATCTGTTTAAACAGGCTTTTTTATCTGGTAATTTTTATGCTATTATACTACTTTGATCTTATGATTTTGTTTTAATTTATTATAATGCATTTATTTGTTACATTTTTGTTAATGTTTACTGAAATGTATTCATCTGCTGACTTTTATTGCTGTTGCAGTCCAACTAGCACTTTCTTTGTTATAGACGAAATAGAAATTAATTCTTCTAAATAAATAAATAAATCTCTTCATTTTATCCATCTCTCACCGCTCACAGCCCCCTATGTCCCTCTCTTTCCAGTCCCAACCTCTCATCTCCTACAGCCTGCACCTCCTCAGCTTTCCCTCTAGCTTCTTCCCATGCACCCTTATCCCTTCTTCTATCTCCCAATGACCCTCCATAGGCCATAGCTAAAGGAGTCAATGCTGGGGAAAGCAGAGGAGGGGGGCCAGACTTTTGTCTCATCTACAATTTTCTTTTACTCTCCTTCTCACTTCTGGTGAATCTCTGCTCAGTGCTCAGCACTGTATTGAATTGAATTTACAACATTAATACAGCCCCTCCCCACCCCCAAATCCTAGGTTAGCAGCAAGACAGTTCTGTTCGCTCTTCCTTAAAAGTCATTGAAAATCAAACTCCAGGCTCTTGGAGATAGAGATTGGATATAAGAGTCCCACATAAGTAGAAAATCTTTTCTCATTCTGAAGGCATCCTGCTTTTCCATATATTATTCAAATATATATAGCTGGTGTATATGGTTTCTCCACTGCATAAATGTGGGAGAGTCAGCAGCGAGCCAACTCTGCACAATACCTCCTATTCCCCAACAAAAGCACTTTGCACACCCATAATCCAAGAAATGAATCACAAAATAAAATACGAAATAAAAATTACATAACATAAATTACATAATATAAAAATTGTAAAATACAATACCTGTAAGTGATCAAAAAGAATAATTTTAACATTAACTGGTATTGTTACACCCGATATCATAGAAATATATGGCCGAATTTTCAAAAGGCCTCGCATGTAAAATCTGGGAGATAAGCGGATTGGCTGGGCTGTGCGCACGCTAAGCACATTTTAGAAACAACCTGGCCATTCATGTATCTCCTGGTATGCACAGAAGTGCTGGGCCATCCAAAAGGGGCAGGCCAGGGAGGTGGGGCGGGGGTCATTAGGCCCTGTCCCGGGGAAGCACGTGCTGGCAGCTGCTGGCACACAGAAATTACTTCTGCTTAGAAGGAGCAGTAAGTTATAAACAAATTTTGGCTACCTAGGTAGGGGTTAGGGGTCGGGGAGGAGAAGAGAGGAGAACTGGAAAAGGCCTACTGGTATGGCCACATGTATTTATATAAAATCGCCCCAATACAAAAATCAGTCGTGCATGTGCACGCGGGATCGTATTTTATAACATGGGTGCGGCGACGCATGCCTGTTATAAAATCGGTGCATCTATGTGCGCGCGCGCTGGGAACTGCACGCATATGGACACGTGCACATTTTTGGAAAGCGACCCCATATTATGCAATAGATTGCCGGTAGGGCTTAATAGGTAAACATTCCCAAAACTGATGACCTAAAGTCCCTGTTGCAGCATGACATTTAACACACTGATCTGTGCCTGCAATTTTCATAACAAAAGCTCTACACTGGGAAATGTAATATCACATTAAGTCTTTATACTGAAGCTCATGGAGAGAAGCATTACATGTAAGATCTTATTCTTTTAAACAATTTCAGATATTGCTCCTCAGTAAATATAATCCCCAGTTCTGTGTTCCAGAGTCTCAATATCGAACTGTCATTATGAGAAACTTGGTGCCCAATCATGGGGCATGGGTGGAAAAAGGAGATAGAATGTCTTGTAGGATCTTCATAATCAAACACATCTAACAGCAACATTCTACTCTCCTGCTGTCAATTGCCTAAATCCCGCAAGTTTATATAATGCCTAGCCCGCAAGTAGGCATGGAAATGTTTGCGATCTAGGGTAAACTCGTTTTGTAGCATCTGAAATGATTTCATCTGATAATTATCATCATCAAAAAATTGAACAATATATTTCAACTCCCTAGTTCCCTACATACCTAAAACTTGCGAGTGCAGTCCCGGCAAAGAAATCTGGTTACCTTTAAATGGTAAAAATTGAGAGACAGAGCTTTTTAGTCTTAGTTGGTCTGATAAATATCTCCATATTTTCAACAACGGGAGCACTAACGGACTCTTAAATTGAAAAGGCAGCGCAATTGGGGCATATAGAATATAGCTAAGGCTTAAAGGTGCAAAGAAAGCTTGTTCCATATATGTTGACGTATAGTATTCAGTTCCAAGTAGCCAATCCGCTACATGTCGAAGATTGCAGGCCATATGATACAACTTTATGTTAGCTAAACCTATCCCTCCCATTACCCATTTATTCATTAATTTAGACAAAGCATGTCTAGGCTTCGCTCCTTTCCATAAACACTGTCGAAGGGCACCTTCCAATTTGCACAAATCCTTCTGTGTCATGTAGCAAGTATTGTTTGAAACATGTACAGCCACTTTGGCAAAATTATCGTTTGATAAAGTCGCACCCTACCTGTCAATGACATAAGAAAATCTACCCATGCATGCATTAACTTATTTGTAGTGTTAATAAACTAATAATTTACAGTATACAACTGAGAGGGATCCTTATGCAACATAATGCCTAAATAGGTAAAAGATGATGTTGCCCAAGTCATTAGGAAACTTCTATCCCACAACTGACGCACCTGCTCTTGCAAAAGTAGGGCCTCAGATTCACCCCAATTTATTTTGTGCCCTGACAATTGACCATACTGTTATGGTTATGAGGTGTTGGAGTGGATTCTTGGGTACTGCGGTGATGGCCACTCTCACGGGGAGGAGCCCCATGAGGAACTGCCGTACTAGGCTAGACTCTATACACGCAGACACAGAGAAGTAGTATTTATTATACAGCTTGATGGTACTGCCCGGGGTGGGCAGCAGTGAAGGTGACCCAGTGAAGTAGTCCAGGGGTCCTCAACAGAGGAGACCAGTCTCACATTCGAGTAGGTGATAGGCAGCGCGGTGTAGCAGGGACAGGTCCCGGATGTAAACCCTGAGCGCTGAAGCTGAAGGTGAGACAGACTGAAGGGTTAGTACTCACTGAAGTAGAAGCTGTATTGTAGAAGGTCCTGGCAGGCAGAAGTTGTTCAGTGGCAGGCACCAGATTAGGGAGAGCAGGCCCTCAAGGAGCGAGTACCCGGTTTCCCAGGATAGGTACCTGAAATAGAGCAGAAGGGCCCCCGAGGAGTGGGTACCCAGGTTAGTAAAGAATACCCCGAAGGGCAGAGAGAGCTTCCTGTGGCAGTTGGAAGCGGCAGAGCAGCTTAGACCGGAGACAGTCCAATCCTTGCTAACTCAGTTTTTTGTGTGATTCAGGGGGGAAGAAGATGCAAATTAGGGCCCGTGGTAAAAAGAGGCGCTAGGGACACTAGCGCGTCCCTAGTGCCTTCTTTTTGACAGGAGCGGCGTCTGTCAGCGGGTTTGACAACCGACACTCAATTTTTCCGGTGTCGGTTCTCGAGCCTGCTGACAGGCATGGGTTTGGAAAATGGACGCCTGCGAAACTGAGCATCCGTCTTCCGACCCGCGGGCCGCCGGCCAATTTAAATTTTTTTTTAAATTTTTGATTTTTTTAAAATTTTGGGGCCTCCGACTTAATATCGCTATGATATTAAGTTGGAGGGTGTACAGAAAAGCAGTTTTTTCTGCTTTTCTGTGCACTTTCCCGGTGCCGGCAGAAATTAAAATGTGCGGCTTGGCTGCACATTTTACTTTCTGTATCGCGCGGGAATAACTAATAGGGCCATCAACATGCATTTGCATGTTGCGGGCGCTATTAGTTTCAGGGGGGGTTGGACACGCGTTTTCGACACATTATTACCCCTTACTGTATAAGGGATAAAGCTAGCTCGTCGAAAACGCGTGTCCAAACCCGGGCTAACAGTGCGCTCCACCGGAGAAGTTGTTCAGTGGCAGGCACCAGATTAGGGAGAGCAGGCCCTCGAGGAGTCGGAGCGCACTGTACTGTATCGGCCCGTTAGCAAATGAAGGGCAGGCTAAATACCAGGATATGATGACATCACTTGAAGGGGACGCCCTCAAGGTTCCTGCCATGACGTGGATATAGATGTGGGTGGCATGCGCGCGCGCACCCTAGGAGGCCCTCAGGAAAATCTTGGTGAATACCGTCGCCGTTGACAATCCAGGGACACCGGAGAGAGCGGCATGAAGACGCGGCAGCAGCCATCTTCCCAAGGCTTGAGGAGAGAGAAGGAAGAAAGGTGAGGCACAGAGGTCGAAGCCATCTGAGACCGACGGACGCAACACATACATGGAAAGCTCCTTCAACAATACCTCCAAAAAGAGTTTAGGGTCAGCAATATGCAAAAGAATATTATCTGCACACACTGCCAGCTTAAAGATTTGGGAACCCAAGCTTCCCACCAGGAACCCTCTAATTCCAGATTTTTCCTGTATCCACTGTAGGAGAGGTTCTAAGGACAAAACGTATAATAATGGAGACAAAGGCAACCTTGCCTAGTACAATGAATTTTTTCAGAAAGGAATCCATTCACCGTAACCAATGCAATTGGATTGTTATCCAGAATGTGTAGCACCTGAAAAAAAATCCCTCAATTCCAAAAAATCCCAGTGTTTTAAACATTGTCCCACTCCAGCCTATCAAATGCTTTTTCAGCATCGAGACTAACCAGCATTGACATTAGCTGTTTCCTCCAACTACTTTCTATAGAGGTAATTATTCGACGAATATTATTTTCTACATAAGACCCTTTACGAATCCAATCTGATCTCTACCCACTAAGGTAGGCACAATTGAGGCCAGTCTATCTGCCATTACCTTGGTCAAAAGTTTACTGTCAAAATTTAACAAATATAATGGTCTATAGGATTTTGGAAATTGTGGATTCCTACCTGCCTTTGACAAAACTATAATCATAGCTTTATTTAAAGTAAAAGGGAATTGGTCCAAACTAATTAGCTGTTCATACATTTTCTTTAAAGGGAGGTATAATTATGAAGCTAATAGTTTATAAACTTCTTCCGGAAAACCATCCGGTCCTAGAGCTTTCATCAATTTAGCCTCTTTTATTACCTTTTGAATTTCAGATAGTTGAACAGGCCTATTTAAAGTTTCTACTTGAACCAACGTCAACTTGGGGAGGTGAATAGATTGAAGGTATTTTCTTAAATCTTGGGTAATTCTCAGTGTTCCGCCATATAATTTGTGGTAATAATCTTTAAAGACTTCTGAGATCTCTTTATCCAAATGGACTATTGTACCTGATTGATGACGCATTGCCAATATGAGTTTATATCCCCCCCCCCCCCCAATTCTTAGTTAGATTTGCTAATACCCTCCCCATCTTGTTCCCATGTTGAAATAATTTATATTTATAATAAAGTAGCCCTTTTGGCGTTTATTGCACCACTCTTTCAAGCATCAGGAGTATTTTATGTTGATTTGGGAACCTTACATCTAATCTATGTCTTTTAGAGCATGTAGTATAATATTGAATGGATAAGTGTTTACTGTTATAAGTTACCCTGACACGTTGAGGCCAGACGTCTTGGAGATGGGGGGATAGGGGTTATATTTCTGTAAGCTGTGATAATTGGAAAGTAGTTATTGCTTTGTATTGCTTGGTATGCCTCAGAATCACAGATATGCCAAGTGTTGTACATTCGTTTACTTTTTCTTAATAAAAACGTTAAACCATAATAAAGAAGCCCTTTCTGAGCTCTCTGATGCAGAAGAGTATTTAACATATTTTGCATGGCTAATAGCTGTGATTTATTTAGCCATGTGGAAAACTTATACTTATCTGAACTAAGCTGTTTTTCTAAGGCTAAAATCTTTGAATTCAAATTCTTTCTGAGAGCCATTACATAAGCAATAATATCCCCCCTTAACACTGTTTCCCAAAATAAAATAGGTGACTCCTAATATCTCCCATTATGGGATATATATTCCTTCCATTTTTTCTCACAAATTCGCAGACATTTGTGTCTGTCTAAAGATACTTGGGGAAATGCCATATTCTAACCATGTCTTTAGGGCAATAACCTGTAAGATACATTCACACTGGAGCATGGTCAGATATCACCAACAGATCTGTTTGCAATGAGAGTACCTGGGAAAATGCCTCACATCTAATCAAAAGATAATCTATGCGAGATTGCTTATTATGTGCACGAGAGATATGGATACATTCTCTATAGAGGGGTGGAGATCCCTCCAAATACCAATCATATCCAGGCAGTGGCACAAATATGCAGTACCCCTATATTTTGCAGAACTGGAACCCTTATTTGGTGGTAGCCTATCCATCTGCCCGTCCTGCACAAAGTTAAAATCTGCCCCCATAATCACCATTGTATTCATGTATGATAGTAACAGTCTTGCTATGGTGACAAAAGTATTATGGTCATAATTATTAGGGACATAGACCTCACATAACACTATGGACTTGCCATTCAGGGTACCTTCTAAGATTAAGTACTTCCCTTCCACATCAGTAATTACATTGGATTCCTGAAATGGGGTATCCTTTCCCACCAAGATCGCACCCTCTGCTTTATGAATTCCAGACGAGGCAGAATAAACCTTGCCCAATCACTGTCTCTTTAATTTGCGATGCTCCACCTCACTCAAGTGTGTCTCCTGCAACATGGTGATATTGGTCTTATATCTCTGAAAAGCTTGTAAAATTTTATATCCTTTGGTCACAGATTCTACACCCGCCATGTTCCATGTAACACATCTAACCATAGGTGTTGCTGTAGATATAAATTAAAGGAACATTTTTTTTTTTTTGCTGATAAGCATTTCAGCAACTGATGTCTCCCAGTCTAGGCCTCTGTTTTGGTCGTCCAATAGCCCGACTCTACATATCTAGAAAAAAAAAACTGAAATTGCTTTACTGACTACTCCCCACCCTTTATTAAGCTGACAAATGCTACGCTTCCCTCACTTCCCACCCTTCCTGGATCCCAACAATCCTTCTCCCTCCCTTCCCTTCCTCCCCCATTTCCCCCCATCTGAATGCACCTGCTTAAATTCTTATGTCCAAAATTAGGCATAAGGATCACATTCCATGTACAGGGCCCTACATCCCAAATAAGTAAACCCTACAAACAAATAGCTTCAACCATGTATCATTAGTAATAGACCCTCTCTAGCAAGAGTAAAGCAAATCGAATAAAAAGAACGAAAAGAAGGCTACAGCAGAACTAAGCCTCCTATATAGTGGAGAAAGGAAGAAGAGAAGAGAAAAAAATATCATCTTAATTTTCTTGCTGTCCAACAGCTTTAGGTCTCTGTTGGACAGCAAGAAAACAAATCAAGGAGTCATCACTGACGAATATTTCAACATGCCAAAGAGATTCTCTTTTTCTCTGGTACCAACAGGGTAAACGTTGCTGTGAAAATCTGCTCTTTCCACGCACCTTGTGTCATCTCAATGCTGTTTCCTTATTCAGCCAGGAATGCAGTCACTGCTTGAATCGTCTCGAAAACGTGGCTTTGATTGCGATACTGAACCCATAGTTTTATGAGAAATTGAAGTTGAAAGACAATATGGCATTCTTCCAGTTTAGCACACACCGAGGTAAACAGCTTCCTTTTCGCTGACATCGCAGCCGATTAATCCGGGAACAGTAGAACTGTGTGACCTTCATATTCTAAGCTTGCAATTTTGTCTATGAATCCAAGAATTTTCTCTTTATGCCAGCAGTTAAGGAACTTCACTATAACAGGCCACGGCCTAACCTGCTCCTCAGCCCTTACTCCTAAGCAATGCGCACGTTTAATTTGGAGCATGCCACATGTGCCCCAGATATTGAATACTTCCCCAAGCCATGTTTCCAAAAATTCCAGCAAGGCCCTTCTTTCAGTTGATTCTGGTAAACCAATGAACCACATGTTGCAGCACCAGGACCTATTTTCCAAGTCATCTAATTTTTGCTCGATTTTTACCACTGACGATTTCGCCGATGTGAGTTCCCTCTCCAGGACCTGGACCCATTCCTCAGTGCATGTAAGATGATTTCTACCTCTTGGATCCACTGGGTGTTCGTTATGAATAGGGCTTGAAATTCGGCAACTTTTTCATACATTTTGTCAAACCTGCCATCTAGGGCCACGACCACTTGTGCAGCCAGATCTATATTTTACCTTCTGATGAGACACTTGGAGAAGGAGGGTTACTCAAGCCGCCTTCCATCTTACCCACCGGAGGCTTTCCTTTCGCTTTCCGAGCCAGCTTTGTCGCCATAAATGCTCCAAATTGAATCATCCCAGATCGTATAGGACACTGAATCATTCTAACTGGAGCTATATCACACTATATGGAGCCAAATAATAGAGCAGGAAGGCCCGGATGCATTAAACTAGGAGAGTGGGACCCTGGAGCTGTGACGTCACACATCTTCACTCTTCCATCACATCCCATGACCTTCTGCACTTGAACTTTAAATCATGCATGCATTTGCGCACGTATGATTTTAAATATGCCTATCAAGTGTAAGTATGCTCCTAATTTTAAGAGGTTACTTCGTGTATCTCCCATAGGACTTTGCCAGCTTTAACCCGCATATGTAAGCGGAGTTTAAATCATGCTCGCATGAGGGACATTCCCAGTTTTTCAGATTAGTCCACCAGTTTTCCCAGTCAGTCTTGAGGTCATCCAGAACCCTTTAGTTCTTCATTTTGCACGCCCCCCCCCCCCCCCCCCCCCCCCCCCAGTTAATCCAGACCCCTCACCCTATCATGTAAGCCCCAAAACACGAGATCTACAGACTTGTTCCTCATCAGGAGCAGCAGTAAAGTTACGCTGCTTAACAAGCTGGTGGCGCTGCGGCCTCCGGTTTTAAAATACAGAGTTACGCGCGTAACAGTTGGCTCATGCCCCAATCCCAGACTCTGCCCCCTTCTTTGTTACTTGTGCACGTTTATATACGCACGAAACTTCCGGCTTTTGCAATACACGTCGCTCGCATGCGGGCTACACACTCGCATATATGAGCTTTTTAGCGCGAGCTACGCTTTTAAAATACGGTCTTTTATCGTTTTTCCTTTGATCTTTCCTATCACCCTTTTCTTCTTCGCCCTTTGTTTATTCCCCCAATATATTCTTGTAACCCGCCTAGTATTGCAGATAAGCAGGTTATAAATTTATAAATATATCCATGCCCCCTCTTCTGATCTCTCCGGCTTCCATCCAGCCCACTCCCCGTCCTTCTCGTTTGTCCCCTCCCTGCTTCCCTCCAGCTTCCTCTTCCTGGCCCCCTTCTCAGAATTCTTTCTGCTCCCTCCCCGTTTCCTTGTGGTCATGCCCTGCATCTTTCACTTTCTTTCTTGACTCTCTGCTCTCTCCAGTCACCCTTCCCTCATCTGTTTCCCTTTTCTCCAGAAAAATAGCCGGTTGTGTTTGGGCCCATCCCGCTCTCTTCTTCCATGATGGTTCTTTTTGTCCGTTTTTCCCCGCAGTTCCTTAGTGGCACTGAGGATCCTACCAGGGAGGGCACTCCACCGGAGCACCTCTCTGCCAGAGTCCCCATGGTCGACCGCAGACCTGGTTGCAGGGATGTGGGAAGTAAGGAAAACCAGCAGGGCGCATGTACCTCTATACATCCTAGTGACCGTAGGACTGCCCGTAATTGGAACATACAGGTATGTCCAAAAGACCTCCAAGGGGTTAAGAGGGATACATCAGAGATGGGAAAAGTACAGCAAGCAGCAAGTTAATTAGGGAGACCGAAACATTTACAATAGAAAGAAGCACTAGAACAGCTTGGAGTGTTTACTTTGGAAAAGGGACCACAAGGTGATATCATTAATGCTTATAAATATTTAAAAGATCATTATGCGGATCACTTAGACAATATGTTTACATTTGGCAGTACGCAAAAGACAAAAAAAAGACATAGGGAAATTTGACTTCAATTATAGGAGGAAATATTTTACTGTTATTGTAATTAGATCATGACATCTGCCTAATTGGGCTGTGCACGTAATAGCACTGGATATTAATTTGCTGGGCCTGGCTCACCTTGCTGTCTAGCAGAGCTTCCAGCCCAGACTGAACCTGCCGCAGCTCCGCTCACTCATTTATAAGAGTGGGGCTCTGAAGCTGAGTTCTCGTAGGCCGCCAGGGGTTCTTCCCCCCGACCCTTGATTAATCCCAATCCTCTGCCCTCCTCTCTCTATAACAGGGGTGGGCAAACGTTTCTGTGCCGGGGCCACATGACAAGTTATCGAGGGCCAGAGGGTGGGGCTGGGCAGGGCGGGATAGGAGCTCCTCGACACAGCGATCAAATCCCCAGCACTGGCTGCAGGCATTTCAGCACCCAGCAGGCTTAAGCGCCATCGTTTTTAGCACCCGAGGAGCCCCTTCAAACATGGGTGCCAGCCTCTACCAAAATCAGAAAAACCTTCAGCCCAACCAGGGGTACAAGGCGTTTTCCCAGCGGGGAGACGACCTCACCGCAGTCACAAATGCAGGCCATAAAGTATAAATAGTAAGGTGCAGACAGAAAACTGGCCTGGAAACCACTCCAAGCCAGACTCGTATGCAGTGCAATAATGCGAAACCAGAAACATCACCACTCCTCATAAAACAAAGTCAAAAAGAATAAGAATAAAAAAAAACTTTAAACATTTCCCCAAAATCAATCAAATATTTCAAAACAGCAGCCATATTAAACACCCAGGAATAATTAAAACTAATAAGGATAAAAGGAAATTCCCTCCTCCCCAGACCTGGAAACTTTTCATTTCCAGCCACCCTGAGATTGTAGAGGATTAGTAGGAGGAAGGTGTTACGCCTGTCGATAGCAGATGGCTGCGACCACTAATGCTCACCTCTTTTTATGCAGCCCTGACATCATTGGGGAAAGTGGCGGCCTCCGCCAGCTACCACCGACCTCCCTGGCATTCCCGGGACAGCGTGGGCGCTGCCGACCGCCATCTTGCTCATGGGATCACTTAGACATGCGCGTGCACGGGCCAGTATTAAGCACGTCATGGCGGGAACCTTGGGAGCGTCCCCTCCGGGTGACGTCTACACTCTGCTGTACTTAAACTGCCTGGCCCTGCCTATTGACGAGTTAGCAAGGAGTTCCCTCATTGCTGAATCCGCATCTCTCGTACGGACTTCTCGTTCTAGTTCCTACACTTCGGCGGGAGACGCTCTGGGTACCCGCTCCTCGGAGGGCCTTCTGCCTTGGACTGCGGTCTGTGCCCGTTCCCCAGGACCTCTCCTGCAACTATCACTCTTGTGAGTATCTTCTCTTCACGGACTATTACTGAACCAGCTTTATTGTGAGATGCTCTCCGTTGTACCCCGTACCTCAGGCCACTACCGTGCCAGCACTAGTGAGGAGCCACCTCAGTGTACCCTGCGCTGCAGGTCACTGCCACATCATCGCTACCGGTTCCCTGCCGGTGTACCCATACCCTGGGCCACTACAGTACCATCCCTGAGTGAGGAGCCACCTCGGTGTACCCTGTGCTGCAGGCCACTACCACGTCATCACGTCGGAGAGACTTCTTCGGTGTACCCCGCTCTGCGGACCATTACCGGATTCTCGTCTGAGGCTCTCCCTCCGGGTGTACCCCTTCTCAGACTTTATCTCTCCTCCAGCACCCCCCCGCTCCGCGGGCTGTGCCTTTTCTACTTTAATAATAAAGACTCTATTCCCCAGCTGTGTCTGATGTCTGCTGAGACCGCGCCTCCCGACGGTGAAGCTCACAGGGCTCCTCCCCATGGGTGGTACCATCTCTCACCTCGGCCCAGGGTTCACACACCTACAAGTCATACCAGGAAACCCCACCAGCACACCAACGAACGGGGCTTCTCCTCACTGTTGGGGTGGGAACCCTGCCAGCGCACTGACGAAAGGGTTCCAGCATGCTGATGCATGGGGCTGCTCCTCGCTGGTGGGGGTGGGAACCCCACCAGTGTGCCGATGAATGGGACCTCTCCTCGCTGGCAGGGGATTGGGAACCCCACAGCACATTATTAAACCGCGCCAATGCGCCTGCCTGCCTGCTCAAGCGGCAAGTGTCATTAAGGGTGATAACTTGGCCTTTGATGATGACGTTGCACACTCTGGGAGGCAGGTCAGAGCATCAGCCAGCCACACTTAATGAAGAGTGTCCAAGTGATAGGAGGGCCGGAATAAAAACCTAAAGGGGCCAGATTTGGCCATCACTGCTCTATAACAATCTTTAGCAGGAGGCTACTTTCTTCAGAGCCCTGTACCCATGCACCCCAATTTACACCTAGAGGGGTCGCTGTGTTGCGGTGGCCTCAGGGGACTCTGTCGTGCAGGAACTGATAAGCAGCAGCCAAGTCCATGAATTGAACCCTGGTTTCCCCTTGTCGGACCATCAGGCTGGCCCCACTATTGGGTATTTTTAGAGAGCTTTAAATTCATGAGAACACAAGGCATTAATAGATCTGGTGACGTAATTGACCAGGCTGAACCCAATAAAAGCCTATTCTTTGTTTTCCAGTTAAGAAAAAAAAAAAACAACAACAAACTAAGTAAGCTCTCTAAATGACAACAAACAGAGCATGGTTCTCCGCTGGAGAATTTGTGACCCCCCTGTTCTGAATATGACTGTTTCCAGGGAGTCAGGGGAATTGAATCCAGAGCTTGAATTATAACCACTTGAGCGGAAAACATTTCATTGATTCAGGGTGGTGATTATACAAGACTTGTCATGTAAGCTTTTCACGGTGTGTATTGCGGGTATTGTTTTATTTTGGTGTTTACCCAATAGTCAACCCCTGCTATCATTTTCTCATGGTACACACATTAAAACGAAATTAAATGTGACGCAGGGTTCTTGAAACACTGGCGCTGCAGCAAAGCCTGGAAGGAAGAGGTTGAAGGTGCGGAACAGAATAGGGCTGGATTTTGGATTTGATTACTCGTCTTTCTAAACCCGAGCTCAAGGCGAGTCGCGGCGGCAGGTGTGGTGGCAGGGCGGAAGCCCCCTTATCCCTGCCTGTTCCTGCACTGCACGGAGGGGCAAAATTTGGATCCTTTTTATTTCGAATCTAATAACACAGGACCCACCTCCACATTTGGGCCTGTGCAGCCAGAGCTGGCAATGTGCCAATTCTGATTAGGCATTTTGCGTGGACTGGCCTTGCTCTAGGGTCCCTGGCATTTCTCGGCAATCTCCAGGAAAGGGGCCTAGCCAGAGGGAGGGAGAGAAGGAGCCAAGAGCATTGCATGCATGGCCAAACTTTCAACCGCAAGGCGACTGTGGCCATTGGATCACAGGAGAAGGTCGAGTGACCAGAGCTGGAGTAAGTGTGGTGAGTGATGACAGGAAAGGCGGTGAAGCACATTGTCACAGGACAAGGAGCTGCAGCGGGCACAGCAGGTGTTCAGTTGGGGTAAGAGGAGATAAAATAGCCATGGTGGGAAGCGGGGGGGGGGGGGGGGGGGGGCAAGTGAGAGAGACTAAGACAGAAGGTATTCTCAGCTGCTTTGGATGGTCCTATAGACCTGATGAGGGCAGGATAAAAGTGTAAGATTAGCTATAAGAGAACACAAAGACAAAGAAAAGGGGAAAACTGAAAGGGGAGGAGAAGTGACTGAGGAGGAAAGAGGAATGGGACAGAAAGTTTCAAAAAAGTTAGGGAAAAGTAAGAGGGACATGGAAGAAAAGCTGACAAAAACAGAGAGAAAATGAAGGGCATAGAAAGAGAAAACGGGCAAAAGACATGGGAGAAAAACTAAATAACGAAAGAAAATGGAATGAAAAAATGCAAGCAAGAAGGAAGAGAAAACGTGCAAAGCTCAGAGTCATTACCTAAACAGACAAGCTTCTAGGGATGGATGGAAATTTGGACTTCCGGAGATTATAACTGAACTAACTTCTAGTGAAGTAGATTCCTAGGGGTGAGCAAAGACCAAATCTGGTCTTGTCCTCTGTAGGCCCCAGTCAGGTTATTACTCCCCCAAACTTTTAAAACCCAACTCAGTAGGCAAACTAGGCAGCTAGAACCTATTCAGATTATGTGTCATCCGGGGGGGGGCACGACGACCTGGACTAGCACGATCGCAGCAGGGGGATAGCAGAGCGTGGATTACAGTGCCATTGAGGGGCTGTGTGTGTGTGTGTGTGTTGGCGGGGCAGGGTCATGATTGTTGTGCAGCTTTGAAGTGCCATTATCACCACAGAGGGCAGGGCTGATCAGGGGTCCAGAGTGGACCCTTACATTTCTACTTACATTTGTAGCACCTGACTGACGCCTGCAAATCCATTCAGGTAAACTACCTGTGTGTATTTAGAAAATAAAAAGCTCGCGGATAATTGTCTCCCCAAATTAATTCTGCCTCAGGTTTGCCTTTTTTTTTAATAGCAGCTGAAAGTACTTGCATTTTCAATAACCCAGCAGTTTCTTTCTTTGGCCTCCCTGCTCAGCTGGAACCATGGCTGCAATCTGGTGCTATGAGCCTTCACTTTCAGCAAGCCAGGGAAACTGAAAATGCAAGTATGCTTATAAAAATAGGCGAACAGCAGGGTATCAACACATCAGGGCTCCTCACAGGACCCTGCAATTGTAGGCCCTAAATCCAGCCGCTGGGTGTGGCCATTTGAACAATACCTAGGTCTTCACTCAGAGGCTGTAAGTGCACCGCTGGCCCTGGGGAGAGGAAGGCCTGCGCCAAGAATCGTACCCAGGTCCTTCTGTATGGCAGTGCACAGCACTGCCAGCGAACCACTAGGCCGGCCCAATCCTGGCTACATTTAACCTTTGAAAACCCGCAATGTGTGGAGAGAGTTGATCTACCTACTTAAAACCTTGCTTTACGCAGGGGAGGTGGCACGTAGGCCTTTGAAAATGTTACTTGTAAACGTTATTCTAAAAGGGCCCCGGAAAAAAAAAAAAAAGTGTATAAAAAAAAAAAAAAGGGGTGTATTAAAAAAAGACACACTCGGAGCTTTTCATGAAGGATTCTTCCCATTGACACAGAATGGAAGAAAGTCCTCCTGCCAAACTGGGCCCTTTGTTGTCAGGGCCTTGGGAAGGAAACCTCAGACACCCATTCACATTCCAGCTTTCATAGCTCCTCCACGGCGGCTGGGGGTGGCGGCATTTAGTCACTGGCTCACAAGTTACTATTACAGTTGTGTCCCGTAGGAAGAAGTCCATTATCTTCGAGACAAACTTTTACATATTTCTCTTTATAATTGTAGCTCTCAAACCCTTGGCTGTCAGTATTATTAGAAAAGGAAATCCCCAGAGCCTGTTGCATAATGTGCAATCAAGATCTACGCAACATACAATCATCAGCAGGTCTCCAGGGGGGGCCAGAGCTCTCACAAGACACTGCAGCTTATCCGAAGAAATGACCCCAGCCATAAGGAGCAGGAATACAGAAAGCAGGTCTGTAATGCAATGGGAAGAACTGTGCGTCCATTTCAGTTCCACAGGTGCTCAATCAAAGGCCCTGGCGAGACGTCCTTTGCTTTTTTTAGCTCTCCAATTTTTCTTACCCACAGGCAGCCAGCAAATCAGGACCCCCAGAGCTCCCAGTACCCCACCCCCCTCCCCACACACACACACACACACCCCTCCCCTCATTAGGATAGGAGGGATTGGACTAATGCAATTTATTGCCAATTTTGTTATTACCATCAGCCAGAAGTTAATCCGATGCAATTAGCTTTAAGGGGAAGCTGAGGCTTCACTAGCATTCCCAGAGGCCTCCAGCAGAGCCGGAGAGTGTAGGGACCAAAAGAAGCAAACATTTTCCTTCTCTCCCACAGGCACTCACTAGCTGCGCTGAATACTGAGACCTCTGTAGGGCACTTCTAGGGGACAACTTTCAAAGCCACTTATGCATGTAAATAGGGACTTAGCCACATAAATCAGACGCCTGAAAGTTGCCCTCAGCGCAGACTTTTTAGCCATTTTAAGAGGAGGCGTTGCCAGGGCCAGGTTTTGGTCTGGGAAGGAAAATAGCAAATGAAGTTGTATTATATTTATTTATGCCATTTGTTGATCGCTTACTTACTCTAAGAGTGCCCTAAAGGCCCAATTTTAAAAGGCCTGCGCGCATTAAAAAAAAAATGGGGGTTACGCCGCCCTGCGGCTGGGCCCTGCGTGCGTTGCGCACATTTTACAAACGGCCCGGCCACGTGCGTCACCTCCACTACACGCAGACGTGCCAGGCCAAGTAAAAGGGGTGGGCCGGGGGCGTGGTCTGGGCGGGGAGCGGCAGGGTGCGGGGCGGGCCGGGACGGCACCATTCGACACTGTCCCGGGGAAGCGCGCGCCGGCAGTCCGCTGGCACGTGGAGTTTACTTCTGCTCCCGAGGAGCAGTAAATATAGAAATAAAAAATTTGGGGGTGCCTAAGTAGGGGGTAGGGGTCGGGGTGAAGAGGGGAAAATGGAGGAAGGTTAGGGAGGGGGGGTAGGGAACCGGGGGAAAAGGCCGATCGCGTTGCCACACGTTATTGGAAAGTCTCTCCCCGGTGCACATGTGTGCGTGGACATCGTATTTTATAACATGCACGCGGCGACAAGCGTTTGTTATAAAATCGGCGTATCCATGTGTGCGCGCCGGGAACTGCATGCACATGGGGGGGGTGTCTGTTCTTTGTTCTGCGGTGTCTGCTTCAGTACCACCCCTTCCGCTTCTGTTCCCTGCAATACCGGAGAAGTGGGGGGGGAGGGAGGCTGGATTAGGAAGCAGAGTGGCTGTTCTCTGTGTGCTTCAGGCTCAGTCCCTCGTCTTCTCTTCCCTGCAGGCTGCCCCAGCAGCTCTGCTTCTTAAGCCTGAAAAGAAGTGCTGGAACTGTGTTCCACCCCATTCCCCCCCCCCCCAATAAAGCCCTGACTCTATCATATCCCCCCCCCCTCAACTGCCTCTTCTACAAGCTGAATAGCCTAGCTTTTTTCACATAGGGGAACTGTTCCATCCTCTTTATCATTTCGGTTGCTCTTCTCTGTACCTTTTTCAGTTCAACTATATCTTTTTTGAGATGTGGCGACCAGAATTGCACAAGGTACTCTAGATGTGGTCTCATCATGGAGCAATACAGAAGTATTATGACAGTCTTCATTTTATTCTGCATTCTGTTCCTAATAATTCCTAGCATTCTGTTTGCCTTTTTGACTGCCACCGAGGATTTCAAAGTATTATCCACGATGATGCCCAGATCCTTTTCCTGGGTAGTAACTCCTAATATGGAACCTAACATCGTGTAACTACATTATGGGTTACTTTTCCCTCTGTGCATCACCTTGCACTTGTCCACATTAAATTTCGTTGACCATTTGGATGCCCAATCTTCCAGTCTCACAATGTCTTCCAGAAATTTCTCATAACCTGTTTATGATTTCAGTATTTGAAATAATTTTTTTGTCAACTGTAGATATGATCACCTCACTCATCGTTCCCTTGTCCAGATCATTTATATATATATATTAAAAAGCACCGGTCCAAGTGTAGATCCCTGAGGCACTCCACTGTTTACCTCGCTCAACTGAGAAAACTGACCATTTAATCCTACTCTCTGTTTCCTATCTTTTAACCAGCTTGCAGTCTTCAATAGGACGTTGCCTCCTAGCCTTTGACACTTTATTTTTCTCAGGATGACTTTGTCAAATGCCACCTGAAAATCCAAATGTATTTTATTTATTAAAATACTTATATTCCACATGTAAGATGCTATCATGCCAAATACACTATATCCACCAACTCACCATTATCCACATCTTTATTAACCCTTTCGAAAAATGTAGCAGATTGATGAGGCAAGACTTCTCTTGTGTGAATCCACGCTGGCTGTGTCCCATTAAACCATGTCTTTCTAGATGTTCTGTGATTTTTTTCTTTAGAATAGTTTTGGTGATTTTTCCCAGATCACCCGGGGAGCAGTAATCCTAAAAGGAGCAACAAAAGCAATAGTAACAATACATAAATTAAATAGATTGTGTTCTTTAATAGATCCATATTCATTCATTGTCCAGATAGCAATGTTAGCCGTGTAAACTTAGCTGGCTAGGAGGTATATTCAATATTGAATTTAGCCAGCTATCTTAAAGTTAGCCCCCTAACTTTATCTGGCTA